>NC_139624.1:57001135-57190214 GCF_964638095.1 Poromitra crassiceps
TACTCTTTCTCAACGAGTATCTACTGTATACTAACTACTAAATATGAAATTATGTATGCGAGCTGTTTACACTACAGTCTACAGCATGGTCCCAGAATGCATTTCGCACCAGCTCGGGAGAGTAGAATTCAGCAACATGGCCGCCGACCAGGGCTGAAAATCAGGATGAAAGCTGTTATTCTTTAGCTCTACAAATGTTAATATGGCAGGTTAATGAACGTTTAAAAATTATAAGTGGACAAACCTATTCAATGTAGAGTCCCGTAATGATGTCAGTTTATCAAAAATAATGCCTGGTTTTTTAACGTTAACTCTGCACCAGGGGACCCGCAGCTACCCTCACTACTCCGACGGGAGCACCTAGATGATGTTGAGCCGGTGGACAACACATCATCGTGATACATATTAAAGTGACGTTTCGAGCTGTTACTGGGCAGACAGCGCTACCTCACTCTGTACACATATCACATAAAAAAAACGCCTGACAATGGGTGAATTGTCTTAATTCATTGGTCAATTGATCAAAAATGACGCCTCCTTCTTTCTGCTGCGCCACTATTGGACATTTCGCTCTGTACAAATATCACATTTACAAAAAAATCGCCTGGCAACCGCCTGACAACGGGTGAATTGACTTCATTCATAGATCAATTGATCAAAAATGACGCCTCCTGTCTGTTGCGCGACCATTGGTTTTCGGAGACTTGAAAGAGCATTTTGAAACAAAACAAGCTGCGTTCCTCTTCTGTACAGTAGCCTGTGTGCAGAAGGTCAGACTCCTATCGCCAAGCCATGCCTCGGATTAATGATGGTGTCATCGAGCTCTTCGTCGTCGGCGGTATATTCAGTTGTACACTATGCTGTTTGGATACCCCCCAGAAGTAAGTGGGATATTATCTAACTAATGTTACTTCAGCTAATGTTAGTTTTGTTCAGCTCACTAGCTCAGACAGCATAATAATGTGATGTTAACACGTTCACTGCCAAAGACGTGTTAACACGTTTTCAGAATCCAGCTGTTGACTGCCAACGACGTGTTAACACATTCACTGCCAGCCTTTTTTTTTTTACTGTAGGTAGCTTTTGCCAGAGGGTTTTTTTGAGGATTCTGGCTCATTTTACAAGAGCCAAGGATAATTTTCTGCTTGGAGTTTGTCAACACAAAGTTCACAAAAGTACTAATAGAATGTGTGCTTTCTCTGTCTAAAAGAGTTAGTTTGTAGAGTTAGTAGTTATGTAGATATTAGCCGTTGAGTACAGCATGGTTTCAGCGTCTGAGACAAAAAGCTGAGATAATCGCAGTTTTGTGAAATTCAATATCAAACAGTCACTTTAACCATTTATTTTTGGCATCAGTGAGACATCAGACATAAACAATATAGTTCTGAACAGTAATTTCCTCCATAGCAGCACCCGCACCCCCTCTCCTTACAACTCCTCCCTCCGTGGGCGTGTCTGGTGGATTTCAGCAGCGTTTGTCAGTCACAAGCCAGTCTCTCCTGCCTGTCTGAGCAGTGAGCAGCAGCCTCCCTCTCTGGCGGCCCCTCGTCGGCGAGCGTGGATGTGGCTTAATCCGTTCTTGGATTTTCGGTTGAGAGCTTTGACGAAGCCTTGTGTGACTCTAGGCTTTATGCTGCGCGCTTCAAAGTGTGCTTTCCACCCAGTCCACCTTTGGAACCCCCCACCGCCGTGCGCCCGTGTGAAAGGTTTTCGCCTACAGTATGAGAATGAGGCTCGTTCGCTTCTGGGTCCTCGGTTGAGCTCAGCTGGAATGCGTGCGTTTCTGGCCAAACAACACTCAATAGTCTGAGCACCGTCGCCACTCAGTGGGTCGGCGGAATGGATTGCACACGCCCGGCGGCTCTAACAGTATAATAGAAGATGCAAAAGGGCCAGATCAACGATCCACCGTCAAAAAAAAAAAAACGATTTTTTTGACGTATCAATACGTCGCTGGCAGTCAACGGTTGGATTCTGCTTGACGTATCAATACGTCGTTGGCAGTTAACGTGTTAACACGTTTTCAGAATCGATTTTTTTTTTTTGACGGTGGGACGTTGATCTAACCCTTTTACGTCTCCTACACCAGAATTGGAGGTATTGAATGTGTATAATCTATTTTACCGACCCACTGAGTGTCGACATGTCTCTCCACAGTAGAAAGAGGCGACCCAAAACTGGAGGGAAAAGCGCGAGGAAGCCGTTCTCATACTGTAAAATTGATGGCGAAAACGCTTTCACTTTCGCACTGATGCACAGCGGTGGCAACGGTGGGGGGTTCCAAGAATAGATTGGATGCACACTTTGAAACACGCAGCATAAATATGACCAGAATCGCATCAAAGCTCTCAACCAAAACTCCACGAAACGAGCGAGTCCACCCAGACTTCCTCAAACAGCGGCCGCGCAAACAGGCAGCAGCCAGGCAGCAGCAACTTCGTTGTGACACGCCCGCTGGAGAGCCAGGGAGGCAGGAGGAGAACACACACGGAGGGAGGAGTTGGAAGCAGAGGGGGGTTTCCTGCTGTTATGGAGGAAATTACTGTTCAAAACTATTGTTTAGATGTCTGACTCTTACTGATGCCAAAAATGAATGGTTAAAGTGACTGTTCTATCGAATTTCACAAAAAGCCGTTTATCTCTGAATAATTTTTATGACGCTGAAACCATGCTGTATTCAACTGCTAATGCTTACATAACTACTAACTCTACAAACTAACTCTTTTAGACAGAGAAAGCACACATTCTATTAGTTCTTTTGAGATATTGTGTGTTCACAAAATCTTAGCAGAAAAGAATCCTCGGGTCTTGAAAGATGAGCCAGAATCCTCAAAAAAACCCTCTGGCAGAAGCTAACTACAGTAAAAAAAAAAACGTCTGGCAGTGAATGTGTTAAGTTGGGGAGAAATCTCTACCATCAGAACACTGACAGACTCATGACTACATTAGCTAAGTCATATTTAAGGCAACCTCATGCTCAGTATGTTTGATCATGGATAGATATGTGATGTGATATATGTATAATTAAACAATAAAGTAATCCTAAATCCTAATAATAATCATAATAATCGTCAGTGAATAGTAATTTGATAAAAACAAGAATAAACAGTCAAATAATTTCATAAATATCATTGCAGGTTGCAAGAGGGCCATACAACAGGCTAAATCCCCATGTTCCCCTGTTGCGGCTGTATTTTGGGGAGGGAGACCTTCGGAAGGACTTTGGACTGTCCAGGCCAACCCTGCAGAACCTAATCCACCTACTGCAGGGGGACACTGTGACCGACCATGGATGGGGGAAGCCAATGGAGGTCCTGGTCTTCTGCTACTGGCTAGCTAGTGCCACCTCGTACAGGGTTGTGTCAGAGGCATTTGATGTCCCCCGCACCACTGTCCATGACATGGTGCACCGGGTCAGCAGGGGCATCCAGGCCATATTTAGGAGGGTCATCCGCTTCCCCACCTTGGATGAGCTGGAGGAGATTGGGGCTGGTTTCCAGAGTAACAGATCAACAGGACTTATCTAGCCTTCTTTAGTGTGTGTAATTATTTTCAAAATTCCATTTGAAAGACCTGATCATGTTGAAAATCAAGCACTTTTCAGGAATATATTCTTTTGGAAACGAAAGCAAAACCTGAACATTGTTTAAAAAGAGAGAGAAAGCACTGACAAAGCTATAATATTTTGTTTGTTTCATTTATTTAGAACTGTAATTCTCAATTAACAGTAACAGTAGAGGTATAAACTTATAAAACGAGATTTTTTTCTTTTCCTTTTTCTGCAAAAATATAAAATATGAACATAACTTAACAAATTAACTTAACATAACTTAACAAATGAACAAAATCAGTACAAGTCATTTCTGCAGATTTTTCTTTATTAATTATTTTTTCTGCAGAAATGACTGCATAAACATCAGCAGTCTATCCTCCCTAGCTTGACTCTCTCAGCCTCTCCTCTATCGCGTCGTTCCACTTGCTCTCTCCTTTCAACCCACTCTCTCCACTCTCTCTCCCTCCTCTCATTGTATCTTCTCTCTTCTTCTCTTCTTTCTCTCTCCCTTTCTTCCGCTCTCTCCTGGAACTCCCTCTCTCTCCTCTCGTCCCTTTCTTCTGCTCTCTGTTCTTTAGCATCTTCCCTCTCCTGGAACTCCTGAAGGATCGAGCCCAACTCCAGATCACGCCTCCTCCTGGCTGGAGTGCAGCTCTCTTCCTGTGGAGGAGAGACCACTGCTACAGCTGTTGTAGCTGATGCGATGAGGTTTGATGGGGCTATGGATGGTCTGTGCCCCATCACCTCGTCCATCGCATCGAACCACTTCCAGCTTGCAGCAGTGGCCTCTCCTCCCTCCGTGCTCACACCCGTGCGTGGTGCCTTCAATTCCTACAAAACAAGACAGGGGGTGGGGGGTTGGATATTAGGATAAACATAATGCACCGCTTTAACAACAGGGTTCCCACTGGTCCTTGAAAGTTTGTGAATAAAAAAAATCAATGCCATAAAGGTTTGTAAAAATGGCTCATTGAAAGTGCTTGAATTTAGGCCAGCTATGTTCCGCTCTCTGCAATGTCTTTTGTGTCCAGTGATGCACCTGCCTCAGTGGAATGGTCACGTGATGGTTGAAATGGACGCGGAAAAGGAAGTGACGTGGCTTTTCCGTCACTTCTGCTTTCCTTTTCCGCGTCTGTTTCGGCTATTCACTAATAACGTGAACGCATAAGATTCAAGATTCAATCAATTTATTGCCATGTCAACAAAGTTGATAGGAATTTGTCTTGGTTCGCTCTCAGACAAAAAAGACAAGACAGTGCAGCAGCAGCACACCATATACAAACAATAACGCAAGAACAAAATAACATTCAGGAACAGTATCCAGCAGCATCGTATTCAGCAGAAGTGCATACAGTTTAAAGTGCTATAGGTCAAACATAATCAATGAATCAGTGCAAGTTCAGAGATGTCTAATGGCAAGGAGGTAGGTGCTATCTCTGAAGCGAGATGTTTTGCTCTTGATGCTTCTGTATCTCCTGCCTGATGGGAGGAGATTAAAGAGGTAGTGTGCCGGATGAGAGTTGTCTGCTATGATTTTTTTAGCCTTCCTGATTATTCTTGTGGAAAAGAGTGATGTTAGACTACAGCCGATGATTTTAGCTGCTCGGCGTACTACTCTTTCCAGCCGAGTCTTGTCCTGAGTGGTTGTGTGACCAAACCAGACAAGCATAGAGAAAGTAAGAACACTCTCAATAGAGAGTACAGACCTGTAGAAGTGGGTCATTGCAGTTTGACTGACCCTGAACTTTTTGAGCTGCTAAACATCAAGACTGTAGTGCTTTTCATACTTCAGCTCACCTTGTACTTCCCCTTCAGGTTCTCCCACTTCTTTTTCATCCAGCCAGCCTCGACCTTCCCTTCAAGGCTGTACTCCTTGATGAAGACCCTGCAAGCATTGGACAAATTGGCATACACTTTAGATAAGCATTTATATGTGAACATCTACCAGCTAAATAAAGACTGTTCAAATTCACCAGTCACTAAATAGTAAATCATTATATTGTAGCGGGCTAGTATGTTGGATTGTCTGGGGTTCTGTGCATGCTGTTATTGTGTGCCTGAGTGCCTGAGTGTAATCCTGACAAGTTACAATAGTGTGCCTCAAATCTACCAGCCACTTTAATATATTTGTCTGGTTTTGTTTTCTCATCCTGTGGTGATTGAATTGATCCCTTTAATATAACAACAAACCTAACTGGCCACTAGCAATATGTACAATTAGCTATACATCTAAGGAGAGCAAAACAGTAACGTTGCTTAAATATATAATAATGAACCATGCACATGAAAATGACATGTTCAATGTTCTTACTCAAAGCCTTTTACGGCTGTGTTCCTCAGTCGAGTAAACAAGGCTTCGTTGTCTCCCCTCCACTTGATGAGGCACCTGGTGTCTTCATCCCCCCCTGAATAAACAAACGATATGCACGTTATTGATGACACATACAACTTTGGCTCTTTAATGTTATGTAACGCTGCTACCGGTGCTACGCTGATGCTAAGCCCTGTTCAACAACACTTACACGTTCATTATTAATTATAACCCTGTCGTTCTATTATTATTTGGTCACATAAGCCACATTACTCACAATTGTAGTTCCTTGTGGTAGCATGGCCGTCTGTCATTGTTGTGCAGTGTTGTGACTGTGAGGGGAGAAAAACGGGCAGGCCTATGTGAGCACCAAGTTAGCGTTAGGCTACATGGTACTAATCACCGTTAACGTTACACATTCAGTTGCAGTTATCTAACGCCGGTGCCATGTTAGCTAACGTTAACGTATTATGCTAATGTTAGCGTATTACGCTAACGTTTTTCAGTTTACGTTAGCCTGTGTTAACTTAAGGCCAAGGTTAGCTAAGCACCATTGAGCAGACTCGAACGGGGCCATCTAGGAACGGGGCCAAGTTATCCGGATAGACGAGCCTTTTTTCCCGCAGACGATGGCTGCTGGCAAGCCGTGTCTGGAGCTTTTTTTTCAATTTTTTTTTGTAAAGATGCCAAATTATTCATATACACCACTGGTTACCTCAAATGGTGACAGAAGTGAATTTAGTGATGAAATAGCATGTGAAAATTGTAAAAACGTACCGTGGCAGGCTGGCAGCAGAAGATATTTTTCTTCGTTTTTCCCTCCACTGTGAAGTCGCAATGCATTATGGGCGGATGAGTACACACCCACTGTCTACTACGAAATTCTTGCGAATTTAGTATACTTCCGGGAAAATCTCGCCTACACAAAATTTATGTACTGTACAGTGTGAACACACTACCTACTCAATTTGAGTACAAAAAGTAGGCTTAGTAGAGGTATTCGAACACAGCCAGAGTTAAATAAAATATCATGTTGATCCATGGAAAAGTGAGTCCAACTGGCAATTAATTCATTAATACACAGGACAAGATGTTACTATCCCTTAAAATAAGGTATCCAAAATCCAAGGTAAAACACATTTAGAAGCCCACTCCAGATTAAAAACAAGCTAACAAACAACAAATAAGCTAACAAGCTAACAAACAATATAAAAATCGCCAGTTACCTATACCCTAGCCAATAGCAGTATGAAGCATGTCCTTGGGGTTTTCATGGGCACCTTCCTTCACAGATGTTGAATATCGAATGTGCTATTGACAACTACTGGTTGGCTCAGTCTTTGTTATTCAAGTTTTTATACAGGTCACTGTAAACCACATTTACTGTATAGTATAGGCTATGAACCTATACTAACTCTGCATAGAGTATTTTTAAAGTATACAAGGTTTCTGCAAGTTACTGAGAGCTGGATGTAAGATTTTTTTTTTTTTTTTTTTACAAACATTTTAAGTTAGATTTAAGGCCAGTTTTGCCACTGAAGTGCACATGATGATGAAGAAAACACAGTAATCCTATCATCAGAATATATAAGTTTGAAACCACCAGCACCAGTCAGAAACTGCAACATTTTCAAGACCTCCACAATTACATTTAAGGCTGTATTTAAGTCAAGGACGTTTCAGGCATTGAATTTAATAATCAAATTTGAGGCATTATATTACTTTTTTCATCAGCTGCAGCCAGCCACCCTGTCTGAATGCCGTACTGCCCCACCTTCTCTCTCTCTCTCTCTCCCTCTCTCTCTCTCTCTCTCTCTCTCTCTCTCTCTCTCTCTCACTTAGTTCTCTTGTTATATAGATCAATGCCAATTCTCATTTGTGGCGAGGCATCCTATTCGAGGCAGTGTGGTACTAAATTGTGGGTATACTCAGGGTGTTTGGGAGCGGCAGATGGCTGTAGATGACCTTATAGCACAGCTCCAGGTCCTCTCCCGCAGCCGGACAAGACCAGATTGACAGATTACACCACACACAATCGATAGCCCGCGCCATTAGTACTGTCCACAAACCCTGTGTACAATACCGATGTCAGGCTGCCTCTGCAAACTCTCTCCTCTCCACACACAGAGAAATGGCCATATGTTTCATCTCTTAAGGGAGGCTGTCTTCCCCGGCTTGGGCTATTGAGTGAGTCTCTGGCACCAGCCCAGTCGCAAGAATAGAATGTTAGCATGTGTTTCTATAAACCATAATTTTAATTGTCAACATTTGTGAACTAAAAATATGTTGCATATAACAACATTTAGATATGATATGTGTATATCAACGCCTAAACCGCTAGTGGTCGTGTATTGAAATAGCACAGTGGAGGGTGGAGGGTTCGGCATGGCGGATGGGCATAAGCCTTTGCCTCTACTTCCTGTACTTCTTGTACTTCATGCCGCAGCTGAAGAAATTCAAAGTGCCAAAAGCAGCGATGGTGCTTTTCTACACATCCACCATTGACTCCATCCTCACCTCATCCATCATCATCTGGTACGCTGCTGCTATCCTCAAGGACATCTGCAGACTGCAGCGTATCATCCGCTGTGCCGAAAAGGTGATCAGATGCAGCCTGCCATCCCTTCAGGATCTGCACACCGCCAGGATGCTGAAGCGGTCTCGGTAAATCATGGCCGACCCCTAACCCAGGCTACAAACTCTTTGAGGCATCCCCCCTTGGTAGGAGACTGAGGTCTGGCAGAACCAGAACCTCTTGTCACGAGAACAGCTTCTTCCCAACTGCCATCCGCCTCTACAACGAGGCCCGAAAGCCACCCACCCCCTCCCCCGATATCCCCTGAGCACAGCCGGCTCAACAACAGGCCAACAACATGAACTTACCACCCCCCCCCATCATATCACTTTAAAGATATATTGGACTGCACCTTATTTTTTAATGATTGTCTTTCTGTACTATTGATGTAACCATGCTGCAAAATTACATTACGTCAAATTCCTCATATGTAATCTGATTACCTATGTGACAATACAAGTGAATTTGAATCTGACATGGGAGACCGGGGTTTGCATAAAGTCTATATTTCAACTGTACAGGTAATTCACGTTTAACATTTTAGTTATTTAGCCCTGATGCAATGTATTGTTGGTTCAAAAATGTTAATATTGAACATAGTGGTTTGCAGAAATGTAAAATGCCAACATTTTATTCTAGAAAATGAGTTGCTGGCACTCATATTCTACAAAGGGAAAGGGCTTCACAATGTCAAGTGGCTCTTTATCTTATAATGATTAGGAACAGCCTTGTGCTATAGATCCTGTTGTTAAGGTGCTATTTCAGACCCGTTCAAAATGGGATTTTTGCACTATTTCAGAACTTTAATGGTAATTATAGGCTGAACACATTCAAAAGCCATCAGACAGTGTCATCAGTGAGCAGCTTGGTGCTAAGGACTAATGATTGATTCTCCAGCATACTGTGGATGCAGCTTGTATGAGTCTGATCTGAAAGAGGGGACCAGAGGGGTGGAGGGCAGCTAATGTTACCCAGTTTCCAAAAGCCTCCGGTCAAAATCTTAAAACCTGAAGTTCAAATGTGGAGAAGGGGCGTGTCTTCTGCCTCGCAAGCCAATTGCTGTTTTGAAAGATAGCAAAGAGGTGGGGGGAAATGTGGAAGTCGCTAGCAATTACACCTCATACTCTGCACAGACAGACAGCACACAATATATTGGCACGGTGCTTTAAGACATCCACTTTGCATCTCTGTTGTCAGTGTGTTTGTCACACACAAGGATATGTGCCTGTTGCTGTTGAGCACTGACTGCAAAACATGCAGAATTAATCATGTGAGACAGCGTGCAAGGCTAGCAATGCTATCATTCTCTTCTAATCAGAAATGACAAACTACATAGCTTACAGTCAGTATTCAGCAGTGATGCAACTTGGATTATAAACAAATAAAACAACTTGGATTATAGACAAATAAAACAACTTGGATTATAGACAAATAAAACAACTTGGATTATAGGCAAATAAAACAAGTTATTAAGGATATAGTTATGGTTTGGCTTAGGGTTAAATAACAACCGGCACGGCACGGTGGCTCAGTGGTTAGCACTGTTGCCTCACAGCAAGAAGGTCCCGGGTTCGAACCCCGGTCCGTCCCAGGTCCTTTCTGTGTGGAGTTTGCATGTTTCTTCCTGTGTTCGTGTGGGTTTTCCCCGGGTGCTCCGGTTTCCTCCCACCATTAAAGACATGTATGTTAGGGTTAATACTCATGTCAGTGCCCCTGACCAAGGCAATGGCAAAAGAGATGGAGTTGGTCCCCGGGCGCTGCACTGCGGCTGCCCACTGCTCCTAGTTCTACCTTAAAGACTACACACAACACCAAATCAGCTTTAACAAGATTGTGATGAAAGTCTTTGGCGGAGGGCCCCTTGACCCAAGGGGAATCAGCCACGTGACGGCAGACCTGCCATGAGTTTGGCAGGGGGCGACGGAACCCTCCCCCTTTGGGAGAAGAGGTCTACCCTGGTGGTACTGGGGTGGAAGCCGGGGAGGTGGTCGGTTGACACTGCGCACAGAGACAAAGAGCATCAGACAGGTAGGAGGGAACACCCCCTTTTAAACAGCCCGCTTGGAGAGATGGCAGGCTGTCATTGGATAATTGATAATGATGACCTAACTAGTTCCGTCTCTGGTAGAACTTCCGTAAACTCTCATTTCTAGGAAGGTTCCTAGTAGAGGATGGATCAAATGCAGAGGATGAATTTCCCCCTGGGGATAAATAAAGGATAACTTAAACTTAAACTTAAACTTAAACAAAGATGTTAATGTGACTTACAGCTGGAAACAGGACAGGCAGTGACTTACAGCTGGAAACAGGACAGGCACAGGCTACAACAGACAGTCAGGACTGCAGAGAAAATCATCTGTGCCAACCTGCCCTCCATCCAAGACTTGTACTCCTCCAGAGTCAAGAAGAGGGCAGGAAAGATCATCACTGACCCATCTCACCCTGGCCATGATTGGTTTGAACTCCTCCCCTCTAGCAGGCGTTACAGAGCACTAAAGCCACAAGACACAAAAACCCTTTCTACCCACAGGCCACTTAAGCCAGCCACTTGAACACTTAGATTACGCTTACTGTGGAATAACTGTGCACACACACGTTTGATGTACGTTTACTGGGAAATAACTGTCTGACAACAAAGCCTCAGTCACAGGTGTATAATTGTGCAATATCTGGAAACATATCTGTATAAGCCTTTGTTTACAATCCTGTGTGGCTGATTCATACTAACTGTACATGTTCTTTACGTATTTAAAATAGACACTCTACACCACACGTAATATATATATAAATATATATATATATATATATATATATATATATACATACATATATTGCAAATGTTTAAATGTACCCGTGCCTTGTCTGTTTTAACTTCATACCTTTTTTTCTATGAGTAATTTGAGAGCAACGCAAACCTGAGTCAAAATCCTTGTATATGTGCACATACTTGGCCAATAAAACTGATTCTGATCTGATATGTAGACTTTGGAAATGCTACTGCTTCTCATCCATGCTACTCAAACGTTTAGTAGTAGTAGTATTAATATCTGTGCATATGACAGATCTATTGCTGCACTTCTATTTGGCATCATGTTGCCGTGTCTGGGATTTCAGCCCCCATGGGCAGCATCACCCCTCGCCCTGGTCAACCATTAGTATGAGTCATGCTCCCCTGTGATGACGATACGCCATTCCACCGCTGCTGCCTCCTCATCTTCCACTCATTAATAATACACCTCATCCATTTGCCCCCACCTCAGCCCCCCTCTAAGTGTGCGATATGTTTAAGCACAGTCCACAAGGTGCTTCTCCAATGATACCATTTCCCTCAATTGATTAAATGAGATGTGGCAAACAATGACAAAATTACAAAAAAAAGGCCAATATCGCTGTCTGAAAGTTGCTTTTCTGTTGGGTTGAAAGCACAAAGGGGAGCTCTAGAAAACAATTTACACCAATATAAAGGAGCTGGAGTGGAAAGGATGTTCTTTATTGAGTCCTGGTTATTTCTCACTAGTTGAAGCCGGATGATGTCACCGTGAGCCTGCACAGAGCGTGGGATGATGTCACCGTGAGCCTGCACAGAGCGTGGGATGATGTCACCGTGAGCCTGCACAGAGCATGGGATGATGTCACCGTGAGCCTGCATAGAGCGTGGGATGATGTCACTGTGAGCCGGGCCCGGCGCCACAACTAAAAAATTAGAATAGTTCATCTATAAAGGCCAGTTAGACAATGTTTGTACCTGACATGTTTCGGCTGCTGTTTCTGCAGTCTTCATCAAATTTGATCAGTTTAAGTTGATGTAGGCTACCCCCTATAAACATAGCTCTGTTGTTTCAGAATTGGCAGGGAAGCGCTATTTGCTATGCTTTGGCAACACGTTCATACTCCGAGCACGTAGCATATTGACGCTTTGTCCCGTCCCTTGTGCGTCACTTGTTACTAACATGGTACCCTTGAGCGACCCATGAAACGACTTGGGCTTTCCGACTAAACTCAATGCAAACCCATGGAAGTCATCTTTGACGCTTATGGCAACTGCTCCCCCATTAGCCTAACTGCTCCCCCATTAGTCAACTGCTCCCCCATTAGGGTCTGGGGGGAGGTTAGGTTTAGGCGTGGGGGGTGGGAGAGGTTAGGTTTAGGGTTAGGGTCTGGGGGAGGTTAGGTTTAGGCATGGGGGGTGGGAGAGGTTAGGGTTAGGGTCTGGGGGAGGTTAGGTTTAGGCATGGGGGGTGGGAGAGGTTAGGTTTAGGGTTAGGGTCTGGGAGAGGTTAGCTCCTCCAGACCCTAATGGGGGAGCAGTTGACAAATGGGGGAGCAGTTAGGCTAATGGGGGAGCAGTTGCCATAAGCGTCAAAGATGACTTCCATGGGTTTACATTGAGTTTAGTCGGAAAGCCCAAGTCGTTTAATGGGTCGCTCAAGGGTACCATGTTAGTAACAAGCGACGCACAAGGGACGGGACAAAGCGTCAATATGCTACGTGCTCGGAGTGAGAACGGGTTGGCTTTGGTTGTCACAAGGTGTCAGAGATGTAGCTATTTATTAAATTTGAACCTCACTGCATGTTGTAGTGATCATGACGTGATTAAAACACACACACACACACACACACACACACACACACACACACACACACACAGAGAGAGAGACAAATCAGCTGCACCCAAGCACACAGCATGCCATGAGCAGAAAGATGGAGACAACACATCTGATCACTTTATTTCTTTAATTTAATGAACCTGGCACTGACTGGCTATTATTTTGTTAATTTTTTTGTCGATTTTTGCAGCAATTGTTTATTCTATGACTTTTCATATAGACATATATGTTCAGAGTGCTCCAGACAGGTCCCGCATTTCACGTTATGCAAAGCTCAGCTCTATTAATGCCTTAATCTGCTGCTGTGAAATAAATGTTTTATTTGATTTTGAATAGTACTCTTTCTTGTGTTGTTATTGTGCTTTTCAGAGGTTATTATGGTTAAAAAGTCCAGAAATAGGCATAGCGGGTATATAACCTATGTTTTACGATATAAAAATATCATAAAAATATTTAAAAAAAAAAAAATCGGAAAAAAAAAAAGATCAGCCCCCTCCCCAGTTATAACCGCCCCCTCAGTCATTTCATTCTGGCGCCGGCACTGCCGTGAGCCTGCACAGAGCGTGGGATGATGTCACCGTGAGCCTGCACAGAGCATGGGATGATGTCACCGTGAGGCTGCACGGAGCGTGGGATGATGTCACCGTGAGCCTGCACAGAGCGTGGGATGATGTCACCGTGAGCCTGCACAGAGCATGGGATGATGTCACCGTGAGGCTGCACGGAGCGTGGGATGATGTCACCGTGAGCCTGCACAGAGCATGGGATAATATCACCGTGAGCCTGCACGGAGCGTGGGATGATGTCACCGTGAGCCTGCACAGAGCGTGGGATGATGTCACCATGAGCCTGCACAGAGCGTGGGATGATGTCACTATGAGCCTGCACAGAGCGTGGGATGATGTCACTATGAGCCTGCACAGAGCGTGGGATGATGTCACCGTCAGCCTGCACAGAGCGTGGGATGATGTTGCCGTTCAGCCCCACTAACCCCGTTCCTCGTCTATTTGGCCATCGGCAGGCCCGTAAGAGGACGGCGGTGACTGCATGGGCCCCCGTCTGCACGGCGAGTCTGATGAAACCACAGGAAATCAGCCTGTCGAAGTCAGCCACAGCATCCTTCCCTGACACAAACACAGCGCAAAGGAGCTGCTAAGAAAAGGGCAGAGCAGCCATTTCCCCCCGCAACACATTATTTTTATATTCAATTTGTGCTGCATGTCTGGGAGGAATGGAGATTGAATTTATGGCGTGAAGGAGGGAGAGAGAAAATAAGTGTCTCAGGGTTAGTCGACTGCTCCACGACACATATCATCTCAAATCACTCAAAAATATGTTTGCATGTAAGATAACAGATAGCAAAGAAGTGTCTTCCTCAGTCAAGGGCAGTTTTGAAGCAAGAGAGATGTACTTTCTTCAATGGTATACATGCATAACATTACCTTGGCAGACTGACAGTCAAATCACCAACACCTGGACCTGCTCAGTAGGCCAACAGGTGACTTCATACAGTATGTGCTTTGTGGGCTCATGTCACTCTATACACACCCACCCCTCGCTCTCCAGGCAGGTGTTATGCCGGGTTCTGCATCCCCGCCAAGAATTGCATCTCCACCCCATTTTGGGGCTGTTTAACTTAAAACAGGTACAAACCGCTGAGACTTGCATCCCCTCTATAAGAGACCCCAGGCCTCGAGGTCACCTGTAGCCGGATTTAAGCACCAAAGTCAGCCTCCATGAGCCAGGACAGACCCCCTGGCCTGGAGGTCACATCTACCCAGACAATTATATAATTTTTAAACAGTTACGTTGCCATATAAATCATTACATTATGCTCCCATGAGGTGGGGATGCATTTGGCGGCAGGGGTGCAAAACTCGGCATAACACCGGCAAGTGGCCCCCACTGCAAAAACAAACACCTCAGTAAAAATCCATGATCCAATCCTTTTGAAAGCAGAAGCCATCTCCTCATGTTTACAGTCTGGTCCTCATCTAAAGTGAAGTAATGAACGCAATCCCATTATGCCGATTTAATTTCACAAGAAGCTCAGTTTCATTAATAAAGCATGCATGAGCTCTCGGTTGAATATTAATATTTATATGTCTGTGCCCTAGCTAATAAAAGTAAATAGATTATTTATCGCTTGCCCAAGATCAGCCTGGATCATCCGGTATTCCCCGAGGAGAGAGGGTGTGTGTGTTTTTTTTCTTCTAAAGGAGTTGTTCAGTGGCGAGCAACTTTAGGCAATACTTGTTTTCATTTTCTTAAAGCAATATCATCAACAAAGGCTTACCTCTGATGCACCATCTCTGCATTTGTTATTCTGGTCTTAATACAACATTTAATCTCCATTTAAAATCCATAATAGCGATTACTCATCATGCACTTTTCGATTAGGGGAAACAATCAGACTGAAAATGAATGAATGTTGGAACTATTGGACTGCCGCATTTGTATGATAATGCAGCTCTGGCAGCGATTTGAACATTTGAAAACCAAATGGCTAACAGTGATCCCAAGGGATTACAAAAACAACCCCAAAAAGTTTGAGAGAGAAGCGTACTGCCAGTCGACCAAATGGAAATCCAATACAGCACAATGTAGAATATGCTGTGTGTGTGTGCGTACAGTACGTGTGACGCCTCAGAACTTTCTTCACTGAATTTCAATGCGATTCGAACGAAGAAGGCTGTTTCTGCATGTAAAACCAATGCACCCCCCTCCCACTGAACTGATTCCTGACTGCATATGGGCAGGGCAAACCTGACAGCTCCTCGTGTTCCAATTCACCATCTCTCATCTCTCCAAACATGTCACAGAGAGAGAGAGAGAGAGAGAGAGAGAGAGTGGGGGGTGTTTCCAGCGCAGGATGGAGAAGAACTTCATTTACGACTGACAATTAATCTGCAGGAGCCGAACACCCCGGCGTGGCCGTCGGAGCGTGACAGCGCTGGCACACACACAAAAAACAGCTCGTCCCGATCCATCTCCCAGCCGACAGTATGGCCCCGGTCGCACCCGCCGTTTATCCCCCACCCCCCCAAACACATTAATCTCTAATAGCTTAGTTCTGTGTTGCCAGTATGGCGTGTGTATGTTCTCATTATTGGCCTTTCAATCTTGTGAGTTACAGCAGAAACATGTCTTGAAGCAGCAAGTGTGATGATTCGTCTTGTAGTTAATCAAGTTTTGAGATCTTGGTGGGATGATGGCTGCAAAGGGAGTCATCCCAATGTCCCCAGGGTTCAATGTTCCCCAGATGTATATGGCACCTAATGGGAACATGACAAAGGGTTCAATGTTCACCAGCTCTATCTAAAATAATAAAGTTGAAGTCATCCGTCTGTGTATCTTCTTATGCTTATAAAGTTGAAAACATTGCTTTATGCCTATACGGTAACCCAGGCAACACCGGGTGCATTGCTAGTAGCGGGATCATGTCTATGTTCCCCGGGTTCTATGTTCCCCGGGTTCTATATTCCCCGTTTTTCACTAACCTCTCCCAGCCCCCACGCCAAACCTAACCTCCCCCCATGCCTAAACCTAACCTCCCCCAGACCCTAACCCAAAACCTAACCTCTCCCACCCCCACGCCTAAACCTAAGGTCGGCATTGCGGGTGGTCGGCATAGCGGGTGGACACCATTTGGGAAAAACGGGGAACATAGGACCCGGGGAACATAGGGATGACCCTAGTAGCACATAAACAAGCGCAAACCATTGAGCCCACGGCACAGTGGTGTGCCGCCACCCCAACCTTCCCCCTGTTATGTGACCAGCCTTCTCCTCCTCTCTCTCTCCTCTGATCTCTGTCTCTCTCTCTCTATCGCTCTTCTTCCTGCTCCTGGATTCCTGCTAACACTTTCTCCCTTTTCCCAATCACCTAAGCAGGGGCACCTGGAGTTCATTGGCCCCTGCACTCAAATGGGACTGGAAGAGCAGAGTGGCAGAGCTTATGTAAAGAACAAATAAAGCATTTAAATATTCACAAAATCACCACTGTGGCAGTACTGCAGCAATACCGCAGCAGTACCACAGCAGTACCGCGGCAATGTGGCCAAACTAATTGAGTAAGAACTGTACACACACCTCACAGCAGTGCCAGAGTAATTCACGCCCAACACCCCCCACTTCCTCCCCCCCCCCCCTCCAACATTGACTCTCCCCACATCCCCCCATAGCCACTAACTCTACCCACCCACCCCATATCACCCTAGTCACTCCCGCTACCCACCCCTCGAGTCCCGACTCTCTACCACCTTCCTATCACCCTGGGAACATTGAACCCTGGGAACATTGAACCCTGGGAACATTGAACCCTGGGAAATTGATATGCTCCCCTGCAAACGTGTGTGTGTGTGGGTGTGTGTGTGTGTGTGTGTGTGTGTGTGTGTGTGTGTGTGTGTGTGTGTGTGTGTGTGTGTGAGAGAGATAAATAAATCAAATTCCAGCAATATCAATACATTTGACCTTAACTCATTGAGTGCCAGCCACTTTTGGAGAACGGACGCTCCCAGTGCCAGAGTTTGAGCTTTTTTCAGTGATTTCTCGAGGCCCACAGAATATTGTGTGATATTACTATGTAAACAATGAACACGCAAAAAGAACGATGAGACTCTTTTCTATCATCAGCAAAAACAGGTTTATTGATATCATTTTCCGTTCTTTCGTTATCAGCCGGAGAAGATAGCTTGATTTAACAAAAAAGAGCAGTTTTTTTCTAGAAGCTGAGATAATGGCCCTTTTGTGAAATTAAACATTTCAAACACATCACTGACTCTGAAGCTAATTTTCTGATGTAGTCACACCTCAAAAATAATTTCCTTCAATAAAACAGTGAAGGCCAGGGAATTTTGTTTGGCAGAATAATATTTTTAGCTGCAACCAGCAGCGCTGGCCCCTGCGTGCGCTGCTGGTTGCAGCTTCTTGCTGGTCTTTGCTGCTGGTGGGCATCGGATATTCTGGCTTGCGTTTGCCAACCCTGTCCTGCTGCCTGGGTCTGTCTGGGTCAGTGTTGTGTGCTGCTCTGCGTGCCCCCCCCCCCCCCCCCCGCCCCCGCCCCGCCCCGCCTCAACTGCACACTCCTCCTTATGGGAGGTGGCTCTCTGCTGAGTTTGCTCTGCACTGTGAAGGGTGCGCGACCATATATATCTATGTGCGCGACATCCAGCTTTTTTGCAGCGTTTCCGCATGTGTTTGTCACCGGCTCCTATGCTTCCAGTTGAGAATAATAAACAACTCCACGGCTGATCATGCGAATGGGCTGTCGCAGCGGGCATGGAGGAGCTCAATTGTGGGAGCAGATTGGCTGCTGCAGGCGCATCTAACGTTAAAACGCTTCATGCATATCGATGCATACGGATGCGATGCGATTTCCGTTTCCCCAACGACTTATTCTCTGTTTTTCTCTGCCTTTCTGTTAACCTGGAGAGCACTGTCGCCACCTAAGGGTTCTGTAAAATAGGTTATAGACCTCCAATAGCTACAATAGTTGTACCAGAGATGTATCAGGGATTGATCCACGTCCCACCGTCAAAAAACGCAATTGACGACAATCGTCGTCTTTGGCACTCTACGTCAGTATTTGAATTGACGACAGCTGTCGTCATTGGCACTCAATGAGTTAATTATGAACAGTAAACTGAAATCGTCTGTGCTAACCTCAAAGCAGTCACAATTAGCAACCATAGTGAAATCCTGAGGGAACTGTTTTTCGTTGGCGAAGACAAATAACAGACAAAAATGAGCACGGCTGTGATTATCTTCGCGGCCTGCAGACCAATACCTATACAACCGTGCTGATATCCAGTACAACTGCACTCCCTCCAGTGATGGTACTTAAATATGGTGTTCCAAAAAAAGGCCAGATGTTCACCACAGACAGCCTCCACTTCAAAGCCCTCCAAACCCCAGAAAAGCCCAGAAAAGTCAGTTGGTGCCTGCACAATATGCCACACCCTGAGGAACAGTGATTGACCAACACATATAAACATAAACACACACGCACGCGCACGCACGCACGCACACACACACACACACACACACACACACACACACACACACACACACACACACACACACAAACACATGTTGTCTTTTTGATTCTTGTATTATTGAATGCACTTTTATTGTTGAACTGTTATTATGACTACTAGTAAGGCAAACTTGTATGAAGCATTAGCTAAACATTTATTATATGAATGACATACATACTATAGTTGTGTATGTATAATGTATAGTTATTAATCAAATTGTTATGTATAATGTATAGTTTCTAACAATTAGATTGAGGGAAGGTACAATGAATAAAACATAAGACATACATGACAAAGTATACTCACAATTAGGATCTCATGTCATACAGTAAAACCATACAGCAGATAGTAAGGTGATGAGACAGCGTTAGGAAGTGATGGAGAGAAGAGACTGGTCGCAAAAGTACAAAAAAATGGAAAAGGTGATAGTTATCATAACACTGACCATGACTTGCAAAACAGAATATGGAAGAATATAAAAAGTTTCTTAAAAAAGAGACCTAACAACGATCACTTTTGCTCATCATCACAAAGAATTAGCCTACAAGCTGTCAAAATAGCGATGCAACGATGAATCAATGAATTGATTATTGGATAGACAGAAAATTAATGATCCACTATTTTTGCCCGGGTAGTGATAGCGGTAGATGCCCTACCTACCAACACAAGGGTCGCAGGTTCTGCACCCCTGTGTTACCTCCAGCTTGGTCGGGCATCCATACAGGCACGATTGGCTGTGTCTGCGGGTGGGAAGCCGGATTAGGGGTGTGTTATGGCTCATTTCCACCACATTTTACTGCCCTGCACAGCTCGTCACCAGTCGGCTCTACTCGTTTCGGCCCGATGGATGTTCTGCTTCGACCGCCGATCATCTGCCCCCCGCCCACCCCCGCCCACAGCTGGTCGTCATAGCGACCGCATATCTGTCCTCCGCCTAATAGCCGAAGTAGGCTATAACATAACGTTACAATTAAATCCATCCACATAACTTTTAAACTGTTTATGAAATACTGGTGCCTCTAAATGACCTACAGTGTACATGGGCAAATGTGACAATCGGCCAGGAGAATGGATATCACTTTGTAGTTAGTCAAACTCACAGGCATGCGCTGCGCGCGGACGGGAGAGGCGCAACAGAGTGAAGCCTGTACCCCGGCGGCCTCTCACCAGGCAAGACTTCACCTTCACCCCCCACCCACTACGGCAGAGCGCTGCACAGGAGCTTCCTGAGCAGCGGACTTTTTTCTCTCTCAGACAATTGAAACCACCGCCACGATTTTATTTCACCAGAAGCGAAGGCAGCAACACAAAATACTGATGGAAATATACATAACTATAATTAAAACACTGCAATTTAGTTTGATAAAAGATATATAACATTCAGAATTTAATAGATTGCCAATAGATGGCTATTGGATAAACAGATTAGTCAACAACCAATAGGGGAGCACTTTTCTTTTTGGAGTTTTTTTTTTTTTTTGTATGTGTGTGTGTGTGTGTGTGTGTGTGTGTGTGTGTGTGTGTGTGTGTGTGTGTGTGTGTGTGTGTGTGTGTGTGTGTGTGCGTGCGTGCGTGCGTGTGTGTGGGGGGGGGGGGGGGGGGTGGGTGGGAGGGAGGCTGAGCGAGTGAGTGTATGTGTGAGGTTGTGTGAGGGAGGGAGGGGTGACAGTATGCATGGGTGTGTGTTCTCTCCCTACCCAAGTGTTGATGTCCTTTTCTTTTTGATATTTGTCAGGTCTTAATTACTGTACTATTATTGTTGTTTCTGCTGTTGTTGTTATTGTTGTTGTTATTATTATTATTATTGTTATTATTGTCATTATTATTATCCTTGTTATTATCTTTGATTATTATGTCACTATGGTGTTTCACATTTTGAAAAAAATAAAGTTATAAAAAAAAAAAAAAAAAAAAAAAAAAAGGGAAATATACATAACAGAAGAGAAGGTAAGCCCACTAAACTGGTATGCAGCATTGCATTGACAGTCAGTAGATAGACAGAGTAAACACAATTCTGCCTGACCAATCAGTCGTCAACCATGTTTTCACGTCACCGTATGGTACCGGGTTCACAGAATAGAACCCCGACGAGGCAGGTACGAAAAGTAGCACGACTCAACCCCAATACAACCCGGGCTGGGACAGTTTTAACCGGTGGAATGAGACCATTTATCGAGTCGAGCGGAGCGGGACCGCGCTACTACCTGCGGTGGAAATGGGCCATTAGTGTCTCAAGCCAGACTGTCTCTTCTACATTCTGTCTGTCTGTAATTCACGCCCACAGAACATGGACAAAGGAAGTTGGGGCAGGAGGGGACGCTTCAGACCGGAGGAAGTTCGAACCGATGCAAGTGATTGGAGAAATATGAGCGGATGGGACATCCCCCTATCATCGCTCATTATTTTCCCTGAGCTTCCCTTTCCATTTTGACCAAGTTTTCCTGGCTTGAAGTACAGACATTTAGACGGAAGCAACTAAAAATTGCGAGAGCCAACCGTCTCTTTTAAGAGACATGGGGTGTGTCCTGGTCGCTGCGCCTCCTCTGGTTGTTTGGGGCAGCTGTTCAGGGCGGAAGGTGGGAATAGCGTGATCCTCCCACGTGCTACTGTATGTCCTGCCGGTGAAGCTCCTCGCTGTCAGGTGAAAAGAAGCGGCTGGCAACTGTCCATGTGTCGGAGGAAGCATTGTGCTAGTCTACGTCTTTCCCCAGATTGACAGAGGGTGGAGCAGCGACCCGGGCAGCAGGGGGGAAAATTGTCCTAGTACAATTGAGGAGAAAATGGGGGGGAAATCAGAAAAAAAAATCATAAATTATTTTTACTAGAAACATAGCCTACTACCGTGCCACGTCCTCGCCCTCCTTCCTGTCTTCCTCCTCATCGCTCATTTCTACCGTTCCTCGTTGGTTTCCCCTCGAGTTCTCGCCCGCCCTGCCTCTCCCAAAACACGGGCTCACATGCCGCCTCACCCGCAGCCAGCTCAAGTTGAGCAATTGTGCACCGCCGTGCCACGGATCTCACTCCAATTATAGTGTGGTGAGATTTAGTCATTATGGAGTACTAACACACATAGATGCACACACAACCCATATGGTATTTCAACAAACACGAAGAAGTATTATACACCCAGGTCTGGTTTGTGTGTGTGTGTGTGTGTGTGTGTGTGTGTGTGTGTGTGTGTGTGTGTGTGTGTGTGTGTGTGTGTGTGTGTGTGTGTGTGTGTGTGTGTGTGTGTGTGTGCATACACTCTAATAGAGATGGAGAGAGTACGAGGGTGAGGGATTCTTCAGCGGAGTATCGGGTCAATGTTGATCAAATAAATGTTCCTGCAGACTCACTTCCTCAACTCCACAAGAGCGCGCCGACCACTGCTCTGACCGCAGTGGCTCAATTAACGGCTTTGGAAGCTCCACATGTGCAGATAAAAATGGCAAAAAGGATAGTCTGGTAGGCTATCTGTCTGAAAAACATTTAATATTTAAAACAAGAGGCACGCTTCTGACTGGTGCTTTGTTTTGCATTGTACAGGCTTAAGCAGCTAGACAGCCCCATTCCTATCGCTGATAAACCTGCTAGGAGGTTTCAGTAGGTTTCAATGGCCGTTATCAAACAACTTTATATTTAGGCAAATAAAACAACTTAGGGTGAGGGTTAGGGTTAGGTTTAGCGCTAGAATTCAGCAACAAAACGCGTTAAAATACGAAAACGGAAACCTCTCCTGATAACGACCTTCTGCGCCTACTAGCAGGTCAGGCTGCCTACTGGCCCATATGAATGGGGTGATAAGACGCTGATAACGACGATTGAATGGGGTGACAATTACCAGATTGCGTGTACTGAGGGAATTGCTATAGAAGAAGCACAGAGGAACATGACGCCTCATGTCAGCATTTAAAAAAAATAGAGTTTTGTATTTAAGCCTGGATTGTTCCCGGCGTTCCTGGCACTCACCTTTAAAGGAACACTCCTTGATTTTCAACTAGCTTTGTACCAGTAATGTAATTTGTGCATGAATGACATCACTGGTCCACAACTGAACTCAATACAGACATCAACACACCTTCATCTGTAGGTCACAATACAGACATCATGCACCCTCATCTATTGCAGCCGTTCCCAACCTGTGGGCCGGGGCCCACATGGTGGCCGCAAAGGTATTGTAAGTGGGCCGCCAAATCATTAGCAAAACATTAAGATTTTTGTGATTTATTATTATTATTATTAACATGTATGAGAATGCGTGTCAGCAAAACAGACAGGAGTGGATATCCTTTGTTGCTGCCTTATATGCCAGTAGGAATAAAGGACAGAATGATACCATTATTTAATGTGTAATCAATTATTTGTTAATTAGCCTATTACAGCCCATCACTTTTATTTCTGATTTCAGTGCGGTACTGATGGACAGCTCCTTTTACCATTAAAATACTAGAAAGACTGCACCGCAGATATATGCCTCTGCCAACAAGTGAGCAGTCGACATCCATGTCTGTCCAGACTTTGACGTTTGAGCCAATTGTGACGAAATTCTGTCAAGGTGTTACTGAGATATTGAGTTAACAAGCTTGAAAATGGCGTTTGTGAGGTCACAGTGACCTTGACCTTTGATCCCCAAAATGTAATCAGTTCATCCTTGAGTCCAAGTGGACGTTTGAGGCAAATTTGATGAAATTCCATCAAGGCTTTCCTGAGATATTGCATTAACGAGCATGAAACAAGCGGTCGTGAGGTCACAGCAGGGGCGAATTTTCCACTGGGGACAGGGGGGACATGTCCCCCCCACTTTTCAAAACCTTGATTCTGTCCCCCCCCACTTTTTAAACTGAAAAAATCATGGGTAAACTGAAAAAATCATGCTTAATACGCTACTGTTTGACCAGCCATCATATTATGGCTGAGAATGTTAATTGAGTTGCTAATTATAAGCTATAGGCTACTCCAAAAGATTGCTAGAGGATAGAAAGTGATAGGATCAGTGCTATCGCTGATGGAGCCTGAAGCCCCGAGGGAGCATACTCCTTCTCTGCGTCTTTCTGTTTGATTTGTTCCTTGTCATCTAGTCTGCAGCCAGTGGGCTGAGGGCTGTTTGCTTGGCACTGTGCCACCCTTTTGTCTGTCAATTTAGAGAGAGAGAGAGGGGGGATGGCACTGCGCTGAACCCCTCTCCTCTTCCTCTTCCTCCTCAAAGCGAAGGCTCCAGGAAAGAGGAAAGCAGCGGTGACCCCAAAAGCCTGACACACTGGGCCGATGGTCAACTGACGGTTCATGTCGGTGCTTGTCTCTGGTCCATAGTTTGGGAGTGGTGTGAAAATAGGCAAACCCTGCTTTGCATGGTTTGTATAGTTCTAAGGCTCACGCAGGTGCAGAACGCACGTGCTCGTTGACCGTCAGCTCTAGTCTTTGCGGTGTGTTCAAGTGCAGCTTTTTGGATTAACTGTGACATGAGGCGACACAAGTCATCTGCCTTCGTTGCCACTCGTTCTTTGAGTCAGTTTGGTGTGTCTGGGCCTGAAGACTTGGCGAAGTTCAGTCACTATAATCTCCTCTGACCGTGCAGCCTCACGCATCAACGCACCTTCGAAAGATGTCCTATCCCCAAGTACTTAAGATGCCCTATCCCCAAGTACTTAAGATGCCCTATCCCCAAGTACTTAAGTGAATTTAGATAGACATCAATATCCTCATAATAAAACACCTGACTCACTCTCACTCTGACTGATCACCGGCTGTCAGTGTCTGGAAGGGCCTGCAGTCTGTCAGTGTCTGAAGGGCCTGCAGTCTGTCAGTGTCTGGAAGGGCCTGCAGTCTGTCAGTGTCTGGAAGGGCCTGCAGTCTGTCAGTGTCTGGAAGGGCCTGCAGTCTGTCAGTGTCTGGAAGGGCCTGCAGTCTGTCAGTGTCTGGAAGGGCCTGCAGTCCCAATCGATTAGAAAATAAATGACCGCCTGCAGCCCGGGTCCTTGCCACAGGGCTGAGCGGGGCGGAGCGTCAGCTTGCAGGGCTGAGTGGGGCGGAGCCTCAGCTTGCAGTTCCACCACAGACAGTGGAAAATGATTGAGCAATATTTGCAATAATGAGGCAGGTGTAGCGAATGTGGATTTGACTTGACTTTGTCCACTATCTTATGGGGATTTACTGAGACAGCTATGTGTTTGTGATTGGCACCGGGGGCCCTGTGGCCTCATTTGTCAAGTTGCGGGCTCCTCTCTGGAGTCGGCCGAGCGTGTAAACACACATCAGCTTAGCGGGCGCCCGGGTCTGGCCTTTGCAGGTGCTCGCTGTCAATCTGGGAGGTGGTAAAGTAAATAAAAATCCAGCACTCTGACAACACAAGCCGCAGCTCGGACCATCTGGTGGGCGGGTTGTTATCGCAGCCACTCGCACCGCATCATCAGATGAAGCACATTAGGGCAGGAGACGACAAGGAAATGAAGCGAGCTGTCAGATATTTTAATTAATCTGGAACATTCACTAGATCACCTACCTGGAGTGTCAGATATGCTGAGTCCACACCATTCTCTTCCCTCGAGCCCCTTAATGAATCAACTGTGTTTTCCAGATTGAGCCCGAGTGGCTTGGTTGTAAATGAGAGGCCTATTTAAGAATGTATCACACTTAATAATAATAATGTGGATTCTTGGGAAGAACTGAGAGGAGAAGTTCTAACGGCTTGAAAGAGACATGAATAGAGCTCAACAGTCATGTGACATCTTTTGCCCCGGAAGTGACTTTCCCATTCATTTTCTCTATAGACATTTTGAAAAATCCTTATATAACGAGTTTTAAGGCTGGAACCAAGCCAACTCGTGACCTACTGAATCGTGAGTGACCATAAAAAATTTCAGTTGGAGAGAAAATAAAGAATAACATCTGGAGAAAAAACAAATTTTAGAGTTTCTCCAATAGCAAAACTTGGAAAAGTTGCTGAATGGGGCTTTAAAACTCGTATAAGGATTTATTGAAATGTCTATGGAGAAAATGAATGCGGAACTTACTTCCGGAGCAAATTACGTCACGAAAAGTCATGTGCCTGTTGAGCTCTATACCAATGCTGCTGTATCCTCAACAGCAAGCATTAAATGTTGGAGCATTGTAATGTGGTGTGCAGCTTCTTCTTTTTTTCCCAAAATTTTTATTTTAGAGTTTTCAAAACAGAACAGAACAGAACCAAAGGCTCAGACAAAGACAAAGACAACAACATACATATATCAACATTTCTACATACGTGTTGATACCAGCCATGTAAAGTGTCTGTGCTTGCAAGAAATGTGCGTGGGATCATCCGTCACCTCTAACCTCGTCCAAATAGGCCAGGAACGCCCCAGACCTCAGATAATTTCTTATGTAACCCCCTGGTTGCACAAACTTTATTATTTTCCATGTCTTACTATTTTCAATGTCTCAATGAAAAAGAAAGTGTCTAAATGTCTGTAAACTCTTTACAATGTGAAGATGTGTTGTTTACTACTACAAGTGAACGCAGCATGATACGTTGATTGAGAGGTTTACAGTTGCAATCTAACGTGCTTGTTCTAATGTCGTCTTGTATTCTACCTGTCATTGGTCTGTCTGGTGGTAACGTCAAGTTCCATTATTCCATTGGCTGGAGGGCGGGTAGAGAAGGACAGAGTAACGCACTATGGAGGAAGGACTTCCTCTTCTCTCTCCGGCAGCTAAGAGCATGCCGTGTTGTGTCCCTGCTCTCCACGTGAGCATGGTAAAAGTGACTTCTAATATAAGTTAACGAGTCTACCGCTGTCTGAAGTGCTTCGGCAGAGTGTGGAATCTGCGCGAGTGCGGGTACAGTGATTCAGTGCGTGCGGTGCGGACAGTGTTCAGTGTTGGCGGTGCCGCTAATGCTAAGTAGACACCGTTAGCTTCCTGCATCAACTGGACAGTGTACTGTGTTAACTGTAGTGCTAGCAGGTAGCAACAGTTAGCTCCCTGCAATCGATCTGACAGAGACTGTGAAGCTAAAAGTTAGCCACGTTAGCTTCCTACAGCTTTCTTGACAAGAGGACAAGAGAGGCTGGCATTTTCCAGCTAGCCTCCAACATCATCCAGACGGGACCGGACAGCGCCGTGGGGAATCGCCGGGCGGCGCCCCGCCTCACGTCTGCCACCGAGGGGAAGCAGAGAGTTTCCTCTACAAGGACCAAGGAGCGGGAGAGAGGATCCTCGCTCAGTGGCTACCGAGAGCCACTGCGCAATGACCCACGTTCGGTGGGAGAGTTAACCCTTTCCCTGGAGCCTGCTGGAGGATCACAATCCGTGTCCATCATCTTCCGTGGACCAGCGTTCACAAGCAGCAATCAGGCCTGCCTCAGGGTACCATTTCAGTGTGCACACTATAGTAAACAGGTTGCCGGCTTTTTGTTTGTTTATTTGATAAGGTAACTCATAGTGTGGGCCCACTAAGTTTACAGTTTGAATCCCATTCGGGATAAGAAGATTAAAGGTGCAATAGGCTATATTTTTGTTTGATCAAAGGTAAGGTGCTAGAGTGTTTTTACAGCACTATATTTACTTTATGGTTTAACTAAGTGAAAATAATAATTCCCTCAGAGGAAAAAGGTGAAACCAGTTAGTTGTGCATCTGGCCGCTACTGGAAAAGAGAAACCCTTTAGTTATCTGCTGTGTCTATAGCAGATACTGTGCAGGTGTATTTATTTTATTTGTGGGGGATATATTTACATACAAACAAGTACAAACAAATACATATATATTTTAATTTCTATTTAGGCCAAGTTTTGTAATAAATGTATTATTCTTTGCTATATAAAACTGTTTAAAAGTGCTTCATTTCATTAAGGTGCATTTTCATTAAAAGGGTTAAAAAGCCACAAAGGACACCACACACCTACTTTAAATAGTGTTTATTATTTCATTCATAAGTATTTCCTTTAAAATTAGACAGTTACCCACTCAATACTGTAACGAAAGTATATATTACCCGTTGTAATATCATTGAGTGTTAGTTAAAGAACCTGGGCGCTGTTTATAAGGCTAGTAGAGCAGAACAGCGTTACATAAATGGAGGCACCGCTGGGATATAAACTGTGTGACTGATCTTCTACAAGGAAAATAAGAATCTATAAATAAATATCCCTAAAAATCTAAATAAATACAAGAAAAATGTCTAACTCAGCCAACTCCGAGTTACGAGCTGAGCTTGAGAAGTGGTGTAGCGAAGCAGGAGTAAACCCGGTTAACGCTTTTATTTTGAGTGGCGTACCTGCAGATACCCCCATACAAGATATAGAGGATGCTGCTCACACCATCAAAGTTTTGGGTAGAGTACGTGTTAGGGCCACAAAGCTGATCACTCTACTGAACTGTGAAATGACATTGTGTGAGTGCAAAAACCTGATTGACCCCACTACAGCCCGCCCTGAAATCCTTCCACCTCGTGGTGGATCTCCATGGAAAGTGACCATACTCACAGGTGACTCAGCCCCGCCTGATGAGTTTACACTCAAGTTGCAAAAGCTACTAGAAAATGAAGGGAAAACTCTAGAGGATCTACAGCCTTTACTGGCTCATGGCAAGGCACCACAGCAGGAAGATTTACCTGCATCCATTATACGTGCTGTGGGGGACCTACTGGAAAAGACAATGCGACCTCCACAAGAGAAAAATGCCTTCCGCCGATTGCGAGTCTTCTCAGGAGTGATGCCTACCCCCGCAGGCGAGGAGACACTGGAAAGCTGGCTGGAACAGGCACAGCTGATGCTGGACGAATGTGATTGCTCTGTAAATTGAGAGACCGAGCAAGAGTGGAGCAGCTACTGAGAGGCTCAATAGAGGCCGACATCATGCTGCTGCAGCTCCGTTTGAAAGAGAGGTTGAGTAACCCCCCCTCTTTTATGCAACTGTTAAGTGAGATCCGAGCAGAAGAAGATCAGAAAGTGACTCGCAGAAATTTAACAACTAGCGTGCGCCACGTACGCACCACCGAGGAAAGTAATGCAAAATCCTCTGAAATAAGTCATCTCAAAAGTCAAGTCAGAGAGTTACAAGCTAAAGTCCAGCAGATGACAGTCAAAGAACAAGTCTCCCAACACTTTAATAGAAAGTCAATGCAAACAGTGCCCCATACAGATCGTGAAATGCAGGGCCTGAGAGAACATGTGCTAGTCTGCAAAATCAGCTCAGAGAGAGAGCCACCACACAAAGTGCCTCAGCGGCTCTAGGCGAAAACCAAAGGGGTTTCAGATCTATACCCAGCAAAGTACAGGACAGTGCAAAGTTTTCTAGGGAAGGACAGGATGTGTTCTGTTACCGCTGTGGAGAAGACGGTCACATCTCCACTAACTGCACTGGTCCTGAGAACTCCTCAAAAGTGATTAGCAAGCTAATCCGATCTATGCAAAAGCTTCAAAGAGGCAAAAGGGGACCTCCAGGCAGTTCCCCAGATCAGCAAGAGAAGGGTGGCCAGGTCTCAAGAAGTACAGTTGGGCCCCCCAGATCAACAGATGTCCCAGAAGGTTTGGTAGGGAGACCTAGTAAGGGAAGAGTACTAATAGAAGGCAAGCCTTGTGATGCCTTAATGGATAGTGGCTCTACTGTCTCCATAGTCTTTGAGGGTTGGTACTCCCAACACCTGTCCCATCTGCCCCTTCACCCTATGTCTAGCTTAGACCTTTGGGGCCTAGGTCAGACTAGCTATCCATATAAGGGTTTCATTGCAGCTGAGATACAGTTTCCCGACGATGGAGGTTATGGTGAGCCTAAGCTAGTGCTAGCCTTAGTCTGCCCAGATGCTAATGGCCCAGACCAGCTGCCAGTTATTATCGGCACAAATGCCCGTAGCTTCAGTCATGAGCCCCAGTCCCAGAGAGTTGAGGGAGACCCGGAGTTAGCTCAGACCATGAGAGTGACCACCCAAATCCCTGTACGGCCCGATACATTCTTGACTCAGAGCAAGCCGATAGCTGTAGTGAAGTGGGTTGGGCCAGGACCCCTTACCATTCCCCCTGGTAGTGAGCTTTCAGCTGTTTGCAAAGTGTCACGTATAGAGCACCTTAAAGACAGCATCCTTATGGTTGAGACCCCATCCACCGGAGCACTTCCGGCTGGAGTGCTAATGCCTTCTTGTGTTCTGCTATCCACAGACATGGAGTCCAACCGATTCTCAGTGCTGTTAAAGAATGAGTCTCTCAAAACTAAAGCCATCCCCAAGGGTACTGTAATCGCCCATGTTCACAAAGCAGACGTAGTCACTCAGTTGCAGCCGTCAGAAACCCCTCTTAACCATCTTGACCCGGCTATTTTCAATTTCGGTGACTCTCCCATTCCAGAGAACTGGAAAAACAGACTAGCACAAAAATTGGCTGATCGGCCTGACGTTTTCTCCCTGTCAGAGTGGGATGTTGGCCCAAAGGGGTGGAGCATAACATTAGGCTTAAAGACTCTAGCCCTTTCAGAGAGAGAGTTCGGCGTCTGGCGCCAGCAGAAATAGAGGATGTCCGTAGACATCTGCAGGAGCTCCTTGCAGCAGGGATAATCAAAGAATCCCGCAGCCCGTACGCCTCTCCCATTGTAATAGCCCGAAAGAAAAATGGCAAGATAAGGATGTGCATTGACTATCGCACCCTTAATCTCAAAACAATACCAGATCAATACACTCTTCCTCGCATAGATGATGCCTTAGCCAGCCTCACAGGCAGCCGCTGGTTTTCCGTGTTAGATCTCCGTAGTGGTTATTACCAAATTGCCATGTCAGAGGAAGATAAAGAAAAGACAGCGTTCATCTGCCCGTTTCTTTCAGTTTGAGCGGATGCCCCAAGGCATCACAGGGGCCCCTGCCACCTTCCAACGCCTAATGGAAAGGGCGGTAGGCGACATGAACTTGCTGCAGTGTCTTGTCTATCTTGACGACCTCATCGTGTTTGGCCGCACGTTAGAGGAACATGAAGAACGTCTTCTAAAAGTTCTCGACCGCCTGGCCGAGTGTGGTCTAAAGCTTTCCATCAGTAAGTGCCAGTTCTGTCAGCCAGAAGTCAAATACGTCGGGCACATAGTGTCAGCTGCAGGCATCGCAACCGACCCTGACAAAATCAAGGCCGTAGCTCAGTGGCAGCCACCTGCAACCCTGAAATCACTCCAGTCTTTTTTGGGGTTCTGTGGCTATTACCGCAAATTCATTGCCAGCTACTCAGCCATTGTTCGCCCTCTCACTGACCTGACAAAAGGGTACCCCCCTGTACAGAAGGGGAGGAAACCCATGAAAGCCAAAGACCACGACTACTTTCGACCCTCCCAGCCCTTTGGCGAGCGCTGGTCTCCAGCATGCACTGAGGCTTTCCATGAAATAGTCCGTCGCCTCACCAGCGCCCCTGTACTGGCATTTGCTGATCCGACCAAACCCTACATCCTTCATGTAGATGCCAGTCTGGATGGGCTCGGAGCTGTCCTCAACCAAGAATACCCAGAGGGGTTACGTCCAGTGGCGTTCGCTAGCCGTAAGTTAAGTCAGTCCGAGAAAAACTACCCCATTCAACAGCTCGAATTTCTGTCATTGAAGTGGGCTGCTGTTGATAAGTTTCACGTCTATCTTTATGGTGCTAGATTCACGGTGAGAACAGACAACAACCCCCTCACCTATGTACTTACTACGGCCAAGCTGAACGCCACTGGCCACAGATGGCTGGCAGCCCTAACAACATATGACTTTGACATTCAGTACAAGCCGGGCAGAGATAATGTGGATGCCGACTGGTTGTCCAGGAACGCTTGGGAGGATCAGGAGTGGAGGAACATCTCGCAATCAAGTGTAAAAGCTCTCTGTCGACAAGTCAGTGTCTCTCAGTCACCACAGCTCCCCGACCGTCTAATCGATCAGCTGGGAGCTTCTCCTAGCGCCATCCCCGACGCCTATGCTTTCTTCACACAGCTGGAGGTGAGCCCTCTGGAACAGCTGAGCAAAGAGGAAATAAGCACAGCTCAGGATCGGGACCCAGCAATCAGTCCCATTAAACAGGCGGTAAAAAGTGGAGTCTGGCCTGCCACCACCCAAAACAACAACCCCGACACTGCTTTACTGCAACGAGAGAGCAGTAAACTTTTGATAAAGACAGGCCTGTTGTACCGGAAGGCCACCAGACCCGCCGGGGGTCAAACATTGCAATTAATCCTCCCAACTGAGCACCGCCTCAAAGTACTAAGGTCTGTACATGACGACTCTGGTCACCTCGGAGTTGAACGCACCGTTGAACTAGTGAAGGACAGATTTTACTGGCCAAAGATGATGGCTGACATCACCCAGTACATCAAGACCTGTGGTCGGTGTATCGCCCGAAAGACATTGCCTCATAGGGCGTCACCTTTGAAACAAATCACTAGCAACGGTCCCCTGGACTTAGTTTGTATTGACTTCTTGTCAATCGAGCCTGACTCAAGAGGAGTGGCCAATGTCCTAGTGGTTACAGACCACTTCACCCGATATGCTCAGGCTTTCATAACCAAAGATCAGAGAGCATCAACAGTGGCCAAGGTGCTAATCGAGATGTTCTTTGTGCACTATGGCTTGCCTGCCAGAATTCACTCTGACCAAGGGCGAGATTTTGAGAGCCGTCTAATCAAAGAGCTCTTTGATTATGCTGGGCATCAAAAAATCCCGAACAACCCCATATCACCCCCAAGGTGACCCGCAGCCTGAGCGGTTTAACCGATCGCTTTTGTCCATGCTGGGAACGCTCAACCCTAGTCAGAAACAACATTGGAGCCAGTATGTCAGTTTGCTCGTCCACGCCTACAACTGCACACGCAACGACGTAACTGGCTACTCTCCTTATTTCTTGATGTTCGGGCGTGAGGCTCGTCTGCCCATTGACTTATGCTTCGGGACATCACCTGATGGGGAAGACAATGTGAACTACTTGCGGTATGTTGACGACATGAGAGGAGATTTGAAAAGGGCCTACGAGTTAGCCGTGAAGGCCGCTGACAAATTACATGACAGAAATAAGAGACACTATGACGCCCGAGTGAGAGATCAAGTTTTAGAGGAGGGGGACCGAGTGCTCATTCGAGCCCTTGGTTTGCCCGGCAAGCACAAGCTTGGTGATAAGTGGAACTCTTGCCCTTATGTAGTGGTAGGAAAAATGCCAAACCTGCCAGTGTACAGAGTAAAGCCTGAGAAGGGCAGGGTCATAGTCAAAACTCTGCACAGGGACCACCTCTTGCCTATAGGGTATTTAGTGAGGTTTCCTGCTGATCTCGATGAGAAGCAGGTGCCACAGAGGCCGGTGACCCGATCAAATCAAAGCCGAAAGTCAAATGTGAATGAGAGAAAGGAGAAAGAATCAGAAGAGGAGCAGGAAATGGAATCTGAGCCGGAAGAGGAAAGTCTCTGGTACCTACCAGCTGATCAAAGAGAGGCTGTCTTCCAAGCCCTTGATCTTCTCGCAGATCAATTCAGTAAGGATGCACCTCACAATAATGTCTCAGGCCCATCTCAAAACAATGTTGCTCCGGAGGAACTGGATGTCGCTTCCCTCACCTCAGAAGTCGACGAGGTGTTGGAGACACATCAAGGAGAAGAGGAAGCAGAGGATGTGCCGCAACTGCTGGAAGACCCTGTGGTGGACACAGGTCTAGAAGGGGGCGATATCCCCTCTACTAGTCAGTCTGAAAGAAGTGCAGCGCCCGTCTGCGACCATCCTCCCCGAAGGGAGGTGAAACCAGTCATTCGGCTAACATATGACAAACCTGGACATTCCACTGACCATCCAATAGTAGTAGTGCACCGTGGATTGAGAATCACCATCAGTGGTGAAAGAGACTTCTAATTCTAATAACTACAATACTTTATACTTACCTTAAATACTTACCCAAAGGCCATAGTCTGTACATATGTAAACGAAAATGTAATACATGGTCAAGCTATAAACTTAAGTCTGATGCGGGCATCTAGACATCTCAAGTAAATTAGTCTGATGAGGGCATCCAGACGTCTAGAGGGGGGAGGATGTAACCCCCTGGGTTATTTTATATTGTTTTGTGCACAAACTTTATTATTTTCCATGTCTTACTATTTTCAATGTCTCAATGAAAAAGAAAGTGTCTAAATGTCTGTAAACTCTTTACAATGTGAATGTCACAGGGTGACTAGTGTCTATGTGTGTGTGTGAGAGATTGAGTGCCATGCCTTCTACTCTTGCCACAGGGGTTTGATTGGCACCAATTGCACACAGGTGCGGGCAGTTTGGTTTCCCCCTGGCTTTCTTATTTAAGCAGCAGCCGAGAGGACAGAGGGAGGGCTGGAACTTCCATGAACTTTGCACCTTTTTATCCATTGGATTAGTTTTATATATGTTTTTGTAATAAAGGACACATTATTTTCTTCTGCCTCTGCCTTGCATTTTGTTGTTGCTCCTCAACAGAAAAAGGGTTTTTATTATAAGACACCACCCGGTGACATTCTGGCGTTTGTCGGCAGGATTTCTGTTGGGTTGAGCAATAGCACTTTGCAACATGCCTGGAGAGGCACAAGCAGCCGCAGGGCAGGCTACGATGATGCCATTTGTTATGGGAATGCCATGGGTGCAGAGGTTTAGTGGGTCAGGCTCTGAGGTGAAATTGGGAGAATGGAAAACACAGATGGAAACCATGTTAAGCTTCCAACCAATAAGTGACGCTCAAAAAGCAGATTTTTTAATGGGCTTTTTGGATGGCGATGCAAGAAGAGAAATCTTGACATTGGAGAGAGAGGGGAGGAATACTACACGGAAAATATTTTCTGTATTGTCCCAGTTGTATGGTGACACGACTCATGTATCTGTTCTGAGATCCCAATTTTTTAACTGCAGACAAGAACCTAACCAGTCCCTCAGACCTACTCCCTTCACCTCCGTGAGCTGTTTTACAGGTTAAAGCGGAAAGATGATGCGGGCCTGGAACACGGCGATGCCATTCTACGTGACCAGTTCATTATGGGGCTACGAGAGGGGCCCATCCGACAAGAGCTGAGGCGCCAAGTAAGAAAGACTCCAGCCCTGGCATTTGATGAGGTAAAGTGTGAAGCCCTCGCATTAGAAGAAGAACAAGACGATAAATGGTCGGCACCTTCATGCCTTGCCGTCAATAGGCAGACGCCCCCTGCACAAAATAGTGCTAATGACTGGAAAGAAGAGTTTCGTCAGGAGATACTCAAAGAGGTTAAAGAACAATTGGCAGAAACAGCAAGGGCACTGGTAGATGAGCTGCGGGTGGGGAGTAATGGACCTTGCCCTCCTGCACATGCGTCCCGGCCGAGGGCCTATTCCGATGATTCCTGGAGGGGGAGACAGAGGTTTAGGGCACCTTTAAATGATCGAGGGTTCAAGTGGGACCCGCAAGGCCGCCCCCTTTGCAATCAGTGTGGGAAACCGGGACATATCAAGCGTTACTGCCCACAACAAGAAGCCCCACAGGGTTTTTAGCTCCACCGGCCACTGTGGGTCAAGTGGCCGGACCCCCCAAACATGACCCTATTCACCAATTGGCAAATACCACAATTACTGGAGCTTGCCCTGTAACAGAGGTTAAAGTAGATGATGTGAATGTTAAATGTGTTATAGACACTGGTTCCCAAGTCACATTATTTAGTGAGAACTTATGTAACAAGCTCTTTAGGGGCAAACAGAAAGAATCCAGACACCTTCCGTGGTTGACCTTACGGGCTGCTATTGGCCTTAACATCCCTTATGTTGGATATATGGTTGCTGATTTTAGTATTGGGGGAGTAACTGTGCCATCACGTGGAGTTGTCATTGTGAAAGACGAATGTTTAGGGGAGCATAAAGCCCTTTTAGGGATGAATGTGATTCTGGCCTGCTGGGAGCAATTGTTTAAAAGCCAAGAGACTCTGTGCCATAACCCCCGCACAAAAGACCTTAGGAAAGAGTGGGAAGGTGTGTTTACAGATTGCAGACGGATCCAAGCCACTGTGGCTAAGGAGCAGTGGAAAGGCACCGCCCGGGTCGCCTGCCGCTATGCAGTGACTGTTCCAGCTCAAAGTGAGGCCCTGCTGTGGGCCAGAGTGTCAACCCCGCCAGACCTCAGGAACCGCTCTGCCCTAGTGGAGCCTGCTGGAGGAGACGTGGGGGTTGAAGTATCAAGGACACTGGTAACTATAAAAGGAGGCAGGGTCCCTGTAAGAGTGCGTAACCTTCATCCTTACCCAGTCTCTCTGTACAGGCTCCAGAAGCTGGCAACAGTATCTGTTGTGGATGCACTGAGTGTGAGAGAGGCTGCCGACTGTGATGTCTCCCTCACAGAAATTCTATTCTAGATGCAGGTGTGGTGGAGGTGGCCGTCGTCCAGGTTGGTCAAGGGCAGAGCCCGGTGGGGGCGGACAAGCCGAATATTCCCTTACCCCCCAGTGACCACCTGAGTGAGGACCAGCAACATCAGTTCCACCAACTTTTGTCTAAGTGGCAACATGTATTCTCTGCACATGAGGAGGATTATGGGCGAACGGACATTGCTAAACATCATATCCCCACAGGTGACGCCGCCCCTATCAGAGAGAGGTTTAGACCTCTGCCCCCTACCCTCTACAAAGAGATGCGCAGCTTACTACAAGGTATGTTGGAGAAGGGTGTTATCAAGGAGAGCTGCAGCCCTTGGGCGGCGCCAATCGTCCTGGTCCAAAAGAAGTGTGGTGCCTGGCGCTTTTGTGTAGATTATCGTAAGCTTAATAATGTAACGCATAAAGATGCTTTTCCCCTTCCACGCATTGAAGACTCCCTCACCAGCCTGACCAAAGCTGATTGGTACACCACGCTAGATCTTGCCAGCGGCTATTGGCAGGTTGAGGTGGAGGAGAAAGATAAGGAGAAGACAGCCTTTACGACCCCACTTGGCCTCTACCAGTTTGAAAGAATGCCGTTCGGCCTTTGTAACGCACCCGCAACATTCCAGAGACTGATGCAAAGGTGTCTGGGAAACCAATTAACAGATTCTGCCCTTGTTTACCTCGATGATGTAGTAATCTACTCCACTGATTTTACAACCCATCTGCACCATCTAGAGACAGTTTTTCAATCCCTAGAGCGCTATGGCCTGAAGCTCCGACCAGAAAAGTGCCACTTCTACCAGAAGGAAGTGAAATTCCTGGGACATCTGGTGAGTGGACAAGGCGTCGCACCTGACCCTGAGAAGGTGGCGGCAGTGCAGGACTGGAGCCCCCCAGGGACAGTAAGGCAAGTGCACTCCTTCCTAGGGTTCGTGGGATATTACCGGCGCTTTATTAAAGATTTCTCAAAGATTGCTAAACCTCTAAATGAACTTTTAGCAGGCACAGGGCGAAGGAAAAGAGGTGGTTCGCCGCCCATTATCTGGACTGACAAGTGTGAGACAGCCTTCCAATTTCTAAAAAAAGAACTGCTTAAGGCCCCTATACTGGCTTATGCCGATTTTAGCCTCCCTTTTATTCTTTACACCGACGCTAGCAATCTGGGGTTGGGGGCCGTTTTGGCACAAGAGCAGGATGGCCAAGAAAGAGTCATTGCCTATGCAAGCCGAAGCCTCCGCCCAGCAGAACGAAATGATACAAACTACAGTTCTTTTAAGCTGGAGTTACTCGCAATGAAATGGGCCATTGTGGAAAAGTTTAAAGACTATCTGTGGGGCGCACAAGTGACTGTGGTGACGGACAATAACCCACTACATTTACAGACGGCAAAATTGGGGGCTGTTGAACAGAGGTGGGCTGCTCAGTTGGCTAACTTCAATTATACGACCAAATACCGGCCAGGTAGAGATCACACTAACGCTGACATACTGTCTAGGCTTCCTACTGCACTTTCAGACCAAGCAGCTGCAGAGCCAGCGGCCGAGGAAGACTTGCTGGTTGCTGTAGTGGTGGCTCCGCGGACCCAAGCAGAGGCTACACCCACCGGCTGGGGATGGGACCCGGCTCGCTGGAGAAGGCTACAGGGAGAGGACGTCACACTCCAAATGGTGAAAAGGTACCTGGACCGAGGTTGGTTACCTAAAGGGCTGGAACGTGCCCAACTCACCACGTCAGTGAAGAAGCTATTGAGCCAGTGGCGGCGGCTGGGGCTGAAAGATGGAGTAATATGTCGAAACGTAAAAGACGCTTTAACCTGTGAGACTCTCCAACAGGTGGTGGTGCCGGCAGACCAGACTAAGGCCCTTTGGGAGGCCTACCACTCCGAAACAGGACACCAAGGTGTGGAAAGGACCGTGTCGCTCTTACGAAGGGGGTTCTACTGGCCAGGTATGGGAAGTACCGTTCTCTCCTGGACTCAAACCTGCCCCCGTTGTGTGTTGCGAAAGGCCAAGCCAGAGAGTAGGGCCCCATTAGTCCCAATCGTGCCCAGAGCCCCATTAGATATTGTTTCAGTAGATTTCCTGACTTTGAGCCGTCCCACTGATCGTTACCAAAACATCTTAGTTATTACCGATCTGTTCACCAAATACGCTTGGGCTATCCCCACTGTCGATCAAACAGCCCTCACTACAGCCCGGGTTCTATGGAACCATGTGATCCAGCCGTTTGGCTGTCCAGAGACTATACAGTCAGACCAACGCCCCAATTTTGAGTCCAAATTGATCTTAGAATTGTGTAACCTTTATGGCTGTCGGAAGAGTCATACCACCCCGTACCACCCCCAGGGGAATGGGGGCTGCGAACGATTCAACCAGACCTTGCTAAATTTGCTTGGGACTCTCGAGACAGACAAGCAGAGCAGATGGCCTGAATACCTACCTGGGTTAATCCATGCATACAATAATAGTATTCACAGTTCCACGGGCTACGCACCAACATACTTAATGTTTGGCCATCATACAAGGCTCCCTATCGATATGGTGAGTGGCACAGTAGGGGCACCAGCACCCGTGAGCACTCTTGAGTGGGTTGTGAGGCACGAAGAACAGTTAGCCTATGCTTACCGCAAGACATCTGAGAACCTCAGAAAGGCAGCTGACAAAAATAAGAGACTGTATGATAGGACTGCTCATGATTCCCCACTGCTGCCAGGAGAACGAGTCCTAGTGGTGGACCACCGGAGGCGAAACAAGGGGAAACTGAGTGACAGATGGGAGAACAAAACGTATGTGGTGGTGGGACGTCACCATGCAGGCTTTCCTGTCTACAAGATCAGACCAGAAGGCAGAGATGGTCCAGAACGCACCCTCCACCGCAACCACCTCCGCCCCTGCCTGCTGTACCCAACGCCTGAATCCCCTCGACCTGCCGGTCAAGAAACTGCTCCTCGCCCCGTGCCTACATGGGGAGTGATGTTTCCGATGGGCCAAGGCGCAGTAGGAGAGGAGATGGAGCCCGGGCCGGCACCAAGACGCTCCCAGAGGCCAAACATGGGTAACCCCCCTCTTAGGTATAGGTGATGTATGACTGGTTCTCGGGACTAGAACATTTTAGTCTGGGGGGGTGTCACAGGGTGACTAGTGTCTATGTGTGTGTGTGAGAGATTGAGTGCCACGCCTTCTACTCTTGCCACAGGGGTTTGATTGGCACCAATTGCACACAGGTGCGGGCAGTTTGGTTTCCCCCTGGCTTTCTTATTTAAGCAGCAGCCGAGAGGACAGAGGGAGGGCTGGAGTGAAGCGGACATTGAGATCGTGCCTGGAAGAGACGAGCCAGAAAGCGTTTAAGAGCCGAACCCGACCAGACTGTTGTTGCAGCAGAGACACAAGCACCCGTCCGTGCTCGAGAGGTCCGGGAGACAGTGTGAGCCCTACTACAGCCACAGCGGCCGTCTGCTGCATCCAGGAAGCCGTCCGGGGGAGCCAGCCTGAGAGCCAGCCCAGTCACCAGGGAGAACTAGCCAGCCGTTCCTGTTCCAGTGCCATTCGGTGTTCGAGAGAGGAGGCCTTGGACCAAAGTGGAGGGGTGGGGACGCGTTCCGCCCTTCCTCCAGTTAAGTCCCTCTCTCACACTCTTCTCTACAGCACTTTACCAGCGCAGCAAGCTATTTATCGGCGCCCATATTGACGCCTTTTAAACTATAGTTATCCATCAAGTGGGGGTTTTAATACCAGCGCTTTAACGTGGGATAGGCTACGACAGTTTGGACTGGGTCTTATTTCGTTTGATTTGAAGTGGGTTTATTTGCAGTGCAATCATAACATTTATTTATTTGATTTGTTCCTGAGTTGAACTCTTGGTGTGCCGTGGACTATTTTTATTTTGTTAAATCTCTTCCCAGCTAAGCCTTATCGAGCGCCCGTTTTAGTTCTAACAACAGACTGATTTTAAGGAAGCCCATCACCCTGACGAGATATCTGTTTTTATTCTAAACTGCTGCTGTGATCGGCCATCCCCGGCAGACGAAGGACTCGTCTGCTGCCTGTCTCCGGGAGTGAGGACAAAGGACAATTGAGGACTGGAACTTCCATGAACTTTGCACCTTTTTATCCATTGGATTAGTTTTATATATGTTTTTGTAATAAAGGACACATTATTTTATTCTGCCTCCGCCTTGCATTTTGTTGTTGCTCCCCAACAGAAAAAGGGTTTTTATTATAAGACACCACCCGGTGACATGAAGATGTGTTGTTTACTACTACAAGTGAACGCAGCATGATACGTTGATTGAGAGGTTTACAGTTGCAATCTAACGTGCTTGTTCTAATGTCGTCTTGTATTCTACCTGTCATTGGTCTGTCTGGTGGTAACGTCAAGTTCCATTATTCCATTGGCTGGAGGGCGGGTAGAGAAGGACAGAGTAACGCACTATGGAGGAAGGACTTCCTCTTCTCTCTCCGGCAGCTAAGAGCATGCCGTGTTGTGTCCCTGCTCTCCACGTGAGCATGGTAAAAGTGACTTCTAATATAAGTTAACGAGTCTACCGCTGTCTGAAGTGCTTCGGCAGAGTGTGGAATCTGCGCGAGTGCGGGTACAGTGATTCAGTGCGTGCGGTGCGGACAGTGTTCAGTGTTGGCGGTGCCGCTAATGCTAAGTAGACACCGTTAGCTTCCTGCATCAACTGGACAGTGTACTGTGTTAACTGTAGTGCTAGCAGGTAGCAACAGTTAGCTCCCTGCAATCGATCTGACAGAGACTGTGAAGCTAAAAGTTAGCCACGTTAGCTTCCTACAACTTTCTTGACAAGAGGACAAGAGAGGCTGGCATTTTCCAGCTAGCCTCCAACATCATCCAGACGGGACCGGACAGCGCCGTGGGGAATCGCCGGGCGGCGCCCCGCCTCACGTCTGCCACCGAGGGGAAGCAGAGAGTTTCCTCTACAAGGACCAAGGAGCGGGAGAGAGGATCCTCGCTCAGTGGCTACCGAGAGCCACTGCGCAATGACCCACGTTCGGTGGGAGAGTTAACCCTTTCCCTGGAGCCTGCTGGAGGATCACAATCCATGTCCATCATCTTCCGTGGACCAGCGTTCACAAGCAGCAATCAGGCCTGCCTCAGGGTACCATTTCAGTGTGCACACTATAGTAAACAGGTTGCCGGCTTTTTGTTTGTTTATTTGATAAGGTAACTCATAGTGTGGGCCCACTAAGTTTACAGTTTGAATCCCATTCGGGATAAGAAGATTAAAGGTGCAATAGGCTATATTTTTGTTTGATCAAAGGTAAGGTGCTAGAGTGTTTTTACAGCACTATATTTACTTTATGGTTTAACTAAGTGAAAATAATAATTCCCTCAGAGGAAAAAGGTGAAACCAGTTAGTTGTGCATCTGGCCGCTACTGGAAAAGAGAAACCCTTTAGTTATCTGCTGTGTCTATAGCAGATATTGTGCAGGTGTATTTATTTTATTTGTGGGGGATATATTTACATACAAACAAGTACAAACAAATACATATATATTTTAATTTCTATTTAGGCCAAGTTTTGTAATAAATGTATTATTCTTTGCTATATAAAACTGTTTAAAAGTGCTTCATTTCATTAAGGTGCATTTTCATTAAAAGGGTTAAAAAGCCACAAAGGACACCACACACCTACTTTAAATAGTGTTTATTATTTCATTCATAAGTATTTCCTTTAAAATTAGACAGTTACCCACTCAATACTGTAACGAAAGTATATATTACCCGTTGTAATATCATTGAGTGTTAGTTAAAGAACCTGGGCGCTGTTTATAAGGCTAGTAGAGCAGAACAGCGTTACACTTAAGTGAATTGATCCTCAGGAACCGTAGTCTCTCCATACGTATAACCGAGATCATGTCCGTCAGCCACAGCTGGAAGGAAGGTGAAGAGGGGGACTTCCACTCCTTCAGAATAAGTCTCTTGGCAACAGTCGTCCCCTGTGTCAGAGACTGCTGCACAGCCGTAGGGAGGAGCAGCGAGGATTCTGAGCAGCCAAAGATGGCGTGTTCTGCCTCTGGCTGTACATTACATTACGTCATTTGGCAGACGCTTTTATCCAAAGCGACTTACAATAACACATTTTTGTCAGCAATAGAGCAATCCACTATGTAACACAGTCTATGATAACTACAACTTCTGAAGGAACAGTGGTACAAGTTAAGGTTAGTTTAGATGACTACCTACCTACTAGCTTCCACCTTCCTGACCGAAGGTGGAAGCTCATTCCACCATTGAGGTGCCAGGGACGAGAAGAGTCGTGAACGGGATGAGCGACTTTTGAGCCCCCGTAGTGAAGGAGTGGCGAGGCGTCCTGCGCTGGTGGAGGAGCGAAGGGAACGGTGAGAGATTTGCCCTGTAGGCCAGAACTAGGGTTTTGAATTGAATGCGTGCCGAGATGGGAAGTCAGTGAAGGTCCCGGAAGAGGGGAGTGACATGAGAGAATTTGGGTTGGTTGAATACCAGACGGGCTGCAGCGTTCTGAATGAGCTGAAGCGGTCGGATGGCTACAGCAGGTAGCCCAGCCAGACTGGGCTGTAGGGCTACTTTGTCGGCCTTAGAGTACCAGTCAAATATCTTGGCCCAGAATCCGGAAAGTGAAGGGCAAAACCAAAAAGTATGGCATAATGTACCCTCTAACACCTGACACCTATCATACAGTGGTGAGACGGAAGGGTAGATCTTGTGCAGCCTATAGCCTTGGAATAATGAAGATGATGAGTGACTTTAAATTGGATCAGCTGGTGTCTGCTGTTAATTGAGCAGAGTTGGACCAAAGACAGACTCCTGTCCCATATCATTTCAGACAAATCTACACCAAGCTCCTCCCTCCACACCTCTCTAATCCTCCGTAGGGGCCCTGATGCGATCATCAAACAGACACACAAATCTGGAAATGTGAGCCTAGAGTGAGGGGGGCTTAACAAAACATTAAAAAAAAACATGTTCACTTGGGAGAGCTTTAAAGTCCCGAATCTTGGATCTAACATAGTGTCTGACTTGTAGGTATCTAAACCAGTGTGTGTTGGGCAACTAAAATTTCCTTCTCGGAAGATCAAAGGATGCAAAATTACCGGTCCCTGATGGAAACCAGCCATAGTCTCCCTTTTTGTCATTGGATAAGTGATTATTATGGTAGAACTGCAATACCAAAATAATGTATGGTCTCTGAAGCTCCCATAAAACTCAAAATATTATCCATTTAATGACAAGTCTTTAGATTAATACTGGCTTGGTTTGGGCGTATTTAAAAATTGAGTAACATAAATGGTGCATTTTGAGCTGTGGCATTTGCATCCACAACATTACAGAAATGCCAGTGGTGTAATGTAACAAAGTAATAATACTGTAGCGGGGGGAAAGGTGGAGTAGTATGGGATAGCTAGTAGGGTGTATGTCTAACTGTATCTGTCTGTTATGTTGTTCTGTGCATGTGGGGTTTGGGGTTTTGGAGTGGCAAGTGAAGGGAGCATAGGGCCAGTGGGTGGAGACTAGGGGAGGAAGTGGGAATGGTCGAGAGAGCTGTGTGGAGCTGGAAGAGAGCAGACGTGCTGGGGAGAGCTAGGCTAGGTAGGAGAAGCTAGCGAGGTGTTGGCGTGCCTGCCTTCATGTGTGTCTGTCCGTTCACTAAATAAAGAGTTTGATAAGCCAAAGGATCTGCCTCGGTGTGCGCCTCATTCCGCCACATTGGTGTCAGAAGTGGGATCGTTTTGGCTTAAAAATCAGGCTCGACTTAGCGTTAGCAGTTAGCCGTTTCTAGCTAGCTGCCATGGACGACCACAGGGGAATGGCACGTGACGGAGCACGCCGGGAGATGACGATAACTCCAGAGCACAGCTGGTGGTCTGCCAACTTGGGGAAGATGGAAGCCCGGTTGTTGAAAGAGGTCAGACAGCTGTTGGAGGCTACGCCTGCCTAGGCAGAGAAGTTGATGCAGCTAATAAAAGAGGCCACTCTGCACGGTGAGCAGCGGCCGGAGCCAGCACGGAGAGCTTGTTGGACTTGTGGGAGAGTGGGTCACTTAGCGAGAGGGTGCCACTACGGTTCCGGGAGAGGGACCAGATCCAGGGAGCAGAGGTTTTGGGGGCGTCCGAGTGTCTGCTGGACGTGTGGGACATTTGGGCACTTGGCCAGAGTGTGCCCCGACGCTTCCCGAGATCAAAGGACAGTGCGAACGGAGGGAGGTCCACCCGGAGGAAGGGTGAGGCTCTGTTGGACATGCCGTTCGCCTGAGCACTTAGCCAGAGAGTGCACTGAGACTGGGGGGAACGGAGGAGACACACAGCCTGGGGAGGAGGTGAGCCACCAGGGGGAAGAGCCGGTTCTTCAGGTCAGGACGATTGTGTTTCCTGAGGTACCAGCGGTGCAAATGTCGGAAGAGCCGGCCCAGTCAAGCTGCTCCACACCCCCCGCTGGTGCTGTGCGGAGGCCCGGGGTGGAGAGTGAGATGGCGTCCATTTGTGTTCCCACCGTTGTCCTGAGCACGCCGCCCCCTGGGGGAGGGGGACGGGAGGACGAGCGAGTGCAAGAGGTGGAGGAAGACGAGGGGGACTGTTCCGATGTGGACCTGGAGGACGACGACATGACCATCATGGATGTCAGCTGTGGTGAGTGGAGACGCAGACAGGCGGAGGACGCGGATATCGGTCCAGTGTACGCGTGGGTGGCGGCCGGACGCCGACCCCCTGTGGAGGAGATTCACCGGTGTTCCGGTGCCACGAAGGGACTGTGGCATGTGTTTGAGGACCTGCGTCTGTGTGAAGATGGGATTTTGGAGAAGAAAGGGGGGCAAACGAAAAGGGGGTTCCAGACGGTGGTGCCTAGCTACCTGCGGGGGTTAGTGTTACGATGGGCGCACAGGATCCGCAGCGGTCAGGGTCATCTGGGGGCTGAGAAGATGCTTCCCCATGTTCGTGCACTCTTCTATTGGAGCCAACACAAGGGAGACGTAGAGGACTACTGCCGTCGCTGTGTTGAGTGTGGTGCGGGGAAGGGGAAATGTTTGGTTTAAAATGAAAAATGTTGAATGGCTTATAAGGGTTGATGTAAGGGTTGTTTTGGGGTGTCATTTGGGGGCAAATGGTTTAAAAAGGGGGGGGCAGTGTAGCGGGGGGAAAGGTGGAGTAGTATGGGATAGCTAGTAGGGTGTATGTCTAACTGTATCTGTCTGTTATGTTGTTCTGTGCATGTGGGGTTTGGGGTTTTGGAGTGGCAAGTGAAGGGAGCATAGGGCCAGTGGGTGGAGACTAGGGGAGGAAGTGGGAATGGTCGAGAGAGCTGTGTGGAGCTGGAAGAGAGCAGACGTGCTGGGGAGAGCTAGGCTAGGTAGGAGAAGCTAGCGAGGTGTTGGCGTGCCTGCCTTCATGTGTGTCTGTCCGTTCACTAAATAAAGAGTTTGATAAGCCAAAGGATCTGCCTCGGTGTGCGCCTCATTCCGCCACAATACTTATGTACAGTACCTACGTATTTTTTCAGAGTATCTATACTTTACTTGAGTATTTATATTTCTGTGAACTTTGACTTTTACTCCACTACATTTCCCAAATAAAATGAATACTTTTACTCCACAATGTGTGGACCAAAACAGCTCAGCAGGCACAGCAGAATATCCAAAATTGAAGAAAGGAGCTGTTAGGAATTTAAATAACAAATTTTTATTAGAAGTAATTGTACCTGTGTACTACAAAGAGTTTAACAAACAGAGTACATCTTCATGAAGGTGATACGGGCAAGATCAAAACCGCAACGCGTTTCAACCGTTGGGTTTTTGTCAGGCTGTATGGAAGGGCGTCGGCTGCCAAACCTGTATATAAGGATATGTGGCACCAGCTAAGAGGGAGTGACGTGAAGGGGGCAGAGCCCTGACGTCAGAGTCCAACACTACACTCTACTGGATACAACAGATAACACAGGTAATAATGAATACAGTTGTGCCAATACAGACATCACAATAAATATATAAATAGAGGCAGGAAATCACCGTAGGCTACACAGGACACACAGTGTGCATATGTCTAGTGTCCATATAGGCTACAGAGAATGGTGGACTGGGGTATGTAACAATATATACACACAAAGACCTTCCAGTGAGCAAGTATTTAAAGCTATGTAGGCTATAGGCTACAAGCATAAAACATGCGCAGGACCAACAATGACACAAAGAGGAATCAATAATAATACTAACAGAGACTGATTGAGAAAACAGTAAGAACACAGCGGCTCATAGGCCAGAGACCCGGGCACAGGTTAAGTAAAACATGAGAAGTCTAGCTCCTCATTGAGTCCGATAGGGGCAGCCGTGTCCAATCTGTATATCCAGCGCCCTTCGCGCTGGAGGAGAACCCTATCTAGATCCCCACCCCTCGGGTGCGGTTTTACACTGTCAATGGCCCAGAAACGAAGGTCGTAATCCCTATGTTGGTGTTGAATAAAATGTTCAACTAAAGGGGCTTTAGTGTCTTGCCGGTGGATAGCGCTCTTGTGCTCGATGATGCAGGTGCGTAACGGGCGGAGAGTTTTCCCGAGATACCACCGTGCGCACGGGCAGGAGATGGCGTACACCACCCCCTGCGACGCACAGGTGGTGAGATGTTTCAAGTGGATGGTTTGTCCGTTAGGGAATGTGATGGATTTGGCTTTGGTAGTTTGTGGGCAGACAGAGCAGTGGCCGCACGGGAAGTGGCCAACAGGAGGAGGGCGGGAATCGATGGTGGATTGGGTGATAGTGGGGGTGTGGAGCGTCCTGACCAGAATGTCCCTGATGTTCGGGTTTCTTGAGAAAGCAATCCTGGGAGGTGTGGAAAAAGACTTGTGTATCTGGAGCACTCTCCAGTGCTTAAGCAAACACCGTTTTATTCTGTTTGCCAGGGGGGAATATTGCAGGGTAGCGGTCAGCTGGGAGAGAAGGGGTCAGGGGTTCTGGGTTGGAGCAGGATGTCTCTGTGGGAATGTAGGGCGCGTTTAAATGCATGGGAGATGGGCCTCCGTCCATATCCCCTCTCCTGGAACCTGAGTTTCATGTGTGTGGCTTTGTCCAAAAAGTCGTGTTTGCTACTGCACAACCTGCGGAGCCGCATGAATTGTCCAGTGGGGAGGTTGTCTTTCAGATGGATAGGGTGATAACTCGAGGCATGGAGGAGGGTGTTTCTGTCTGTGGGTTTTCTAAAGATGGATGAATGTAGTTTTGACTGGTGTTTATATACTGTAACATCCAAGAAATTGATCTGGTCATGGTGATGGTCGATGGTAAAGCGGAGATGGGGGTCCCAGGTGTTGAGTAGGGCATGGAAGTCCATGAGTGTGTTGGGAGAGCCGTTCCAGATGAAGAACACGTCATCAATAAACCTGCGCCACAGGATGATGGAAGATATAAATGGATTGATACTGGGATTATGGACAAAGTCTCTCAAAAGCCCCCACATAAACACTCATGGACTTCCATGCCCTACTCTTGCCAAATCAGAAGCCCTGGGTCAACAGTGATGTCCGGGCTGCCCTCCACGCCCGGACCACCGCCTTCAATTCTGGTACACCAGAACAATACAAGCAGGCACAATATGCCCTCCGAACCACAATAAAAAAAGCACGGAGAGATTATGGAAAGCAGCTGGAGTCTAAATTGGACACTAACAACCCCAGACACCTGTGGAGTGGACTCCATGCTGCCACAGACTTCAAAGTGGTGAAACGGCAGAACCCCAGCACGTCACCCACCCTGCCGGACGAACTCAACGCGTTCTACGCTAGAATTCGACCCCTCTGCCAGAGCGCCCACCCCCCCAACCCCTCCATCACCCACCACCCCTCCCCCTCCGCTCCCCCTCACCCCCCACCTACCCTCCACTCCTATCTAACCCAGTGCCCTCCTCCCTATCCTCCCTCACCCACCCCTCAGTACAACCACCCCCCACCAACCCCCTACCCACCCCCACCCACCCCCCACCTACCCTCCACTCCTATCTAACCCAGTGCCCTCCACCCTATCCTCCCCACTGACCATCAGCATAGGAGCGCCACAGGGGTGCGTCTCCAGCCCCTTCTGGTATGACCTCTACACCCACGACTGCGTGGCGACTCAAACTTCGAACACCATCGTGAAGTTTGCAGACGACACAGCGGTCGTGGGGCGGATCTCCAGGAGCGACGAGACAGCCTACAGAAAGGAGGTGGAGGCCCTGGAACAATGGTGCCAGGACAACCACCTCTCTCTGAACGTCTCCAAGACAAAGGAGATCATTGTAGACTACAAAAGAAGGGGGGGGGGGGGGGGCGCACACACACTCTACACCCCCCAATCACCATCAACGGCACAGTGGTGGAAAGGGTGGACAGCTTCAAGTACCTGGGAGTCAATATCCACCAGGACCTGACATGGGCCAACCACACCGCCACTGTTGTCAAAAAGGCCCAACAGCGACTACACGGACTCAGGCGCCTGAAGAAATTCGGGCTGAGGCCAAAAATCCTCAGGGACTTCTACAGAGGCACCATTGAAAGCACACACAGCAAACACACTACAACACATGCATGCGGCCACAACACACACTCATGCTGACGGTGGCCGGTGAAATATGTCCTCTGCATTTGACCCATCCAGGCTTGTCGTTTCCTCCAGGGGGCAGGCCAGGAGCAGTGGTCACTATTTCTTTCCAGCGCCCGGGGACCTTCATTGGACCATCATTGGACCAACTTCAGATGTTGTCGTTACTGGTCGGATGACGATCTTCTGCATGTTTTTAGTGGGGGGTTATGTACGGAGGAACCCCCTGAATCGGCCTCGATTTCAGACGGGCTGCCGTCTGAAATCGAGGCCGATTAAAAAAAAAATCTTCAGCAGAAACTAGCCACGCCCACTTTGGCATCTGCGGCACCCCCATTTGCTCAAATCACACAATAGCATGCAGGGTTTAAAATTCGGCACGGGATTGCGAGAATCGCACAACAAACGTTTGCTGAATACGGACGAGTGGTCGCCGTGTCGGACACTTAGAGGGCAGACTGTTAGCTCAACGTTACCTCAGGCAGCGGTGATGTCTGTATTGTGACATACAGATGAGGGTGCATGATGTCTGTATTGTGACATACAGATGGGGGTGTGTTGATGTCTGTATTCTGACATACAGATGAGGGTGCATGATGTCTGTATTGTGACATACAGATGAAGGTGTGTTGATGTCTGTATTGTGACATACAGATGAGGGTGCATGATGCCTGCATTGTAACATACAGATGAAGGTGTGTTGATGTCTGTATTGTGACATACAGATGAGGGTGCATGATGTCTGTATTGTGACATACAGATGAGGGTGCATGATGTCTATATTGTAGCATACAGATAAGGGGTGTGTTGATGTCTGTATTGTGACATACAGATTAGGGTGTGTTGATGTCTGTATTGTGATATACAGATGAGGGTGCATGATGTCTGTATTGTGACATACAGATGAGGGTGTGTTGATGTCTGTATTGTGACATACAGATGAGGGTGCATGATGTCTGTATTGTGACATACAGATGAAGGTGTGTTGATGTCTGTATTGTGACATACAGATGAGGGTGTGTTGATGTCTGTATTGTGACATACAGATGAGGGTGTGTTGATGTCTGTATTGTGACATACAGATGAGGGTGCATGATGTCTGTATTGTGACATACAGATGAGGGTGTGTTGATGTCTGTATTGTGACATACAGATGAGGGTGTGTTGATGTCTGTATTGTGGCATACAGATGAGGGTGCATTATGTCTCTATTGTAGCATACAGATGAAGGTGCATGATGTCTGTATTGTGACATACAGATGAAGGTGTGTTGATGTCTGTATTGTGACATGACATACAGATGAAGGTGTGTTGATGTCTGTATTGTGACATACAGATGAGGGTGCACAATGTCTGTATTGTGACAGACATCATGCACAGATGAGGGTGCATGATGTCTGTATTGTGACATACAGATGAGGGTGTGTGGATGTCTGTATTGTGACATACAGATGAGGGTGCATGATGTCTGTATTGTAGCATACAGAAGAGGGTATGTTGATGTCTGTATTGTAGCATACAGATGAGGGTGTGTTGATGTCTGTATTATGACATACAGATGATCGTGTGTTGATGTCTGTTTTGTGACATACAGATGAGGGTGTGTTGATGTCTGTATTGTGACATACAGATGAGGGTGCATGATGTCTGTATTGTAGCATACAGAAGAGGGTGTGTTGATCTCTGTATTGTAGCATACAGATGAGGGTGTGTTGATGTCTGTATTGTGACATACAGATGAGGGTGCATGATGTCTGTATTGTAGCATACAGAAGAGGGTGTGTTGATGTCTGTATTGTGACATACAGATGAGGGTGCATGATGTCTGTATTGTGACATACAGATGAAGGTGTTTTGATGTCTGTATTGTGACATACAGATGAGGGTGCATGATGTCTGTATTGTGACATACAGATGATGGTGTGTTGATGTCTGTATTGTGACATACAGATGAGGGTGTGTTGATGTCTGTATTGTGACATACAGATGAGGGTGCATGATGTCTGTATTGTGACATACAGATTAGGGTGCATGATGTCTGTATTGTGACATACAGATGAGGGTGCATGATGTCTGTATTGTGACATACAGATGAGGGTGCATGATGTCTGTATTGTGACGTACAGATGAAGGTGTGTTGATGTCTGTTATGTGACATACAGATGAAGGTGTGTTGATGTCTGTATTGTGACATACATGAGGGTGCATGATGTCTGTATTGTGACATAAAGATGAAGGTGTGTTGATGTCTGTATTGTGACATACAGATGAGGGTGTGTTGATGTCTGTATTGTGACATACAGATGAGGGTGCATGATGTCTGTATTGTGACATACAGATGAGGGTGCATGATGTCTGTATTGTGACATACAGATGAGGGTGCATGATGTCTGTTTTGTGACATACAGATGAAGGTGTGTTGATGTCTGTATTGTGACATACAGATGAAGGTGTGTTGATGTCTGTATTGTGACATACATGAGGGTGCATGATGTCTGTATTGTGACATAAAGATGAAAGTGTGTTGATGTCTGTATTGTGACATACAGATGAGGGTGTGTTGATGTCTGTATTGTGACATACAGATGAGGGTGCATGATGTCTGTATTGTGACATACAGATGAGGGTGCATGATGTCTGTATTCTGACATACATATGAGGGCGGGTTGATGTCTGTATTGTGACATACAGATGAGGTGTGTTGATGTCTGTATTGTGACATACAGATGAGGGTGTGTTGATGTCTGTATTGTGACATACAGATGAGGGTGTGTTGATGTCTGTATTGTGACATACAGATGAGGGTGCATGATGTCTGTATTGTGACATACAGATGAGGGTGCATGATGTCTGTATTGTGACATACAGATGAGGGTGTGTTGATGTCTGTATTGTGGCATACAGATGAGGGTGATGTCTGTATTGTGATATACAGATGAGGGTGTGTTGATGTCTGTATTGTGACATACAGATGAGGGTGATGTCTGTATTGTGACATACAGATGAGGGTGTGTTGATGTCTGTATTGTGACATACAGATGAAGTTGTGTTGATGTCTGTATTGTGACATACAGATGAAGTTGTGTTGATGTCTGTATTGTGGCATACAGATGAAGTTGTGTTGATGTCTGTATTGTGGCATACAGATGGCACTGTGATACGTGATTACACTGAAAAAATAATACCAGAATAAGATGAGAATACTGTGATTACACTGAAAAAAGAATGCCAGAATAAACAGAGTAATTGCACGGGAAAATGTTACCAGAATAAAAATGAGATGTTGCCATTAAAAAGTTACAAAAACATGTTGCTGTACCAGAATAAATTGTAACTGTTGACCTGGTAACCAACACTCAGAGGTCTGTTGAAACCAAAGATGTTTACTCATTGTCTAGTTTGTAATGTATTGCACTGTGACTTCATTATAAGAGCAGGGTGGTGGAAGGTTATGTTTCAGGTACCTGTCACAATTACAGACAGATGTTACAATGTGATATTATTGCACTTTGAAATGTTGAAATGGTGCACTATAAATGTTGAAATGGATGTTTAGATAAACAGAAATCATTAAAATTGCACTTTAAAATGTATACAGTATACAGTGTTTTCCTCTGATCACTTAGTAAAACATTATTAATAATGTTTGTGAGGAATGATTAACAGTAATTAGTGAACATAGCTGTGTCTCCTGTAGGCGATTAAATGCATAATACTCATTATTTAAAGGTAAATCGAGCAAATTTCAACAGGTAGCCCCCCACATGACTCTCTACCCTTCAGGTAGCCCTCGACCTCAAAAAGGTTGGTGACCCCTGGTGTACAGTATGTACGTAGAGACATAGAATCAGGTAAACTTAGGTATATACATCAATTCTCTAATAATTATACATAGCTGCTGTCCAAGGAAAACCTTGTGTCTCCAAAATGTACTAAGAACAGCAGTCTTGTTTTCAGCTTGACCACCATGTACTTTTGAGTTCATCCAATGGGTTTTGAAAGAGTTTCATGAACCAGTAGAGGAGCATGTAATCCTTCAGTTGGAGTTAAAACACAAAATTGGACTCACAAGGTTTCCACAGAACAACAGTGTGCATTACATCTCTCCAGACGACGGCCTCTCTGTCTGTCTTGTTATCGCGGGTGTTGTCCTTGTTAATCCCCTGGAGGATACAGTCTCTGAACGGGACTCCCACTGCAGCAGTCTGCCAGCTAGCATCATCATGCTAATCAGTCTTTACAAGCCACATTACTGTATAAGCTGCTCCCTGATTGGAACATCCATTACCCTTGTCTATTGGATTAGCTTTCGAGCCACCTCAACTTTTTGGGGGAGATTTCTGTAAAACATGGGCTGTAGGGGCGATTTCTGAAGTTTGTAAAATATACTATTGGGAAGGCACGGCTTTGATCAATAACACTATTATGATCACAAGTGCCAAACACTCAATAAAACGTGGACGTCACAGAGGGCCCAGCGTGATCAGGGAGCGCACACCAACAAAACAATCATCTTGGCTCGTTTTTCCCACTGCTAACCCACCATGCATCATCGTTTTGTCAAAATGGAAGGGGCCGCTGCAGCCAGCTACCTATGGCTCCTCTGCCCGCGGATCGATGTCCGATTAGAGCAGCTCCTGTGTTTTATACTGTCCCTCACAACACAGGGCGTGTCCAGTACTGCAGCACAAGTCAATACAGACAGTAAGGAGCAGCGGAGTGACCTATTAAGAACAACCACTGTTCTTTTATGAACTTCAGAGTAAGTCTAAATTGCTGCTCCTCTGTTGTTGTTGTTGTTGTTGTTGTTGTTGTTGTTGTTGTTGTTGTTGTTGTTGTTGTTGTTGTTGTTTCTTCTTATTTAAAAAATTGTACTGCCAATTCCTCCTGCTGTCCCGGTCATTGCTCCACCCCCTCTGCCCATCTGAGAAGAGTTGTAGACTAACACATGCTTCCACTGATGTGCCAGCCGCTTCTTTTCACCTGACAGCGAGAGGTTTCACCAGCAGGACGTAGCGCATGGGAGTATCACGCTATACCCCTCTCCCAAACAGGCCGACCAGAGGAGGCGCTAGTGTAGCGAGCAGGACTGGCTTCCCACATTCAGACATGGCCAATTGTATCTGTCTGTTTGAACATCTAACCAAGCCGGAAGTACCGCTGCTGGAAATTGAACCTGGGTCTCCGACTCTCCGCGGTGATAGGCAAGTGCTTTTACCTAGATGCCCCACTGCTGCTCCTCTGTTGTTGAGCTGTGGCAGTGTGGTATGAATAGAGGAACCTGCCTCCCTCAAACCCGTGGAGATGAATTTGATTGAGGCCATTGCAAATTTATGAAATTTTGAAAAGAATAAAGATGAACCACACCAATGGCTTCAAAACATGACATGCTCCACCTCGCCCATGGCGAACCGGTGATGTTTTGCGAGATGAGACCTTCAGCCAGGCCTCAGGATAGTCTCATTATACAAGTGCCATCATCAAATGCACTCAAGGAGTTTGCTGAGTCTCATCTTCTTGAAAGAAGCTGCAGTGATAATAAAGGAGGTCTCTTATCTGTTTCTCTGCTCCCCCCACATTCTTCCACTTTATGGACTCGTTTTCTCCACTTTTATGGGCATATTATCAAGGCATAAAAATCATTACTCCTTGTAGTCTCACATTTTAATCCGCCATCGTCGGAGTCATCTGGGGACTGTCTCCTTCCAGCACAAATGTCACACTAATAAGGTACAAACAGCCAGTATAATCCAATTCAGTGTACACCTTTAAGCGGTAAGGCGCAATCAGCCCGGTATCCAAGCAACGTGTGTGTGTGTGTGTGTGTGTGTGTGTGTGTGTGTGTGTGTGTGTGTGTGTGTGTGTGTGTGTGTGTGTGTGTGTGTGTGTGTGTGTGTGTGTGTGTGTGTGTGTGTGTGTGTGTGTGTGATCCCAGCCCTCTAAATCCTCCCTTCTAACCACATACCTAAGGGAGTAGCAGGGAACATGCTTACTGGGAGGAATGAGTGTTCAGTTCCACCTTCAAACAAGATGTGGACGCTGATAAAATCCACATTCAAATAACTAATTTTTAATAGGTCATAAACAGACAAATGTGTCAGTGTATCCCCGCTTATAGTCATGGAAAAGGTTTACAATCGGGGGCGTCTGGGTAGTGTAGAGGGACAAGCACTCACTTACCACCATGGAGAACCGGGTTAAAATCCTGGCAGCGGTACTTCCGGCTTGATCAGACGTTCCTACAGACACAATTGGCCGTGTCTGCGGGTGGGAAGCCAGTGGGGTATGTGTCCTGGTCCCTGCACTAGTGCCTCCTCTGGTCGGGGCACCTGTTCGGTTGGGGGAGGGGAAATGTCAGGTGAAAAGAAGCAGCTGCTGACTGCACATGTATCGGAGGAAGCATGTGCTAGTCTATGGATCTCCCCAGATTGGCAGAGGGGGTGGAGCAATGACTGGGACAGCAGGGGTACAATTGGGTAGAAAATGGAGGGGGGGGAAAAACGTGATAAAAGATTTAAAAGATTTGCAATCGTGATGCAAGCCATATCTGAGGCAAATAGTGTTATTTTAGCTTCTGTTTGAACCTGTTTGGAGTAGCAGATGGGTGGGGTTTGCCATATGAAACAGATGAAACATGTAGGGCACATACAGTATGACAGCTCATATGAAACAGAGGAAACATGTAGGGCACATACAGTATGACAGCTCATATGAAACAGAGGAAACGTGTAGGGCACATACAGTATGACAGCTCATATGAAACAGAGGAAACATGTAGGGCACATACAGTATGACAGCTCATATGAAACAGAGGAAACATGTAGGGCACATACAGTATGACAGCTCATATGAAACAGAGGAAACATGTAGGGCACATACAGTATGACAGCTCATATGAAACAGATGAAACATGTAGGGCACATACAGTATGACAGCTCATATGAAACAGATGAAACATGTAGGGCACATACAGTATGACAGCTCATATGAAACAGAGGAAACGTGTAGGGCACATACAGTATGACAGCTCATATGAAACAGAGGAAACATGTAGGGCACATACAGTATGACAGCTCATATGAAACAGAGGAAACATGTAGGGCACATACAGTATGACAGCTCATATGAAACAGAGGAAACGTGTAGGGCACATACAGTATGACAGCTCATATGAAACAGAGGAAACATGTAGGGCACATACAGTATGACAGCTCATAAGAAACAGAGGAAACGTGTAGGGCACATACAGTATGACAGCTCATATGAAACAGAGGAAACATGTAGGGCACATACAGTATGACAGCTCATATGAAACAGGAAACGTGTAGGGCACATACAGTATGACAGCTCATATGAAACAGAGGAAACGTGTAGGGCACATACAGTATGACAGCTCATATGAAACAGAGGAAACATGTAGGGCACATACAGTATGACAGCTCATATGAAACAGAGGAAACATGTAGGGCACATACAGTATGACAGCTCATATGAAACAGAGGAAACATGTAGGGCACATACAGTATGACAGCTCATATGAAACAGAGGAAACATGTAGGGCACATACAGTATGGCAGCTCATATGAAACAGAGGAAACGTGTAGGGCACATACAGTATGACAGCTCATATGAAACAGAGGAAACGTGTAGGGCACATACAGTATGACAGCTCATATGAAACAGAGGAAACATGTAGGGCACATACAGTATGGCAGCTCATATGAAACAGAGGAAACATGTAGGGCACATACAGTATGACAGCTCATAAGAAACAGAGGAAACGTGTAGGGCACATACAGTATGACAGCTCATATGAAACAGAGGAAACATGTAGGGCACATACAGTATGACAGCTCATATGAAACAGAGGAAACGTGTAGGGCACATACAGTATGACAGCTCATATGAAACAGAGGAAACATGTAGGGCACATACAGTATGACAGCTCATATGAAACAGAGGAAACATGTAGGGCACATACAGTATGGCAGCTCATATGAAACAGAGGAAACGTGTAGGGCAAATATATGGGCTGATTTATGTGCCACCTCAAATTGAATTCGAATTGCTCAACTTGAATTCGAAATTTTGAATTTTGAATTTGAATTGCTCTTTTTGAATTCGAAATTTTTCATTTTGAAATTGAATTGCTCTATTTGAATTCGTATTTTTTCATTTTGAAATTGAATTGCTGTTTTTTATTTTAAAATTTTTATTTTTTAATGTGAATTGAAAAACTGAATCTGAATAGCATAATTTTAAACTGAATTTATTTGCTTTGAAATTATTCAGTTTCCACATTCCTATTTCAAAATTCAATTCAAAATTTTCAGAATCTTGTGTTCAAAAATTTCAACATGTGTGTGCGCCATCCGGGTCCTCAAGGAGGAAGAGGAGGAAGGAGGAAGAGCAATCCAGCGCTGACGTCATCACGCGGGGTGGCAAAGTTGCGACAACAACAATGTCTTGTTGCTGTGTGCCCGGGCTGCAACTCTGATAAACGTCGGGAATCTGGTAAATCATTGTCGTTCCATCATTTCCCAGCTAACGACAAACTCAGGAGACAATGGATTGTGAAAATCCGGAGGGATATTGGACCGAATTTCCAGGTAAAACAAGATTTTGCTTAGCGTTAGCCCCTGTTAGCGTTATCTAGCACCACGTTAGCATTACAGCCTAGCTAGCTTTCAGATTGCATTAATACATGCTATGTAATGTACACGAGCTGAAATATCAACGCACATCTTTGACTTAATATTTAAGAAGCAAAACCCACCAGATTTAACCAAGATTTCAATGTAGTGTAGCAACCATGTAAAGGCTCACATCCCTTGCAACGTCAACATTACTGTAACTTGTCTTGCTGTCACCCGACCTCAAATGTTCAGGTTTATAAATGCTAATTCAGTAACGTGATGTGGTTATGCTCAATGGAACACATATTTATTATGTGTAATGTTCATACAGATTACATCAAACACAAAGGTGCACGTCAACCCTGAGTGTTTTGAGGCTGGCCTGGCTGGGAAGACATACCTGGTTCCAGACAGTGTCCCCCAGCTGTTTCCATGGACTAAACCCACCCGTGTCAGGAGATGTATCACCAGAGTGTAGTAAGTGAATATTATATATTATATTATATGTATTTTAAGTACTGTGAGCACTAATGAGGGTTTGTTTATATACTCTGTGTGTGTGTGTGTGTGTGTGTGTGTGTGTGTGTGTGTGTGTGTGTGTGTGTGTGTGTGTGTGTGTGTGTGTGTGTGTGTGTGTGTGTGTGTGTGTGTGTGTGTGTGTGTGTGTGTGTGTAATGTAATGCCTCTTGAACTTGGTAGCCTCTATTCTTTTTTCCTTTCTGTAAGAGAGGAGCTGTGTAGTATTGTGTATTTATCTGTTGTGTTTTATGTGTCTATCTATCTATCAGTAAGGAGCGTGCCGGTGGAGAGGGATTTCAAACGGGTTTGCTCCAGGCACGCAGACTTTGAGGGTCTTGCCTCTGCACTACGCAAACAGAAGTCCATCCAGACAAGCAACATGAAGAGAGGAATCACGCTTGAGCTGGAGGCAGCAGCGATGTATTCTGAAGTCACACGTCACCAGTTTCCCCAGTGGGTTTGTGGTGAATACAAATGCCCCCCATCTACGGTGTCCACCTGACAGGAGAGTCACAGATCTGAATGCAGACCCCTGCCATGGCCTTCTTGAAATAAAATGCCCAAATAAGGACAGCTACAGGAGTTGCCCATACCTAATTGAAAAGGAGGATGGTAAATATTCTCTAAAGCATGGCCTCTTGACCGATTAAAAAAAAATAAACATTTGTTTGAAATCATCTGTCATTCATTCTTTCAGGTTCCCATAGGGCTTCACAATTATGTCAACATCACAATTTAATCATGGTTTTTACAAAGTTCAAGGGTATTTCTTGTTTACTATTCAGCACAATATTGCATTTTGAAATAGCATGTCACATCAGTGCCATGGATACCTGATTAGGACAGTGTAATGCAGTGTTTCTCAAACTTAAAAATGTCAAGGTCTCCCCTTAACTCAGTTACAGAGTTACAGACTTGTATGGGTCAATTTAGACCCCCCTAAAGGAACCCACAGAGTCCGTGGAATCCAATTTGAGAACCACTGGTGTAATGGAAAGAATATTGGCTACTCTGAGTTTTAAAGACCAAATTTGTGTGTTTAAACTTTTTTCCTCAAGAGATGAAGGATTGCAATCACAAAGACAACATTATACAAAGGGATTGTTTTTAATTAAATTCAGAAATAATAATTACAATACATTTCAAAGTGCTTTTTCCTTTATCATTCAAAGTGTAATTTCAATGATTAGACTCACACGGGGGAAAACTAAAACAGATGCCGTTAATATGCCTTCAAACGTGTTTCTTTGGCTCTTTAAAAATAGCAGATATGAGCATGTTGGTCTGCTATTTTTGAAAAATCTTGAAAAGTTGTGCAAATCTTTGATTATATATATATTTTTTTTTGGAAGCGAACATTTTTAACTCAAATCTTTGCTTCTGGGGGTCCCTGGAACAAAATATTTTGAGATGGTTCGTGTGACTTCAGAATACATCGCTGCTGCCTCCAGCTCGAGCGTGATTCCTCTCTTCATGTTGCTTGTCTGGATGGACTTCTGTTTGCGTAGTGCAGAGGCAAGACCCTCAAAGTCTGCGTGCCTGGAGCAAACCCGTTTGAAATCCCTCTCCACCGGCACGCTCCTTACTGATAGATAGATAGACACATAAAACACAACAGATAAATACACAATACTACACAGCTCCTCTCTTACAGAAAGGAAAAAAGAATAGAGGCTACCAAGTTCAAGAGGCATTACATTACACACACACACACACACACACACACACACACACACACACAGAGTATATAAACAAACCCTCATTAGTGCTCACAGTAGTTAAAATACATAATAATATAATATATAATATTCACTTACTACACTCTGGTGATACATCTCTTGACACGGGTGGGTTTAGTGGAAACAGCTGGGGGACACTGTCTGGAACCAGGTATGTCTTCCCAGCCAGGCCAGCCTCAAAACACTCAGGGTTGACGTGCTTTGAACACACCTTTGTGTTTGATGTAATCTGTATGAACATTACACAGAATAAATATGTGTTCCATTGAGCATATAACCACATCACGTTACTGAATTAGCATTTATAAACCTGAACATTTGAGGTCGGGTGACAGCAAGACAAGTTACAGTAACGTTGACGTTGCAAGGGATGTGAGCCTTTACATGGTTGCTACACTACATTGAAATCTTGGTTAAATCTGGTGGGTTTTGCTTCTTAAATATTAAGTCAAAGATGTGCGTTGATATTTCAGCTCGTGTACATTACATAGCATGTATTAATGCAATCTGAAAGCTAGCTAGGCTGTAATGCTAACGTGGTGCTAGATAACGCTAACAGGGGCTAACGCTAAGCAAAATCTTGTTTTACCTGGAAATTCGGTCCAATATCCCTCCGGATTTTCACAATCCATTGTCTCCTGAGTTTGTCGTTAGCTGGGAAACGATGGAACGACAATGATTTGCCAGATTCCCGACGTTTATCAGAGTTGCAGTCCGGGCACACAGCAACAAGACATTGTTGTTGTCGCAACTTTGCCACCCCGCGTGATGACGTCAGCGCTCGATTGCTCTTCCTCCTTCCTCCTCTTCCTCCTTGAGGACCCGGATGGCGCACACATGTTGAAATTTTTTAACACAAATTCAGTTTAAAATTATGCTATTCAGATTCAGTTTTTCAATTCACATTAAAAAATAAAAATTTCAAAATGAAAAACAGCAATTCAATTTCAAAATGAAAAAATTCGAATTCAAATAGAGCAATTCAATTTCAAAATGAAAAAATTCGAGTTCAAATAGAGTAATTCAATTTCAAAATGAAAAATTTCGAATTCAAAAAGAGCAATTCAAATTCAAAATTCAAAATTTCGAATTCAAAAAGAGCAATTCGAATTCAATTTGAGGTGGCACATAAATCAGCCCATACACATACAGTATGACAGCTCATATGAAACAGAGGAAACATGTAGGGCACATACAGTATGGCAGCTCATATGAAACAGAGGAAACATGTAGGGCACATACAGTATGGCAGCTCATCTGACTCTTCTCCCATGTGCCAGCAGCAGCAGATGCTACAGAGCTCTCACAGTCACCACCCTGGTGATTTCACCAGAGAGACAAAAAGGTTGCTGAGATAATATGGAGCAAAGCAAGGTCGGATGCGATGACAGAGGACATGTGGGCGGTGGTGGCAGCATGGTGGTGGTGTGTGTGTGTGTGTGTGTGTGTGTGTGTGTGTGTGTGACAGAGGACATGTGGGCGGTGGTGGCAGCATGGTGGTGTGTGTGTGTGTGTGTGTGACAGAGGACATGTGGATGGTGGTGGCAGCATGGTGGTGTGTGTGTGACAGAGGACATGTGGGCAGTGGTGGCAGCATGGTGGTGGTGTGTGTGTGTGTGTGTGTGTGTGTGTGTGTGTGTGTGTGTGTGTGTGTGTGTGTGTGTGTGTGTGTGTGTGTGACAGAGGACATGTGGGCGGTGGTGGAAGCATGGTGGTGTGTGTGTGTGACAGAGGACATGTGGATGGTGGTGGCAGCATGGTGGTGTGTGTGTGTGTGTGACAGAGGACATGTGGGCGGTGGTGGCAGCATGGTGGTGTGTGTGTGTGTGTGACAGAGGACATGTGGGCGGTGGTGGCAGCATGGTGGTGTGTGTGTGACAGAGGACATGTGGGTGGTGGTGGCAGCATGGTGGTGTGTGTGTGACAGAGAACATGTGGGCGGTGGTGGCAGCATGGTGATGGTGTGTGTGACAGAGGACATGTGGATGGTGGTGGCAGCATGGTGGTAGTGTGACAGAGGACATGTGGGCGGTGGTGGCAGCATGGTGGTGGTGTGACAGAGGACATGTGGATGGTGGTGGCAGCATGGTGGTGTGTGTGTGACAGAGGACAGGTGGGCGGTGGTGGCAGCATGGTGGTGTGTGTGTGACAGAGGACAGGTGGGCGGTGGTGGCAGCATGGTGGTAGTGTGACAGAGGACATGTGGATGGTGGTGGCAGCATGGTGGTGGTGTGACAGAGGACATGTGGATGGTGGTGGCAGCATGGTGGTGGTGTGACAGAGGACATGTGGATGGTGGTGGCAGCATGGTGGTGGTGTGACAGAGGACATGTGGATGGTGGTGGCAGCATGGTGGTGGTGTGACAGAGGACAGGTGGGCGGTGGTGGCAGCATGGTGGTGGTGTGACAGAGGACATGAGATGGTGGTGGCAGCATGGTGGTGGTGTGACAGCGGACAGGTGGGCGGTGGTGGCAGCATGGTGGTGGTGTGTGTGACAGAGGACATGTGGATGGTGGTGGCAGCATGGTGGTGGTGTGACAGAGGACATGTGGATGGTGGTGGCAGCATGGTGGTGGTGTGACAGAGGACAGGTGGGCGGTGGTGGCAGCATGGTGGTGGTGTGTGTGACAGAGGACATGTGGATGGTGGTGGCAGCATGGTGGTGGTGTGACAGAGGACATGTGGATGGTGGTGGCAGCATGGTGGTGGTGTGACAGAGAACAGGTGGGCGGTGGTGGCAGCATGGTGGTGTGTGTGTGTGTGACAGAGGACATGGGCAGTGGTGGTGACAGCATCGTGGTGACAGCATTGTGGTGTGTGTTAGCACTTGTGTATCCTGTAGTAAGGACCAGTGATGCTGACTGGCCGGATTAAAGGATTATTGCATTTTGCGGCCGCTTTGACACCTTCCAGTCTGCCAATGGGCATTTATAGAAATATAAATCCACCTCATGGCTAAGATAGAGAAATATGAATATAATCTTACAGTATTAGACCTGTCACACCACCTACTGGCTGAGATCACACTGACGCACATAACGGCGGGGTCGCCAACATCCGCTGCCCACGGCGAAGCAGCGAGGGCAAATATTTGAACTAGTGGAGGTGCGCTTGGTTTATCCTCCCAGACACATAGCCTCAAAAGTGGACGCCTCAGCACGCGATAAGATACTCTGTATTCAACCACTGCTTTGTCCAGGTCACAGCTATCAGGTCATTTATCAAGCAAATTAAGAGCATCACACACTACTTAATGTGCTGTCCTGTGTCTTTATCACCCCCTGTACACACACACACACACACACACACACGCACACGCACGCGCACACACGCACGCGCGCGCGCACACACACACACACACACACACAGAGGACTTGTAGGGGTCAGTGGGGGATTGTGCAGCATCGGGCAGGGTATCTGTCTCCCAGCAGCTCTTAATGCTCTGCATCACGTGACGGAGGCCCTCTGGGTGTCATAGGACAGGAGCCAGTGCATCCATCTGAGCCCTAAAGAGCTGGCCTCCCTTCCAGAGATGAAGTGCAGGAGGAAGCTGTGCTGCGGGCTAGTTATTCCTGGAGAGCAACACCACCAACAGGCTTTTCGCTGCACTCCAGAAAGTGGATTTTGATGTACCAGATTGGGTTTGTCGTGATGAGCACAATCACATTTAGGTCGAAGCCCCCGTACACTCTGCAGGCCTGGAGCTGCCACTAATCTCATTCTGCCTCTCCATCTAACATGTTGAGATCCACAGCCCGCAGCCTCACCCACCACCACCACCCACACCCCCGCAGCCTCACCCACCACCACCACCCACACCCCCGCAGCCTCACCCACCACCACCACCCACACCCCCGCAGCCTCACCCACCACCACCACCCACACCCCCGCAGCCTCACCCACCACCACCACCCACACCCCCGCAGCCTCACCCACCACCACCACCCACACCCCCGCAGCCGTTCAGCCTCACCCACCACCACCACTCACACCCCCGCAGCCGTTCAGCCTCACCCACCACCACCACCCACACCCCTGCAGCCGCTCATGTTATGCCACAGTGGATTTGACACATCGATGGTGACAAGCCTGACCCGGTCTCCACCACAGGCCATGATGACCCACATGGAGACGGTCAATGCATCACCCGGGTCCAACCACAGTCATCACAAAGACCCAACTCGCCCCATCTGCAGCTGAGGCATCCTGACCTGAATCGGGCCCTCGCACTGCAGGGGGGAAAAGACAGAATTACCACGTAATGTCCCAGTTCGCCACTTCAAGATGACACGAAAAGCTGAGGAGGTAAAAGGGAAAAAAACAAGTAACACGCAACTCAATTCCGGCGGAAAATGATTGCGAGCAATTCCCTGATGCCGGCAGGGCCGCTGGAAGTCATTTTAAGCAGGGGGTGCTGGGAGGAAGGGACGTTTTTTTTTTACATTTTTTTTGCCATATTTAGAGGAATATCTAATTTTAAATTAACATTAGGATACTGTTGTGATGTAATTATTCAGTATTTTCTCCTTTTCTCACTCATTCAGAGCAAAGAGGGAAATATATAGCATGATGATAATGCTCTATATCTCCCTATTTGCTCTGAATACACCAGTTAACATGACACAGACTTAACATGATAGAAATATTATCAGCAAACTTAATGACTAGACTAATTATTCTGATCTGAATGGCATATATCAAGAAACATTGACTTTGCTGTATAGTGGGAGGTGCATTTTTGAGTAGGCTATAAAAATAGCATGTCAAGTTCACATTTCTTTATTGCCAGATTAAACAATTCGTATTGGTTGTTGGTTGGTTCAACACAGCATGCGCGCTTCTTCTTCTCTAGCCTACAAGCATGTAACTTCCTTGATTGTTATTGTTGATAATTCTATTTAAATAGGCTACATTTTCATTTCCCGAAACATTCTTAAACAAGAAAGGAACATAGTGCACTGCAAAATATTTTTAATTACATTTGTAAAAAAAAAAAAAAAAAATTTGGAAAAAATCTAGGGGGTGCTGCAGCACCTGCAGCACCCCTACTTCCTGCGGGCCTGGATGCCGGGACTATTTCCTGACTCTCTATAGCATTTTGATTGTGTGGAGCGCTGCAAAAACCTAATAAAGATTTGGGTCATTACAGACAGCGGATTCATCCGGCTAAAACAAATTTGTCATCACTCTCTGTTGCTGAGCTAGAGTTTAAAGAGGAGCAGAGGCTGGGGGTGTAGCAGAGAAAGAGAGAGAGGGAGCAGGGTGTGTGTGTGTGTGTGTGTGTGTGTGTGTGTGTGTGTGTGTGTGTGTGTGTGTGTGTGTATGGAGTCCTATCGACGTCACTATTCACTGACACATGCGCAGCAACGTGTGTGTGCCTGCGTGACTTAACATAGTCAATCTTGTCACGCGTGCACACGTACGCGCACTATGATGTGCGCAAACTACATCACGCGTAACAACAAGCTGCGTAGCACAGCTACTTCCAGCGTGTACACGTGTGACCAGTGTTGGAGAAATTTCGTTACGCGTTCACACACACACCCGTTGGCAGTTTCGAGTGTTACGCAACCGGAAGTGTATCTGCATAGCGCACAACACTGCACGTACATGAACACGTCGCGTAGTTGTCTTCTGTTTTATTCTATCTCTTTCTATGTTACATTTTCATCCAGTAGATGGTGCCAGTGACCAAACCAACCAGTTGATCAAGCATGTTGCTAGAGGAGCTGTCCTGCTTCTGAAAGTGAACAGCGTCACAATCACATAGCCTGCTATAATGTTTATTAATGTTTCAGATGTATTTTATTTTATTGACAGTATTTCATTGTTAATATGAGCTGCTGCAAGTGTTAATGCTCTGCTGTTCCTTAACAGCAACATGTGAAGTTGTTATTTTTTATTTTGTTGCCTATTATAAAAGCCTGCTGCTCTCTGTTTTTGTTAACTTTATTCCTCATTCAGGCTATATTTTTATTTTATTTATTTATTTATTTGTTTTATTGCCTAAACATTTCAGAGGCCATTTAAAAAACGTTATGCTACATGCTGAAAGATCGCCTGGTTTTTTATTTTGTGTTTTGTAGCTATAGCCTATTATATGGTAACACTTTACAATAACGTACACAAATACTATAGTAGTTACTAGTAAACTAACCATTAACTAATAGCCAGTTAATGAGTAGCTAATGAAAAATTTGGCATTAGTCAATCACTAGTTAATCATAGTTAATGAGTAGGTAGTCATTAGTTAATGATTAGTATCTATTTTCCTGAAGTATTATTGCCTGAACATTTCTGAGCCATGATTAAAATGATCTGTTTATGAATTGCGTGGTTTTGTGTGCAGTGTGATCAAAGAATAGACCTAGAATGACACAATAACACAATAAACTGATAATGAGAATTACTGAACTCAGAATAATCAGTTTATGAACGAAAAAAGGGCTGTAATAAACACCGAGCGTAGCTCATTGGAGTTAAAACATAGTCTCGTGCATATTCCTACAAGTCATCATGTACAGCAGTCAGATGAAACTATAACAATATAAACAGAATTGAAACGTGTAATAATGGATATGAGTCGGTAAAAGAGTTTTTCATGCTGTCAGGACTGTACCAGTTGACAACTTGCTTCTACCATCCAGCCGCAAGGGGTCAGTTTAATCTAACTCGGCAATCCCAACACAACCTATTTATACTACAGCTGTTGGGTCTGCGTCTCTAACATGGTGTCATTCATTCACCAAATAAAATAAAATAAAACAACTAATAAAACAACTATAAAAACAGTTTTACCAACTCATGTATCCATTATTACACGTTTTAAATGCTGTTTATGAGGATTAATGGGCGATTTATGTTGTAAAATGTGGGCCCAAGGGATTGTGGGTAATCTTTGGTGCTGACCACAGAATAGTCTGCGAGCAATCTTGGGACAGTAACCTGCTAGCGACATGCTTGATCAACTGGTTGGTTTGGTCACTGGCACCATCTACTGGATGAAAATGTAACATAGAAAGAAATAGAATAAAACAGAAGAGAACTACGCGAGGCGTTCATGTACGCGCAGTGTTGTGCGCTATGCAGATACACTTCCGGTTGCGTAACACTCAAACCTGCCAACGGGTCTGTGTGTGAACGCGTAACGAAATTTCTCCAACACTGATCACACGTGTACACGCTGGAAGTAGCTGTGCTACGCAGCTTGTCGTTACGCGTGATGTAGTTTGTGCACATCATAGTCCGCGTGCATGTGCCCGCGTGACAAAATTGTTCTATTATCTTCATGCGTGCGCTTACGCGCTCTGGCTGCGCACCCCGCGTACATCATTACGCGTACATTTACGCGTAATGATGTACGCGGGTTGCGCAGCCAGAGCGCGTAAACGCACGCATGAAGATAATAGAACCAATTTCGTTATGCGTTCACACACACACCCGTTCGCAGTTTTGAGTGTTACGCAACCGGAAGTGTATCTGCAGCGCGCACAACAGGAACGCGTAATTTTACGCGTAATTTTACGCGTAAATGTACGCGGGTTGCGCAGTCAGAGCGCGTAAGCCCACGCATACACGCATGACCATTACAAGTCAATGGGGAAACTACATGACACGTCAAGCGTTGTGTGACACGTTCAGTCGTAGCTGCGCATGTTTATTGAGTCGTTTGGCACTTCAGATCCGGTCGCGTAGTATCAAAAACTGCGAACGCGTGTGTGTGTGAACGCGTAACGAAATTGACTATGCTACTCAGGTGTCAAAGCATGCGTTGTGTGACACGTTCAGTCGTAGCTGCGCATGTTTATTGAGACTTATGGACCTTCATAGTGTGTGTGTGTGTGTGTGTGTGTGTGTTGTTTTTATGAGAGTGAGAGAGAGAGAGAGAGAGAGAGAGAGAGAGAGAGAGAGAGAGAGAGCAACACAATAACTATGGTTTCCGTGTGAATCATGGCAACCTTCCAGAGACTCACTCAAGGAGGTTTCTGAGCCCCAGGCTTTGCACCTTACCTGACGCTGCCAGACAGGGGCGGTACTGTGTTCACAAACAGAATGTACAACTAACCCATCCATCTGGCAGTGTCAGGTTACTTTGCACCAGCCACCCCAATAAGATCCAATTCAACTCCAATACATGTCTGTTTATGTGTTAAGGGCAGTTTATGGTCAGTTGCAACGACCATAAATCGCTGGACTCTAAACTGCCCTTTAGGCTGCATTGTTTGTGTGTGTGTGTGTGTGGGGGGGGGGGGGGGGGGGTGCATGCATGTTGGGCTTTTTCCGACAGTCTACCCCTCCCACACACCTCCAAATCTAAAATGGCTGCCAGGGAAATTACTTGAAATTCCCTTACTCTGAACTTTTTTCTTTACACTGCTCCTCCGCTCCTCACGGTATCTCTGTGTGAGAGATGGTTGTCAAAAGTTGCTCAATCATTACCAAGGGTTGAATCAATATGTGAGTGGAAGAAGGTAGCTGGACTTTGGTGAGAGCCCCTCGCAGTGCCCCCGGTGAAATTGTGCATTTAATCCAATTTATATGGAGGCCTCAATTCATGTGTGAAGCTGGAGTAAATCTGATGAAATGGATGTGGGTTTCCCAACGACGACGACGGCTGGATCTTACCGCTCGAGAGTCACGATGTGAAGAGCATGAAAATGATTTGTCGACACGTCACAACTGTTTTACTCTGAAAAGATCAAATATTGATATGGCATGAAGTGTAATTCAGTCCTGGTGCCGCCTGTCACTCTTCTTTTCTCTGGGTAGCAATTATGCTATGACTCAACTCGGAGATAATCTTGTCATATCTTCTCCACCCTACACACGGACTCAGCTGCTGCCTACTTATTGTAATCTTTTCACTGCAGCAAATGCAATATTCAATGGATGATTTAACATCATTACCTTTCCAAGTATTGCTCCATGCTGGTAGGATTACAGTCATGTTGCAAAATTAGCTGGACAGAATATATCTGTGCTGTTTCGCAGGCGCACTGGGGCATGACGCAGCAAAAATGCTAAACAACCAGAATGCAAGCTGCCGCTATTGATGGCGCTTTAACATGACAACAGCTTTGACATGGAAGCCCACAGTATTTGTGTACGTTGACGAGGCAGCGTGTGTGTGCGCACTCAGCCGACAGTGACGTGACGGGGAGACTCTGAGGAGATAGTTCTGCCATAGCCTACACCTTCTGTCCATAAAATAATAATTGATTGCATAATCTAATCCTTAACCTTTATTTATACAGGGGGAGTCTCACTGAGAGCAATGCTCTTTTTTTCACATTCACACCTGGAAGCTGACCAGTACGACCAGTACAACCACAGTCTGATCTGCTCGCCACTCAGCCGGTCCCGGGGATTGAACCGACGACCTTCCGGTCACAGGCTCGCTTCTCTAACATTTAGGCCACCACTGCCTTTATATTGCCTTTCTAGATGGCACTTCAGATATCAGGGGATATTGGTCATCTAACCAATGACAAATTACAAAATGGTTAGATGGCCATGATTGAACGAAGGCCTGTGCAGGAATTTAGCCAGGGTACCGGAGTTACACCCCTACTCTTACGAAGAGTCATAGTCGGCCTGGCCATTTTGGCTTGCTCTTGTGTTTGTGCGTTTGTGCGTCGATGTTCTGTGCCGCGGGCTGTTTGAGGTGGGCTGGTAGAAAAGTCCAGGGCCGTTTTTTAGTCCCAGTCCGACCCTGCAAGAGTGACGACCTTTAATGACCACAGAGAGTCAGGACCTCGGGTTTAACGTCTCCTCCGAAGGACGGTGCTGCACTCACAGGACCGAGTCCCTGTCTCTGCCGTGGGGCATCGGGGAGATTATTCATGAGACCACAGGGAAGAGCACCTCCTACTGGTCCTCCAACACCACATCCAGCACCAGTCTCCCATCCTACGAGTATCCATGCACAGCCAGGACATAGGAGACACTTCGATCTCTCTCTCATTACCTCTCTCCCTCATACTGCCCTGCCCAACTGCTGCGTAGCACAGCAGACCAGACTATTGACTTTTTGTCATACGTTTTTGCAAATAGGTTTATATGAGGGTGAAATAAATGTGACAGTTCTGCTCTGACAGTTTTTTAATAGGTCCTTGAGTCCCATCCAGAGTCTGCGGGTGAGAGTTAGGCTACATTCATCCATACATCCAGAGAGAGCGTCTGCGGGTGATGTAACAAGTTTGGTGGTGTTGTGTAGCTTCTGTTATTAGCCTCCTGGATAGCCAGCTTCATATAACATAACAGACTCAGGCCACGGCAATTGTGGGATTATTTCACTCAATACTGTTTATTCACTGCTAACTTGTCGACCATATAATGCCTGGTCTCTACGGCGCTATGTCTCTACACACATGTACAGTAGATGCTTGATATACAGTAGTTCACACACACCAAGTTGTTACTGTATAGAGAAGAATCTGACTTGCGTCTTGCATGGAGGCAGACCATGAGGCAGACTGAGAAGGAGAGTAACGTAAAATAACTTGTTGCCATAAAGCCAATAGAAAACAAGGAGCGCCACGCAGTGGACCAATATGTTATTGCAACCAAACAATGTTCCCAAAACAGAGGATATAGGCATTTATGACATACAGTGAGAGTTAGGCTACATACATCCAGAGAGAGCATCTGCGGGTGACAGTTAGGCTACATTCGCCGTGCAACTTCCGCAGCTCTGTCAGGCTGATGTCAGGTAAGGTATCATCAATCGAAGAGACAGCTCTGCTGTGTGTCGCCTGCCCGTGCTCATTAGATAATGAGAGATTGACAGATGCCCCCCCCCCCCACCACCCCACGGGCTTCAATGAAGCTCTGCGAACACTAGCGGCCTGTGAGCAATAATGAATCACCATTAGCCCAGGTCACACCGGACTGACAGCCAATTTACGGGGGGAGGAGAGACGGACAATCACATCGACATCCAGGTAATTGTGTGTGTTTAACGGCTTCATCCTGAAGGAACTCTGGGCATTTTTCTAAGGACGTATCACGGGCAGATAAAACTGATTATATCTCACATCTACCATGGTGTTCGCCTCTTTAGAGTCATTTTGATGTACGCATAAAGGACACTTCAAATCCCCTTGGATGTTTCAGCAGAAGTTCACTGCCTTATGTGGCTGAACTCACCATTACTTTTCCATAACTGGGTACATTCTGACATCTAGTGGTGATGCATATTTACAACACCCGGGGAAATGGGCTTGTTGGTTTCATTTCATGGCAAAAGGTGTGGTCAACTTTTACATGACTTTTCCTCAGTCCAGGATGTACAGAAAAGATGAATAACATGTTCATACTGTTACTTAGTGTTCCTGCTCTCAGGACAGCTGCAGGAGGACGAAGCTGAAGATCTACCCAATAAAAACACTAATAGCTGAATTTCAGTTCTGCCATTTTAACGGACTGTAGCAATTGTGTGTAGGGGAAAATGTTGGGTAGGCCTAAATATTTATAAAACATGTGGGAGTATAAGCACATTATGAGCATTATCGAACACACAATGTACAAAAACCTCAATTAAGCATGGCTAATTCTATTTCAACTTTCAATTTTTCAATTTCAATTCAACACTCGCACCATAATCATCAGGTGTTGTGCATCACAAACCACAAGAATTCATGTGATTTTCTGATGTGACTATAATGTGGGACAGGTATGACAGGCTTAAGTTTAAAGTGTGATTATGGTGCCTTGCAATTAACGCCAAAGAAAGTAAACACTTTATTGATTAACCTTATAGTAGCATTAACAAATGTAATTCCAGGAAGGAAGTGAAATTAACAACCAGAACCTCTGCTGGAAACCCCAAACAGTCTCTCATGGATGACAAACAGCCCATCGGTATTGCCAGTTCTCAAAAAAGTAAAGGGGCTATTGTCATCCAGCTGAAGAGAATGAAGCTCAATTAAAAGTAGGCTAACTTTAGTCATAAGAGAGACTATCCCATAAAGTTTGGTTCTCTGGAAGTTGCATTGGACAAAATGTTAAAATGCTAGAAACAAGTGAACATTTAAAAAAAGCATAAAATTGTGCTAATTAATAATTAGGGTGGAAGTGAGACTGTGCTCAACCCTGGAGACCAAATGTGGGAAAAGCACATTAGGCCAGTGAGACTGTTTTGTATTCTGTTTTTCAACAAACTGCAGACCATGACCTCTAATATGACCTCTATGAAGAAGTTACATTTCCCCCACTGCCCACTGCATATGCTAGATCATGTGTACATAGTTACTGCCCAGTGCAGGCTAGATAGTGTAGAATCTACACTATCTAGCCTATATACACGGTAGATAGTTACTGCCCACTGAATAGGCTAGTGTATAGTTATGATAAATAACTGATACATTTGCAGCTTTTATTAGTGAAAACAGCTGACAGGTTTGCTGTCCTCAAACTGAGAAGCACCTGGTTCAGCTGTATTCTGCTCTAACCAAACACAGCATGTATCAAGCCTCAGCTCATTGAAAACCTAACTACCTACCATGGCATGCTGTGAAGACGAGCAGCATCTTCCATACAATCAAGATTTTCTACATTTCGACATGATAGCATAGTGGAATGGATAATGGAATATTCCAACAGACCGCTTGCTGTTAATCGCCACTAGATGGTGCCATAGGATTGCTACAGTAGTTCTCAATACTCACTACAAACCATCTTGGATAGGCTGGCAACAATCAATACTGTGCAATGCTTGCATATAGAGAGTATAATTCACATTTCATATTTGCAAAGATGTATTAGCATTACTTGCATCTTTAATGTTCTGTAACACCCTCTAATGTTTATAGTTCTATACAGCACTGTTTAGTTTGGTATGATGATTCATTTGAGCACGAGGGAAATGCTTACATTATTGCCGAGTGTAGATCATGGATCAGCAGCTTCAGACAATATTTGCACAGTAAACTGAGCTGTTTCGAGTGTGTTATTAAAGGTAAAACGGCCTGCCTGCTTGGCTCCGCCTTGTTTGGATGACTCAGCAAAACAGGAAGCAGGAAGTCCACACGCATTTCATTAGCCTACTAGCTTGTGAGAGACGCAGCTTCTACTGGAGTTGGGTGTCAGGTAAGTTTCACTGTAACTTTTCTTCTATTAAATGTACTATAAATACATTTGTATTTGAAGTGTTATCAATTCCAGCAGCCTTGATAAAGTAAAGTGAATACTTAGATTAAAATGTATAAGCAATGATTCTGGATGTAACTATTGTAAACAAGTGCTGTCTCTGTTTGTCCAGTGCCTGCACCCTGCATCTGCCCTTTGCTCTACTTTCCATTTGGGAGGAAAACACAAGCAGCAGTGAGGGTGGCAGAATGGCTGGCAGGCTCTCGCTCCCAGAGGTGGAGCTCTCCTGTCCCATATGCTGCGATATCTTCAGGGACCCGGTGGTGCTCAAGTGCACCCACAGTTTCTGTGCGGCCTGCCTGCAGCAGTACTGGGCTCCGCAAGGACAGAGCCACGACTGCCCTCTCTGCAGGAGGGAGTCTCTGGACGAACCTGTGGCCAGTCTCACCCTGAAGAACCTGTGCGACGCTTACGTCCAGGACGGAGGAGCACTGGAGGTCCCGGCACAGACAGGAGAGCTGTACTGCGATCCTGGGGAGATGTGCCCACTTCATGGGGAGAAACTGAAGCTCTTTTGCCTGCTAGATAAGGAGCCCATCTGTGTGGTTTGCCACACCTCAAGGAAGCACAAGCAGCATGATTGCTGCCCTGTCAGCGAGGCCATGGTGGATGTGAAGGTAAAGATCTAGGTTTCTTATGGGGAATAATGACAATGTTATTTTCTGTTAATGACAGGCTGACAATTCAGATCATCAATTATGAGCTGTTGGGCCCTATATCTTCCCAAAAGCGGTAATTTTGTGTTTGCACTCGTTTAACTCCATGCGCAATGCAAATTGGGCACAAGCGCATGCCTGTTATAATTGTACTGGGTATAGGCGTCAGCGCTAAAACGTGGGGATAGATGGCATTATCCTATCGTCAGCAGCGCGCAATTACTTTGCACTAAGAGCTTTGAAAACCACCTCTTACGCCGGGATTCCACTGGTTGCATTTGCGTTGCGTTGTGGCTGTGCTCCGGTTTTTCTCCGTGCTCTGTGCTCCGCCAACACTTACCCGGCTGCGTGCAGAGCACGTCACGGCTCCGCTCCGCCAGACAGCTAGAGTGACGAGACCGACAAGTTTGCGGTGAGATCGCGCGAGACAATTTGTATGTGGGATAAATACAACAACAAACAGGCAGAAGATCATTGTTCCCAACTGGAGAAGCAGAGGAGGGGTGGACTTGCTTGGTGTTGTCCTTGTAAAAAGGATGTGTCGTGTCATATATTATTTTGTGGTTTTCCACTTCAATGATTAACTTTTCCTCATACATGTTTGTCCTCTGGCTTGATATTGAATGCTGTAAACACCTCTGCCCTGTTGACTCCATGCCTGGCTCCGCCCAACTTGCTGCAGCTTTGCTCCGACATCCGTGGAAAATAGAAGCCTTGCGTATCTTTTTCGGAGAGCTCCGGATCGTCGGAGCTGGGACGGAGTAGACACGCAACGCAGCGGAGTAGGTGGGAGTTGACACAATGATTAGAGTGGAAACGTATTGGCTCCGAAGCCGTACCGCAGCGCAGACGGACCGAACACGGACTCAGTGGAATGTGGCCGTTAGGTGCAAAAACACTGCTGCACTTGATCGCGGTTACATGCGACGTGCTGCCACTCTGACGTTCTGCCACTCAGAAAGGGGATCTATATTCCCCGTTTTTCACTAACCTCTCCCAGCCCCCACGCCAAACCTAACCTCCCCCCATGCCTAAACCTAACCTCCCCCAGACCCTAACCCAAAACCTAACCTCTCCCACCCCCACGCCTAAACCTAAGGTCGGCATTGCGGCTTCTAAGGTGAACGACCGCCAGTCCGAATAATGGAAGTTAACGTTCGGAGTGGCAGGGCGTCGGAAAGGCAGAGGAACCCCCTTGATCGTGCACCATAATCTCCGCGCTGCGCAGTGCAGGCCACGCCAGGACATCAAATTCTGCTGCTAAAATTGGGTAACCAGCAGATTATTCGGCGAGGCAATCAACTATAATTCACTGATACACTTTTATCACATCGCAAGGAGGGGTTATGGTAAATGAATTGAGAAAACTGGTACATTGTAGCCTACTTGCAATAGGCTATTCACCTTCACCTGCTATAACCCGGAAGCGATACTTTTTTTTTGGATGATGGCGAAGGCTATGCGAAGGCATAACCCGCCCCTCTCTGCCTCTGATTGGCCTAGCGTCAAACTTCCATCCAAACAAATTCGCTTGGCTATCCTGCATTACATCTCTTTCTACACTCTGGTCAGACCGTCAGACTCAGACAGACAGCAGTTACGCTTGCTAGTTCCCTGTAAATAACCCTGTTTTATATCACCCTTGATCAATTGTCTGTTCTATAATACGTGCACTGCCAAGAGTAGCGGCAGCGTTATAAACCATAGATATACTGTATGACTATATTAAAAACATAAACACACTGGCGTGTTTCATGCAGGCTAGCAAGCGTAACTGCTGTCTGTCTGAGTCTGACCCATTGAGTCTGACGGTCTGACCACAGACTGTAGAAAGAGATGTACTGTAGCCTAATGCAGGATAGCCAGCGAATGTGTTCATAGACTAAATATAGGTTTGGATGGAAGTTTGACGCTAGGCCAATCAGAGGCAGAGAGGGGCGGGTTATGCCTTCGCATAGCCTTCGCCATTATCCAAAAAAAAATATCGCAACCCGGAAGGGTCGTTGGCATCACAGCCGATCTGGCACAAGCCTCGGCACGAGTCGAGTTTTAATTGAGTCCACTGTAAATCCTCCAATCTTTTATTTTGTCTCCGCCGTTTACCCGCTGCAAACACGTTTTCTATTGTCCCACCTAGGGCTGGGTTCAAAAAATCGATTCTCCGATTTTTAATCTATTTTTATTTTAATCCTCGATTATCGATTCATATGTCCAGAGATCGATTTTTTTTTTTTATTATTATTATTATTTATTTATTTTTAATAAACAGGCTAAAATATTATGCTGTGTGTGGTAGTTGAAACATAGTTTCAAGTTGACGTTTATTTATGTTTGTAGTTGAAACAAAAACATAAATACTATAGGCTACATGAATGGAAATGTTTGATCATTAATATCTACTTTTAGAAATTATATAGGCTGAAATCAAATCACTGTGCATAATTGTGAAAGTGTCTTTATTGACAGATGAAAAGGCTGTTATTTACCCTTTGTCACCACCTGGTGAGTAAATATATGTGTAACTAAAACCATTAAAATTGACAGGTCTGCAACTTTTTTTCCCCGTGTATCTACTTGGATGGTTGGGAACCCCTGTGTTACATAACTGGACATGTAATTCAGGGTACAGATCAAAAAACATTTTGAAACATATTGAAATCGATCGAATCGGAATCGAATCGAATCGAAATTAATCGATTCGCAACCTTGTGAATCGGAATCGAATCGATTCTTGAAATTTGAACCAATACCCAGCTCTAGTCCCACCCCAGTCAACAAAATAACGCGAATTGCATCAAAACTCAGATGTTTTTAACAGGTATATGATGTGATGGTGTCATGAGATAGGGATAATATAGTCAATAGGCCTACACCTACCCAAATTACACATGGGGAGAAGCAGTGCTGTAGTCTACCTTTTTCAGAGGGTATACTGACTCTGAACCGACCCCCCCGGTTAAGCGGTTAAGCTGGGGGGGGGGGAGCTTAACCGGAAGTGGGCGTGTTTTCGGCCGGAAATGGGCAGAGATTCGACCCATTAACCTCGAAATTACCTGCAAAAGGTTCAAAAACACTTACAAAAGAATCACATTCAATCTATGACCCCCCCGCGCTCTACAGATGAATGGAGTATTCCTTCTTGCGCAGTTGAGCCTGCATGGGCAGCGCGTGAAGCCAGAGTCAGTCCCGAGTGGAGAGTGAGAGGACAGACACACATGTTCATAGGGAAGCATTAACTACTACAGGTAGCGTGGTGCAATTCAACACATCAAATTATTAATAAAAGTCCGCGCTTTGTAACACACCATTTTATGAATGGAAAGTGAAAACGATACGTATCATAGCGCATTTCTCAGTGGGCATACGCAAATCTGAGTCATTTCGCAGTGTGTATACGGCATATACCTGCGTATCACGTAGACTACACCACTGGGGAGAAGTACAGCATGCCTCACGCAAATTGTATTACATGGACTGCGAGACGGGAATCTGATTGATGTAACGCCCAGGCATTGCCAGGCCACACCTGTGAATAATTCTGGTGGTTAACACCGCCCAAATCCCGTTAGTGCCGTGCATAAATTATTTGGCACGCCTCTAATCTGCGCTTGTGCCCGTTGTGATAAATTATGCTCCCCCGCGAGTATGGCATCTTCACGAGATTTTGGGGCTGTTTTAACTTAAAAACAGGGAGGTCACGTCTACCCAAACAATTATATCATTTTTAAACAGTTATGTTTCTGTATAAATCATTACAATTATGCTCCCGTGAGGTGGGGATGCTTTTTTTTGCTGCTGGGCGGGGGTGCAAAACTCGGCATAACACCTGGACAAATGCGGAAGGCGGACTGTTGCGTTAAGGCATGCGCAAACAGGTGCGCAAGCGCTAATAGGGGATATCGCCTGTACGAAGATAGGGCCTGTTGTCTTTAAAGCATGTTATTACCGTAGTCTAAATATTGGATAATGTGTTTCTAAGCATAAGCAACAGGCTTATAAAACAGTGTTTTTCTTCCCTGAATTATCTGCACAGGAGGAAATGAGGTCTGCCCTCAGCTCTTTGCAGACAAGGAGAAAGGCTTATCAGAAAATGAAGAAAAACTATGAGGATACTGTGACACACATTCAGGTGTAGTGCTGTGCTTTCCAGTGCATCATATAAGAAATCACACTGTAACCTGTGCCGCTTGTTTACAGGCCACATTAACACAGCTTTCATTTCAGGTCCAGGCACGATTCGTGGAAAGACGGGCCCACGAGGAGTTCGAGGAGCTTCAGCGCTTCCTAAAAGCCGAGGAAGAGGCCAGGATGGAGGCCCTGAAGAACGAGGAAGAGCAGAAGAGTCAAGTGATGAGGGAGATGATTGAACAAATGAGCCGAAACATAACCTCTGTGTCTGACTCCATCAAAGCCATAGAGGAGGAGATGGCTTTGGAGGACATCTCGCTCCTTCACGTACGTTTGAGCACGTTTGGAATAGCAGAATGCATGAACGCTAACTGTATGTTGAGCCTGTAAGAAGATGGGAGTTCTCTGATTAATTTGCAATTGTTTTGTCTTTCAGAAATGCAAGAAGACGATGACAAGGTAAGAAGCATGTTATGTATTTCTCTCTTTCTCACATTATCAAGTGTGATATACAGATTTTGCCTAATGTGTTTCCTAGTGTTTCCTGCAGAATGCAGCATACAGACAGCATACATACAGACTATGGTCCAGCTATGGCTCCAGGAGCGCTCATAGATGTGGCCAAATACCTGGGCTCCCTCAAGTACAATGTGTGGAGGGGGATGCAGATGATTGTGACATACAGTGAGTACACACTCTAGGAATGAGACATTTAATAGCAGAAGGTTGTGATGTTGACTGAACTGCAGTCAGACTCCAGCCATTGCAGAAAGTTAATAATCTGCTGCGTTGCCTTCAGCCCCGGTGACTCTGGACCCCAACACTGCTGCTCCGTGGCTCCAGCTGTCGGAGGATCTAACCAGCGTCAGTGACAGCGATGAGAAGCAGAAGCTGCCCGACAACCCGGAGAGGTTCGACCCCGACACCGGCGTCCTAGCCCACCAGGGCTTCACCTCAGGCAAGCACGTCTGGGATGTGGAAGTGGGAGAGAACACCGCCTGGGTTCTCGGTGTGGCCAAAGAATCCATCCAGAGGAAGGAGAAAGTGTCTTCCGTGCTGAAGAACGGCTACTTGTCGGTGTACTTTTACCACAAAATGTACTTTGCGGGCACTTCTCCTTTGACGAGGCTGAGCTTGAAGAGGCAGCCCCAGAGAATCCGAGTGCAGCTGGATTGCGACAAGGGGAGGATTTCTTTCTATGATCCGCTTGACAACACACACATCTACACCTTCAAGCAGGCCTTCACCGAGAAGGTCTTCCCTTATTTCTGGTTGGGTTGTAAGCAGTGTCCTTTGAAGATTGAACCAGTGGAGTTTTCTGTGAAAGCTGCTGATTATTTTTGAGCATGTAGCTAATGGAGCTGAGAATATTCCTGTGTGAATGTGACGCTTTGCCTTTTTGATTTTATGACTAAAAATCATACTCTTTCATGTGTTGTAGACAGTTGTCTACCATTTATTTTTGAAGAATGAATTGCACAAACCTTGGCCTATGGTATCACTGAATAAAACCTAAGAACAAACGTGTTTGTGCATGCATGTGAATGATTTGACTGCAGGTATTGTTATTGCTCACATCCACATTATCTGCTGCTTAGTTTTCTTCTTCCCAAAAGGAATGGAAGCTGGTCCAAATTGTATATAAGTATAGGAAGAAGCCTCAGAATCTGAAATCATACTGTACCTGATTAGATGCAGACTTGCTGGGCTACAGTATAAAACTTTTAGTAGTATTCCACCATAAGCCTTCATTGTACTCAGAACTCTTTTTCAGTTTTTTCAACTTCATTTTTCATCAAAACATACTCGATACTCCTATGCCAAAACACACTCAACTTGACAGCCCTATTTGAACTAAATAGGAAAGGTCCTGTCACCCTGTGGGTCTGTGGTGTAATTTGTGTGTGTGTGTGTGGGGGGGGGGGCTACTTCCGGCCCCCTTGCTCAGATATACCCTTCTTCGAACTCCGCTTTCATTGTGATCTCAACTACACACCTGTAAAGTTTAGCCACTATCTTGCATGGTTGTGATGCTATCGCAACTGACAAAATCTGTCCACAGACAGTATGTAAGCATTGGCAATGTACTCAAAACCGCTTCTGAGGTATTTCCCGCTACAATAGGCTCTTTTCACAGCAACCGTTTTGAGGTGGTAAAGCATGAAGTAAAAAAGCAGGTCTAAAAAAATTTACATTAATGAGGGCCCAGGCTCTGGAACACCTAAATGGAATGGAACCATCATTAATGGTATTGGTTACACCTACGACCTACTTCAATTCCTGTTTTACCACCTCAAAACGGTTGCTGTGGAAAGGGTTTATTAGGTGTCTCCAGGACAGGACCACATTTTGCCATGATGACACATGCACATACACACAGACACAGACTCACTGAAAACAATACCAGCCGCATTCTGTCAGCTGGTAAAAGAGGGTGAGTTTCCCATTCATTTTCTCCATAGACAGAAACAACCCTCTTATATAATGGGTTTTAAGGCTGGATCCAAGCCACCCCGTGACCTACTGAATCGTAAGTGACCATAAAACATTTCACTTGGAGCAAAAACAAAAAGTAAAGATATGGGGGGGGGGGGGGGGGGGGGGGGCATCGAGATTCCTAGGCTCGCCCTGCGCGGGCTCACCTGTCCTGCAACTCGCCGAGCTGGCAGCATTCGCAGCTCGCCCGCTGCGCGGCCTTGCCTGCCCTATTGGTGAGCGTACAATGTCCTTCTTTCTCTCCCCCTCTCTCCCTCTCCTCTCTCTCCCTCTCTCTTGTCTCTCTTGTGACTTTGTGTGTGTGTGTGTGTGAGAGAGTGAATTTATGACATCACTGATTATGTCATCAGTAGGACAGACAGACAAACGTTAGGGTTGTACTACAACCCGGGTTTTACGAGTGAGGACTCACTCTAGTGCCTTGTACGCTGCGCACGCAGCCCTATGGAAGACTGTCATTTTGCTCCGAAAAATTACTTTTCATTAAAACCGACCACCCAACCGTAGGTGGCGTGGTGCCCCCCTGGGGCTGACGTGGTTCCACGTGACTACGTCACGTCCTGTCAGCTCCGGGAACGCCACTCATCCTTCCAGCCAGCTGAGATCCGAGGCAACCAACGACGCATCGACGCAGCAAGGCTGGGTAGTGAGAGCTCTCGTTCTCACTCGTAAAACCCGGGTTGTAGTACAACCCTAACGTTTTACTTCGTTTCGAACTCAAGCTCTCACTCTAGTGCCAAATTCAACCGCCCTTCAACCGCCCTTCAACCACCCCACAGGGCGACCCGAAAGGCATCGGTGAACCACGGCCGTATGGCAACGTTCATGCCTGACCGTCTGACATATTAGAGTGGCAACGATACTACTTCCTTGCCACCGACAGTACCGCGTGCGCGAACCGCGAACCGGACACGTCGAGACTGTAGTACCTAACAAACGTGTGATGAGAGGACCATGAGGCCGCGGCACACATGTCCTCCACCGAAACACCACGCAACAACGCAGAGGATGTCGCAACAACACCCCACGTAGAATGCGCCTTGATACCCTCCGGGGGTATCTCACCCACGGCAGAGTATGCCAACGCGATCACCTCCACTATCCAGTGTGATAAGCGATCCTTGGAAAGAGGCCCACCCTGGGCCTTCTGCCCAAAGCAGAACAACAACTGGTTTGTAGTGCGTAATGAACGCGTCCTGGCCACATAGGCAGAGAGCGCCCTTACGGGGCACAGCATGTGCAAACGTCACTCCTCACCCGAACTGAACGGCGGGGGACAGAATGCTGATAAGTCTATGACCATAGACCTATAGCTGGCATTAATATTCTTAGGTTGGTAAGCCGGGTTAGGTCGCAACGTAACCCTGCGCCCATCATTCCCAAAAACCATACAGGCCTGCTGCACCGAGAAGGCAATCAGGTCACCAACTCTCTTTCCTGACGACAAGGCCAGCAGCAGCAGACAGAACCTTTAAATCGGCGGAGTCCAAGAGCTCAAATGGATGACCCGTTAGCCCGTCCAGCACCGTAACCAGGTCCCATTTGGGAAAAACGCACAGCGACGGCGGGCGCAGTTTACGCGCCCCCTTCATGAAGCGCGAGACCAAAGGGCACGCCCCCCCGGGGCTCCCTTCAATTCCCATGTGGCAAGCAGAAATCGCGGCTACGTACACCTTAAGCGACTGCGGGGACTGACCCGCGTCAAGCAGGCTCTGAAGGAAACAGAGAACTGGTCGCACACTGCAGTTCACTGGATCCACGCCCTTACTTGCACCAACGCGAAAAGACCCGCCACTTGTACGTGTACTGAGTGCGGGTCGAAGCAGCCCTAGCACTCTGAATAGTGCATACCACATTATCGGGCAAGCCCTGGGCTAGCAACTGGTCCCGTTCAGGAGCCAGACTGCTAGCTTCCACCTGCCTGGGGAGGGGTGGAACACCTCCCCCTCCGCCTGGGATAGGAGATTGGCCCGTACCGGCAACGCCCAGGGCGGATCTTGCGCCAGGGAGACCAGGTCCGCAAACCATGTCTGCCTGGGCCAAAACGGACTAAAACGAGCCGGAGGCGCTGTTCCCTCACCCTGTCCAACACCTGACGGATCAGGGGGGTCGGGAGAAACGCATAGAGCCCCTCCCTCGGCCATGCGTGCGCTAGCGCGTCGTGACCTAACGGGGGCTGTCCTCCTGGATCGAGAACCACAGTGGGCAGTGTGTCGCGCGCCGCGATGCGAAGAGATCGACGCGGGCGCGACCAAACCTGGCCCAAACCTGTCCCATCACCCGAGGATGGAGGCACCACTCCGTATAACGGGGATTGCCTCGAGACAGCAGGTCGGCCCCGTAATTCAGCCGTCCCGCCAGATAGACCGCTGACACTGAAAGGAGACGGGGATACGCCCACAGGTGAATCCCCGCTATGGTTCAGTGCCCCCGACCACACACCGCCCTGTTTGTTCAGGTGGGCGATCGCTGCCATATTGTCCGAGCGAATCAGAACATGGTGCCCATGTGTGAGCCGCTGGAAGTGTTACCTCCGCAGGCTGGGGGGACTGCGGAGGCAACGTTCTCTTTCGAGTCCGGCCGCACGCGGACTTGTCCGGCAGTGCGGTCACCAGGAGAGCTCCCAACCAACAATGGGCCCACGGCGCCATTGATGGTGGGCTTGTCCTGAAGCAGAGCCAGGCGAATCGCCATCAGCTCTACCACGTTTATGTGGCGAAGCTCCTGAGCCTCCCACCGGCCGTTCGCCGAAAAATGCCAGCAAATTGCACCCCATCCCCAGAGGGAGGCGTCGGTGCGAATCACCATCCTGAGCGGGACAGGGCCCAACCGAGTACCTCTCGAGAGGTAACGGGGGTCTGCCCATATGGCCAGTGCCTGCCGGGCCTGACCTGTCAGAGGAACCCTGCGATGACGGTCCCCGGCCGGGTCCAGGCGAAGCCTGAGGAACCAGATTTGGACTACGGGCGCATGTGTAGCCTCCCCAGTGGGAGCACATGCAGTGCTGAGGCCATCAGGCCCAACATCACTGTGCACTGATGCACTGACACCGAGGGCACAGACCTAACGTCCTTGGCTTGCTGTCCGCACCGTGCGAGCCTGTCGCTCTGGCGAAAGGCTGGCAGGGAGTCTAGCTCGAGCCCCAGGAAGGTCGCCGCCTGCGCTGGGACGAGGCAACTCTTCTGTCAGTTCACCAAAAACCCTAAGGTTTGCCGGTGATCGGTCACCACCTTGGTATGTTCCGTGGCACGGACCCTCGAGTCGGCCACTAAGAGAGCATCGTCGAGATATAGGAAGACACGGATCCCCCTCGCGCGGAGGGGAGCCAAGGCTGTCTCCACGCACACCGTGAAGGTTCGCGGGCTCAAAGACATGCCAAATGGCAAGACACAGAACTCGTAAGCCTTCCCCAGGAAGGAGAACCTCAGGTATTTCCTGTGTCTCCTGACCACGTGGACATGGAAGAACGCATCTTTCAGATCCCCGGAAGTAAGAAATCGCCCTGTCTCAATGCGTTGAACAGGCGGGGAAAGACAGCATTCGGAACGGGAACTTCCTCAGCGTCTTGTTGAGAAGCCGAGGGTCCAATTTTGAACGCATGGAGCCGTCCTTCTTGGGCACGACAAAGTACCTGTGGTAGAAACCCAAGCGCACCTCTGCCTTGGGAACCGAGCGAATCGCCCCTTTGGCGAGGAACGAATAACCTCCTTGTGGAGTATGTCCATGGACTCCCCCTCCACGGCCGGATCGGGGGTCCCGTCGAACGTGGGTGGGGGCCTGGCAAACTGTAGAGCGTATCCCTTCTGGAGGGTGTGCCGTAATGGGGACGGGGAACATAGATGCTCCCAGGCATCGAGCCTGTTGGACAAAGATGGTCTCTTGTGGCCAAAGGAGCGGAACCCGGGCACCGGGACCTTTTGATCCGGTACCCTGATGGGGGGGCGGGACGTGAGAGGCTACGCCCCCCCCTGCCGCATGGTCAGTTCCATAGAAGCTGTGCATGCTGGGGGAGAATTTCTTACGCAAGCTCCGCCTACTGACGCGCCCCGTGGGTGCGTTGTATCGAAGTACCCCCCCCCCCCCCCCGCGCCGTGCGACTTTCGCAGGCTGGGGGGACTGCGGAGGTAACGTTCTCTCTCGAGTCCGGCCGCACGTGGACTTGTGCGACAGTGCGGTCCCCAGGAGAGCTCCCGACCAGCAATGGGCCCTCGGCGCCATTGATGGTGGGCTGTCCTAGGAGCCTCTAGCCGAGGCCAGGCTGTAGCCATGGACCAAGGCAAGCCTTGATGACGGGTATGAGACCCTGGGCGAGCTCCCGACCGAACTCGGCCTTGGGCACCGAGGACGGTGGGCCTAAAGCTACAAGCCGCAGGCTGGCACTGAGCCCAGCCTTGGTGAGCCAACCGGTGAGCTTGACCTGACCCTGCCAACCGAGGCCAGGCCGTGGCCATGGACCAAGGTGCGCTGTGCCCCCTGCCAGGCTCCCTGCGCTTGCAGGGGATGCCCCAACAAAGGGAGTGCGACCAATGGAGAGCTCCCAACCACCCCAGGCCCTGGGCACCAAGGGCGGTGGGCTTGTCCTTAGAGCTACAAGCCAAAGGCTGGCACTGAGCCCAGACCTTGGCGAGCTGAAACCCCTGCTGGACGCGTAGCGCCAGCAAGGGGCGGTACGTCTATTGTAGACCATTTTAACGTTACTCCAGCCGGAGTAAACGTGCGCGTTCTACACGGAGGTAGCTCGCGCCCAATGTACTTAGCACACAGATACTAACTGCACGGGTGCACGCCAGCTATCTGCAACAATACTATCATTCTGTGCTAAACAGTACTAATGCTATCTGCACGTATGCAAGCTAGCTTTCACACTTTTTTGAGAGCGGACCTTGGCTGCGGCCCTGGGCATCGCCCCACGAACTGCTCCCACGAAGGGCTCGCTCGTGAAGATAGCCCAGCAGCTGCAAGACCGAGGGTTCAAAGCACCTGTGCAGCGTGCTCATGCCCAAGGCAGAACACGCACTTATCGTGCCGGTTCATACTCGGCCAATGTAGTTTTACACACGGCCCATCCCCTCCCTGACTTTCCCTGCTCAGTAGCACAAGATAAAGCAGGAAGCTAATCACTAAATAGCAAGCTCCCGCAGGCCGCACCCTGTTAGCGGGAGTACCGTTTTAAGCAAGCTAGCAAACTAGCAAGAAGCACAGGCTAGACAGTAAGCAACCCGGAGGCTAGCGAACGTGCGCGTGCAACGGTAACGTAAGCGGCAATAGCCCAGCCCGAAGGGAAGGCAACAATACCCACAACCTGTTAACCCGAGAGAACAGGCGTGAACAAGCCACTAGCTAAGCTAGCATAAGCACTGAGAGACAAGCGTGCGCTAACACAAGCCTGCACACAAGCCGGTGCAGCGAGTCTCTACCCTGAGTAACACGGGGAAGCGAGCGTGACCACAAGCTGAAAGCCAGCGGCCCGCGAAGCTAGTCAATCTCAGAAGAAACTCCTCAGAGGGAGTTACAATCTAGTAGATGCTATTTGCACGACGGCAAGCAACACTTAGCAGACAAGCAAGCTGGCTAAGATGGCGTAAGTACTGAGAGAAGCGGCTAACACACTCGTGGAGCGAGCTCACCTAGCTAGCGTATTCGCTCAGCTAATATCTCAGAGCGCCAGTAAAAGCTACACTACAAGCAGCATGTAGGTCCCAGCAACGCCTGTGCAGCGTGCTCAAGCCCTAGGCAGTTGCACACATTCATTTCATTGTGCCGGTCGTAACCGGCCAGCGTAGCTTCACAGCTAACACAGCACCTAGCTGTCCCCCCCTCTCTCTGTCTAACAGGAATTAACGGGGGTTATACCGTGTAAGCTAACAGTAGCCTGCAACGGTAAGATAGCTGGAGTGCTACACAACGCTAGATGCTGGCTGCATGGGAGCAAGCTAGCTATCTAGCTAACTGGAGAGCATGGCTTCTAGCTACTACTCTCGCTTAACGCGCCCTACACAGAGGTAGCTGGCGCCTAAAGTACTTAGCACACAGACACTAACTGCACGTGTGCACGCTAGCTATCTGCCACAATACTGGGTGCGTTACCCTGTCTGGGGACGCAGCCTGCTAATTAGCCTATTGTTCTGTGCTACACAGTACTGACGCTAATCGCACGTATGCAACTAGCTTTCACAATTTTTGAGCGCAGACCTTGGTCGGCTCTCAAGCTTAATATTGGCTACCCCAGCCGGGGAAACGTTAAGCACGCTACGCGGCGGTAGCCTCTTATACAGGTGTTAACTGTAAGAAAGACACTCTTAGCTTTAGATGACTTGATCCGACGCCGCTGGTGAAGAGAACAGGATCGGTGTCCCCGAAGCCTGCTTTACCTCGTCCACGCAAACCTCTCAAGGTGGGCAAGTGAGACGGAACGAGCCTTATTCTAATAGCTACTGAGAGCGCTAACTTTGAGCTAACAACGGAGCTATTAGACAACACGTCCTCCTGCTGGCTGGAAGGAGCGATGAGTGGCGTTCCCGGGGCTGACAGTGGAACCACGTCAGCCCCAGGGGGGCACCACGTCACCTACGGGTGGGTGGTCGGTTTTAATGAAAAGTAATTTTTCGGAGCAAAATGACAGTCTTCCATAGGGCTGCGTGCGCAGCGTACAAGGCACTAGACTGAGAGCTTGAGTTCGAAACGAAGTAAAACAGACAGAGCCCCAGCTCCCATGTATATACTGATGATGATGTGGTTTTAGTTAAAAAATTATTGTTTTAATTTTTACTTTGGCATGTGACTCCCCTCATGTATATCCCGAACCTGGCTCAAGGAAGTAACAAATGAGGGGTCATACACCAAAGTAAAAGTTAAAACAATAATGTATTAACTAAAACTAAGTGAAAATAACTAGACAACACTAAAAGCTATACTAGGAGGGAGAGACTGTATGCTCTGAAGGTCTTCTTAGGCCCACAGAGTAGCTACACCAGGCCCATGTAGTCTAGGGAAAATAAGGTTTGACCTTTAAACTAATTGCAACAGAATTTATTTTCACATTTTTATGTTTATATTGATGCCCTAAACACTATAGTAAAAATCCCAGAAAATCCCATTAGTGGAAGTATGTTAAAATGACTTTTTTCTTAAATGGCTGCCATTATTCAAATTTTGGCCATATATCTTGACTCCAACTAGACCTATGTAACAAAATTGTTATGGCATATATAATTACACTAAATCTATTGTCTATCTCTGTTATTTTAATGTATATACCTGGCAGTTTCTTTCTGCTTCCAACCCCACCCATGCTGGCTAGTAATGGAATTCCTCCTTCCCAGTGCCTCTTTAATTTCCTGTTTACGCCCCACCTCTTCCTCTTTAATCTGTTTCCTGTTGGGAGAGGTGGGTGATATTTTTGCTCAATAATATATCACATTCCATCCTATAATCTCTGATGTTTCATTTATATTTTTGTTAGTCTCACCTTTATGATGTATGGATGCGTCTGTTACATGGTAGATTTCAGTGTATCGATCCTTGTATAAGTGTATTTTGACGAGTGAAATCTGACGGCTGAATTTCCGCATTTTCCTTTGGTTTAATTTGTGCAGGATTGTGGTGGGGAGACGTGGAGTGGAGATTTATTTTGTTTATTTTTCTGTCTTGTCAGGTATGTTTAATGTGTTGTTTCACACATATTGATACGTTTTCACCATTGTTTAACGTCATGCCGTCAATCAATGAGTCAATGTGGTGACTCCTCTTTAATCTGTTTCCTGTTGGGAGAGGATTGTGGTTGGGAGACGTGGAGTGGAGATTTATTTTGTTTATTTTTCTGTCTTGTCAGTCAGCAATACACGGATGACAAAGATACTCCGGTTGTCTGGGTCCTTCCTTCAATCACAAACACAACGCAGAAGTTCACCGGTTACACCTAGACAAATTTGGTGTCTATTTCCACATTTTGGGGGGCAAGGAATCCACAGAAATGGTTGTTGAGTCTCTAAGTAGAACAGATCTTTATTTTGTCATGTATGTAGTCATGAGTAGTAATACAACATGGCATTTCTCACAATGTTAGCTACAACGTATTTGTTAGTCATACACATTTTGGGTGATACCGATTACCCTTGAGCATATTGAAGTGCTTGCCATTGAAAAAAAAAGTTTGTTGTTTCATATTTCCAATTAAAAATGTGTTACGGTAATGCATTTATTCCTTCACAGTGTCTCTAAAAATGTCTGGAAATACATTTAAAAAAAGTGCACATCTATCTATCATGGGAGCTAGGGCTCTGTTGTCTGTTTGTCTGTCTGTCCCACTGATGACATCATCAGTGATGTCATAAATCCACTCTCTCACACACACACACACACACACACACAGTGTCTCAGTCTCAGTGATGATGTAATCAGTGATGTCATAAATTGTGACATCATCAGTGATGTCAGAGGTATATATATCATCAGTCATGTCATAAGAGGTTGTGATGTCATCAGTGATGTCATAAAAGCAGTTGTGACATCATCAGTGATGTTATAAGAGTAAAATCAAGTCCCAGGGGCAGACACTGAAAGAAGTGGGAGTCTGGCTTCAGTCTTCAGCCATGGACAGCTGTATGTTGTCAGCTCCAGGACAGGTGATCCAGCATCCCTGAAGTATGCCATCAAGGAGCAGCCAGGGCGAGGCCGCGTAGCGACCGAGCTGTGTATGCGAGCTGCAGGGCCAGCTCGGCGAGCTGCAGGGCAGGCGTAGCGCGCAAGATGCCTAGTGGATTATAATTTCAAATTGAATGGTGAAATTAGATCCTAAAATGGGGGGGGGGGGGGTATTGTACACACTGATCTTTGAGTTTTGCTATGAGTTCAATCAATCAATCAATCAATCAATCAATCAGTTTAATACATGTCCCAGAAGGGCACTTTGGTTCACATCAGACAGTAGTGGAAATTACAACATCATTACTAATCTGATAGTAGTAATAAAGGCACACTTCAGAATTGAGATACATTATTACTAGTTTGAAAAAGAGTTGTACCATGTTCATGAGAATCACCCACCTGTGGCATTCTCAATCCTCCCATAGGACATGGATGAAAGGCCAGGGGTCTCTGATTTCCACATGTGGATATTGATGTGTCCAACTGCTGCTATGTCACAGCTATCAGAGGTACTGGTTTGGCTCTCTGGTGTAACTCCAGCTATAATGCCCATACCATGGAATGTGTTGTGGCAATCAATGGTTCTGATGTTACGGTCAACATTATCAGCAATGTAGCCTACTGAATGAAGTGGCTTTGAACATTGCCAGGGAGGTATGTTCCTTGAGAAACAGCTGCACTTGACTCAACATTTTCACCTCCTGATATGAGGAACATAATCCAAGGTTACTAAGTGTTTCCACCAAAAATCTAGATCCAAATTGGTGATGCATTTGTAAGTCCTGTCTATAATGGCGTGAAGAAAACTCTTGCCCTTGCTGCCCGCATGGCCTGTCCTATTGCAGCTATGTTTAACTCACAGTTCTTGCCAGCAAACAGTTCTTTGAGGAGAAGCTGAAGGGTTTCCATGTTTCCTTTGGCAGATGATATATCTTCACATGAGGGATATGCATCTCTGGGAATCTTGATATCTTTTATGTCAGTCTTTACCAGTCTGGCAGCAGTTTTCACAAGACACACCTTTTTTTAATCAACATCACTAATTGTCCTTCCTAGATGCATGCAAAAATGCACTCAAAATATTTGAGGTCTTCGGCTTGAATGTAACCACTTCTGGTTTGCCATTGATTTCTGTAATGATTATTTGATCACCACTTCAAAGTATTGTTCAATTTTCAGTTAGATCTCCAAGTGCAATTTGCTCATCATCATTCTGTTCTAAATAGCTGTCTGCTCTTTTTCTTTGGACAACCATGTTCTTCATCAAAGGTCTGAGGTATTTGTTTTTGGTACGTAAGTTCACACTGCATTTATGGTGATTGATGGCATCTGCAGCATGAAGATCTTGGGCAAATGAATCCTGAACGTCTTCTTCCTCTGTGGTGTTTTATGGCAGTTGGCATCCTTTATGTTGCATTACCGCTTCCTTCTGAATTTATCCATCCACTGTTTCCCTACATTCTGTAAAACCCAATCCCCTCTCCTCTTCTATTGGACTTTCCTGAAAGTCTTTTTCTTCTTCTTCTAATGGCTTTCTGGCAGACTGATTGATGCCTTGCGGTGGTCCTAACAGGAAACATAAGTGGGTGGGCGGCGGTGTGTGCCACGATTCTCATGTCATGATTGTCATGTATCAGTGATGTCATCAGTGATGTCACTTGAGCAATTGTGATGTCATCAGTGATGTCACTTGAGCAATTGTGATGTCATCAGTGATGTCACTGGAGCAATTTTTGATGTCATCAGTACTGTAATAAATCCTTCTGTGGTGTTTTATGGCAGTTGGCATCCTTTATGTTGCATTACCGCCTGGCTGAGGATTTATAAGTGGTGGGAGTATAAGTAGGGACAAGAGCACAAGTGGTGTATCATCTCCAGAGTAACTGGTGGGAGTATTAAGTAGGGGAAAGAGGACAAGTGGTGCATCATCTCCAGTCTCCACCCTATGAATCGAGCGCGCAATATCGGGAGGTAAGCTGTCAACGTCAAGTCTGTGCGTCAGCGAAGGTTTTTGCTTAATTGTGTTAGACCTTAGGTTTAAAGGTCCCAATTCGTGCAGCTGTAACCTCTTAAAAACGTGTGTCTCTGGTCCATAAAACATGATTCTGGATTAATTTGTCAAAAATATAGCAACCCCGTTTGTTGTGACGGAGTTCTCACTTCCTCATCTCGTCGCTTCCCAACAATGGTCTGTTTCTATAATATATTCAGAACTAACAGTTCCCATTGGCCACTGAGGGAGAGCCCGCCCCAGGCTCCCAGCGGCCAATCAGATTAGCGTCTGTGGACCAGCACGCTAGGTTGCAAGCTATCGCTAACTTAACGGTTGCTACGCTAAAGAGGACATCTCAAAATGCCTAGACTTACCGAATGCACCTCCGCAGTTGCTGGATCACGTACAGTTGGCGTCGCTCCAGCTAGAAGTGTTAATTTTGTGGCTATAGACAAAATGGTGCAGGTAGCTTGTGTGAGAGAGACCCGCGCAGTATGCTTGAGGACCATCGTGACGTCCCAATACCCCGTCTGGTGAACAGAGCGTTAGGGGGCGTGGCTTGAAGGAGACTGCAGGGGGAAGCTGGATAGGGACAAATCCAACTGTGGCAGTTCTGAGCTTGTGACCACTCATTACAGGGAGGGATGACAGCAGTATACTGTATATGCATTTACAAGTAAAAACAGCTTTTGCACGGAATGGGACCTTTAATATTTGGAAAACACACCAGAGTATAGTTTAATCATTTGTCCGAAGCTGCCATACTCCACGGCAAGGTGAAGTACCAATTATTACAGGCCTCACGTTATAACGGTAGCTAGCGTTACCCCGCTAGCCGGGCGCTTCTCGCTCATACTGAGCATTAGCGCCCAGCAAACGTCAACGCATTTCCCATCAAACAATCTGCCGCTTTCACGTCTAGGTATAAAAAGCAACCCTTACCTGAGCCAAACATGTGAAGTGAAGACGCTAGCCGATGCCCAACATCATCATCTTTTAAATACATTTCCTGGCCTCTTCCAAATTGTTGCATAAAATCAACTTTTCTGTCTTTGAAAAACCGAGCGGGGTAAGCGTTAGCCTAGCCTCAACGCGAGACTCAATGAAGAATGAAGGCCGAGTCTGGCGTCGAGGCTAGCGTTATTTGTAGCTAAAAACTATAGCTTACCCACCTGTTTATATGTAACCAGGTGGTAAAATAATATGTTAAATGAAATCCATGTAAAGAAAGTTCTCCAATTGCAACAATGATTATTTTGACCAGCTGTGATGCTTACTTTGGACAGCAGAGGGCGTTGATCCGTCATTGGGTCATTTCATAGCTGCTGCGTGAGCAAGGTATTCTGGGTAAAAATGCGAAAGTAAACAGACCATGCTACTTCTGATTGCTGAAGGTGTTACCTGTTTCACTGGTGAGAACATTAATCATCTAATGTTTTGATGTAATTTTGCACAAATACTGTTAGATACGGGTTTAATGTTGTATGATGTACCATGTGAAAGACGATATTTTGTGTAATTGTTTTGATAGAATTGCCGATGCTGGTCGATTGAAAAGCTCAACCTCACGTGCAGAGCAGAGCAGTTTACTAACTGTGCTGTCGGTATGAAACAATTTAATGATTATTTCTTTTGTTTGCCTAGGTATTTTGTATTTTCTATATAAACTGTTAAAGCAGAATGAATGTTATTTTGTTTTGTTTTCTGTAAACTGAAATGGCTGCTAAACTTTGTTACCACAAAGGTTTTGGAGAATGTATTACATGATGGCAAATGTGATGAATATGTTTCTATGTTCTTCTGTTTATAGAGGTGCCACTGCCGTATTGTGTTTATAGTGCGTAGTGCATATTGAACCAGTATCAGTACTGTGAGTCATCCTGCCACATACTGTGCCACACTGAACTATTTTGTTTATTTTATTAAATGTTTATAATTTAACTTTTGAAGTCAATACCTATTCCACTCCATAATTGAGGACAACTCGAGAAGAGAAAATAAAGTCCCCACAAATAGCATGTGAAGTTGTGCGTTTCCCTTTATTCCCGGCTCCACATATATTTGATTATCTTCATGAGACAACCACCGCCGTGAACAAAAATCAACTTGAGAAAAGCATGCTATGATGATACTCAGAATTTCAATGTATATCTTAATTGTGTCACCATAGAAGGTGGGTAAATTACTAGGCTACAAATCAAAAGGTTAGCGTTGGTTGAGGCTCCATTAAGGTTATATCCCTGACATTAAAAGTGAAATGACAATCAGATAATCAAGCACTCCTCTATAGGATGTCCAGCTGGGAACAGAAGAGAAAGAGGGCAGCAGCAGTCGCTTCAGCCCCTAAAACCCCATCCATGTCACCCAACAAGGTCACTGTGCTGAGCCCCTCTTAAGCCAGGTACGACTGCAAGACCCAGCAAGAAACAAAGCACTTCCAAGCTGACACAGACTTCAGCTCCTCCTCCCACCATCATCCAGCCCATAGCTCAGCAAGGTGACGCCTACAGGGTCTCCCTCCTCACCTGCTTTCAACCCCCCCCCCCGCTGCTGCCCAACCCGAAGATAGCCCCAAGTCTGGTGAAGTCCACCTCGCTCATCGTCCCTGCGCCTCTCATCACCCAGCTGCATCCCAGCACCCCTGCCAAGAAAGGGCTCCAGTCTGCCCAGTTATGCACCCCCACCAAGCTGCCCGCCCCGCCCAAAGCAACTGTCTCTCTGGCCTTCCACACCAACATCGACAGCGACATGCCAATCTGTGACGATTTCCTCTTGAATGTGTGTCGTGAAGCGGAGAAGTGTAAGAGGCACCACACCCCCTACCCCTTCCACTGGCAGCTGTGCCATAGGTCCACCAAAGAGTGGGTCGACTTCCCCCCTCGCTCCCAGCTCCTGCTGGAGAGGATCTACTGCGATGTCACCCAGACGACGATTTACATCAAGGATGGGTGAGTGAGGGCGGGATCAGAGGCAGATTTGTGATGTCAGCTAGTGCTACAACTTCTTAGCATTTCATTATTGATTGATCTATTGATTATTTAGATTAACTGATCAGTCTATTCACCTTATGTAGCCACGCCCATTTGACCCGGTTGTGTGGTCGTGTGATGACTTCCGGCTAAAAAAAGAAAAGGCCGGCTGCTCCGATATCTAACTCTGAATTAACCAAATAAAAGCAAACGGCAATGTCTAAGAATGCAACATGTAAGAGAAAACGTTAGGGTTGTGCTACAACCCGGGTTTTACGAGTGAGAACGAGAGCTCTCACTAGTGCCTAACACGCTGCGTACGCAGCCCTATGGAAGACTGTCATTTTGCTCCAAAATTACTTTTCATTAAAACCGACCACCCACCCGTAGGTGGCGTGGTGCCTCCCTGGGGCTGACGTGGATCCACGTGACTACGTCACGTCCTGTCAGTCCAGGGGACGTCACTCATTCTTCCAGCCAGCTGAGATCCGACGCACCCAACGACGCATCAACGCAGCAAGACGCAGCAAGGCTGGGTAGTGAGAGCTCTCGTTCTCACTCGTAAAACCCGGGTTGTATCACAACCCTAACGTTTTACTTCGTTTCGAACTCAAGCTCTCACTAGTGCCTTAATTCAACCGACCTTGCTGCCGGGAGCACCCCACAGGGCGACCCGAAAGGCATCGGTGAACCACGGCCGTATGGTAACGTTCATGCCTGACCGTCTGACATATTAGAGTGGCAACGATACTACTTCCCTGCCACCGACAGTACCGCGTGCGCGAACCGCGCACCCGACACGTCGAGACTGTAGTACCTAACAAACGCGTGATGAGAGGACCATGAGGCCGCGGCACACATGTCCTCCACCGAACACCGCGCAACAACGCAGAGGATGTCGCAACACCCCGCGTAGAATGCGCCTTGATACCCTCCGGGGGTATCTTACCCACGGCAGAGTATGCCAAAGCGATCGCCTCCACTATCCAGTGTGATAAGCGATCCTTGGAAAGGAGCCCACCCTGGGCCTTCTGCCCAAAGCAGACCAACAACTGGTTTGGAGTGTGCAATGAACGCGTCCTGGCCAAATAGGCCGAGAGCGCCCTTACTGGGCACAGCATGTGCAAGCGTCACTCCTCACCCGAACTGAACGGCGGGGGACAGAATGCTGATAAGTCTATGACCATAGACCTAAAGCTGACATTAATATTCTTAGATTGGTAAGCCGGGTTAGGTCGCAACGTAACCCTGCGCCCATCATTCCCAAAACAATACAGGCCTGCTGCACCGAGAGGGCAATCAGGTCACCAACTCTCTTTCCTGACGACAAGGCCAGCAGCAGCGCGGTCTTTAAAGACAGAACCTTTAAATCGGCGGAGTCCAAGGGCTCAAACGGATGACCCGTTAGCCCGTCCAGCACCGTACCCAGGTCCGATTTGGGAAAAAACGCACCGCGACGGCGGGCGCAGTTTACGCGCCCCCTTCATGAAGCGCGAGACCAAAGGGTACGCCCCCCCGGGGCTCCCTTCAATTCCCATGTGGCAAGCAGAAATCGCGGCTACGTACACCTTAAGCGACTGCGGGGATTGACCCGCGTCAAGCAGGCTCTGAAGGAAACAGAGAACTGGTCGCACACTGCAGTTCACTGGATCCACGCCCTTACTTGCTGCATAGTGCATACCACATTATCAGGCAAGCTCTGGGCTAGCAACTGGTCCCGTTCAGGAGCCAGACTGCTAGCTTCCACCTGCCTGGGGAGGGGTGGAACACCTCCCCCTCCGCCTGGGATAGGAGATCGGCCCGTACCGGCACCGCCCAGGGCGGATCTTGCGCCAGGGAGACCAGGTCCGCAAACCATGTCTGCCTGGGCCAAAACAGACTAAAACGAGCCGGAGGCGCTGTTCCCTCACCCTGTCCAACACCTGACGGATCAGGGGGGTCGGGGAAAACGCATAGAGCCCCTCCCTCGGCCACGCGTGCGCTTTTAGCGCGCCATGACCTAACGGGGGCTGTCCTCCTGGATCGGGAACCACAGTGATAATAATAATAATAAATAATAATGATTGGATTTATATAGCGCCTTTCCAAGTGCTCAAAGCGCTTCACAGAATCATTATTCGTTCACACCATTCGTACCGGTGGTTCGAAAGCGTGGCAGCCACACATCGGCCCCTCCAACCACCATCATTCATGACTACATTCATACCAATCATACGAGGCAAGGAGGGTTAAGTGTCTTGCCCAAGGACACAACGACAGCAGCTGGGAGGGAGCGGGGATCGAACCGCCAACCCTTGCGTCATTGGCCGACCCGCTCTACCTCCTGAGCTAAAGCCGCCCCAGTGGGCAGTGTGGGCAGTGTGTCGCGCGCCGCGATGCAAGAGATCGACGCAGGCGCGACCAATCCTGGCCCAAACCTGTTCCATCACCCGAGGGTGGAGGCACCACTCCGTATAACGGGGATTGCCTCGAGACAGCAGGCCGGTCGTAACTCCGCCGTCCCGGCAGATAGACCGCTGACACTGAAAGGAGATGGGGACACACCCACAGGTGAACCCCCGCTATGGTTCAGCGCCCCCGACCGCACACCGCCCTGTTTGTTCAGGTGGGCGATCGCTGCCATATTGTCCGAGCGAATCAGAACATGGTGCCCATGTGTGAGCCGCTGGAAGTGTCACCTCCGCAGGCTGGGGGGACTGCGGAGGCAACGTTCTCTTTCGAGTCTGGCCGCACGCGGACTTGTCCGGCAGTGCAGTCCCCAAGAGAGCTCCCAACCAACAATGGGCCCACGGCGCCATTGATGGTGGGCTTGTCCTGAAGCAGAGCCAGGCGAATCGCCTTCAGCTCTAGCACGTTTATGTGGCGAAGCTCCTGAGCCTCCCACCGGCCGTTCGCCGAAAAATGCCCGCAAATCGCACCCCCTCCCAAGAGGGAGGCGTCTGTGCGAATCACCATCCTGAGCGGGACAGGGCCCCACCGAGTACCTCTCGAGAGGTAATGGGGGTCCGCCCATATGGCCCGCGCCTGCCAGGCCTGACCTGTCAGAGGAACCCTGCGACGACGGTCCCCGGCCGAGTCCAGGCGAAGCCTGAGAAACCATATTTGGACCACGGGAGCATGTGTAGCCTCCCCAGCGGGAGCACATGCAGTGCTGAGGCCATCAGGCCCAACATCACTGCACTGATGCACTGACACCGAGGGCACAGACCTAACGTCCTTGGCTTGCTGTCCGCACCGTGCGAGCCTGTCGCTCTGGCGAAAGGCTCGCAGGAAGTCTAGCTCGAGCCCCAGGAAGGTCGCTGCCTGCGCTGGGACGAGGCAACTCTTCTGCCTGTTCACCAAAAACCCTAAGGTTTGCCGGTGATCGGTCACCACCTTGGTATGTTCCGTGGCACGGACCCTCGAGTCGGCCGCTAAGAGAACGTCATCGAGATATAGGAAGATGCGGATCCCCCTCGCGCGGAGGGGAGCCAAGGCTGTCTCCACGCACACCGTGAGGGTTCGCGGGCTCAAAGACATGCCGAATGGCAAGACACAGAACTCGTAAGCCTTCCCCAGGAAGGAGAACATCAGGTATTTCCTGTGTCTCCTGACCACGTGGACATGGAAGAACGCACCTTTCAGATCCCCGGAAGTAAGAAATCCCCCTGTCTCAACTCGTTGAACAGGCGGGGAAAGAGAACATTCGGAACGGGACTTCCTCAGCGTCTTGTTGAGACGCCGAAGGTCCAATTTTGGACGCAGAGCCGTCCTTCTTGGGCACGATAAAGTACCTGTGGTAGAAAACCCAAGCGCCCATCTGCCTTGGGAACCGAGCGAATCGCCCCTCTGGCGAGGAACGAATAACCTCCTTGTGTAGTATGTCCATGGCCTCCCCCTCCACGGCCGGATCGGGGGTCCCGTCGAACGTGGGTGTGGGCCTGGCAAACTGTAGAGCGTATCCCTTCTGGAGGGTGCGCCGTAATGGGGACGGGGAACATAGATGCTCCCAGGCATCGAGCCTGTTGGACAAGATGGTCTCTTGTGGCCAAAGGAGCGGAACCCGTCATGAGCATATTGCTGGGCACCGGGACCTTTTGATCCGGTACCCTGATGGGGGGGCGGGACGTGAGAGGCTACGCCCCCCCGCCGCATGGTCAGTTCCGTAGAAGCTGTGCATGCTGGGGGAGAACTTCTTACGCAAGCTACGCCTACTGACGCGCTGTTGTATCGAAGTCCCCCCCCCCCCGCCGTGCGACTTTCGCAGGCTGGGGGGACTGCGGCGGTAACGTTCTCTCTCGAGACCGGCCGCACGTGGACTTGTCCGACAGCGCGGCCCCCAGGCGAGCTCCCGACCAGCAATGGGCCCTCGGTGCCATTGATCGTGGGCTGTCCTAGGAGCCTCTAGCCGAGGGCAAGCCGTAGCCATGGACCAAGGCGAGCCTTGATGATGGGTATGAGACCCTGGGCGAGCTCCCGACCGAACTCGGGCCTTGGGCACCGAGGACGGTGGGTCTAAAGCTATAAGCCGCAGGCTGGAACTGAGCCCAGCCTTGGTGAGCCAACCGGAGGGCTTGACCTGAGCGCTGCCAACCGAGGCCAGGCCGTGGCCATGGACCAAGGTGCGCTGTGCCCCCTGCCAGGCTCCCTGCGCTTGCAGGGGGGGCTCCAACAAGGGAGTGCGACCCATGGAGAGCTCCCAACCACCCCGGGCCTCGGGCACCAAGGGCGGTGGGCTTGTCCTTAGAGCTACAAGCCAAAGGCTGGCACTGAGCCCAGACCTTGGCGAGCTGTAACCCCTGCTGGACGCGTAGCGCCAGCAAGGGGCGGTACTTCTATTGTAGCGGAGGTAGCTCGCGCCCAATGTACTTAGCACACAGATACTAACTGCACGGGTGCACGCCAGCTATCTGCAACAATACTGTCGTTCTGTGCTAAACAGTACTAATGCTATCTGCACGTATGCAAGCTAGCTTTCACACTCCTTTGAGAGCGGACCTTGGTCCGCTCTCAAGAGCTTAGCTGCGGCCCTGGGCATCGCCCCACGAACTGCTCCCTTGGAGGGCTCGCTCGTGAAGATAGCCCAGCAGCTGCAAGACCGAGGGTTCAAGGCGCCTGTGCAGCGTGCTCATGCCCAAGGCAGAACACGCACTTATCGTGCCGGTTCATACTCGGCCAATGTAGCGATACACACGGCCCATCCCCTCGCTGACTTTCCCTGCTAGTAGCAAGAGAAAGCCGGAAGCTAATCACTAATAGCAAGCTCCCGCGGGCCGCACCCTGGCGAGAACAGGCGTGAACAAGCCACTAGCTAAGCTAGCGTAAGCACTGAGAGACAAGCGTGCGCTAACACAAGCCTGCGCACAAGCCGGTGCAGCGAGTCTCTACCCTGAGTAACACGGGGAAGCAAGCGTGACCGCAGGCAGAGGCCAGCAGCCCGCGAAGCTAGTCAATCTCAGAAGAAACTCCTCAGAGGGAGTTACAATCTAGTAGATGCTATTTGCACGAGGCAAGCAACACTTAGCAGACAAGCAAGCTGGCTAAGATGGCATAAGAACTGAGAGAAGCGGTCAACACAACTTTTTAGCTAGCGAACTCGCTCAGCTAAATCTCAGAGTGCCCCCTTCGGGGCCAACGCCAGTAATATCTACACTACAAGCAGTATGTAGGTCCCAGCAACGGCCTTAGGCAGTGCACACATACATTTCATTGTGCCGGTCGTAACCGGCCAGCGTAGCCTCACAGCTAACACAGCACCTAGCTGTTCCCCCCTCTCTCTGCTAACAGGAATAACGGGGTTACCGTGTAAGCTATAGCCTGCGACGGTAAGAAGCTGGAGTGCTACACAACACTAGATACTGGCTGCACGGGAGCAAGCTAGCTATCTAGCTAACTGAAGAGCATGGCTTCGAGCTACTACTCTCGCTTAACGCGCGCCCTACACAGAGGTAGCTGGCGCCTAAAGTAGTTAGCACACAGACACTAACTGCACATGTGCACGCTAGCTATCTGACAACTGGGTGCGTTACCCCATCTGGGGATGCAGCCAGATAGCTGGAGTGCTACAAGCTAGTCCAAGCTAGCTGCACTGAGCAACTCGCTAACTATATATCTAACGTTACTCCTGGAGTAATGTGCACGCTCTGACAATATAGGCGGCGCCTAAACAAGCACACGGACGCTAACCACACGGGTGCACGCTAGCTTATCCGCAAGAACCAGGCTAGCTAGCCTATTGTTCTAGTGCTACACTGTAAGCTAACAGCACGTATGCAACCTAGCCTAACAGTTTTGAGCGCGGACTTAAGTCAGCCCTCAAACGCTGCCCCAGCCGGGGGAGCGAAGCAGAGCTACACGGCGGCAGCAATAACCCACTACACGGCGGTAGCGAGCACAACTACACGGCGGTAGCAATAAACAGTTAACTAAGGAAGATACTCTTAGCTTTTAGATGACTTGTTCCGACGCCGCCGGTGGAGAGAACAGGATCGGGTCCCCGAAGCCTGCTTTTACCCCGTTCCACGCAAACCTCTTAAGGTGGGCAAATAAGACGGAACGAGCCTAGTATCTAAAGCTATGTTAAGAGCGCTAACTCAGAGTTAACCGCGGAGCTTTAGAAAACACGTCTTCTCAGCGGCTGGAAGAAGCGATGAGTGACGTCCCCTGGACTGACAGGACGTGACGTAGTCACGTGGATCCACGTCAGCCCCAGGGAGGCACCACGCCACCTACGGGTGGGTGGTCGGTTTTAATGAAAAGTAATTTTGGAGCAAAATGACAGTCTTCCATAGGGCTGCGTACGCAGCGTGTTAGGCACTAGTGAGAGCTTGAGTTCGAAACAAAGTAAAACCATCTGAAGCTTTCTTTGTTGGAGTCCAGGTATGTTTTACAAGAAAGTGCTCGTCATTGTCGACGATAATGTTATCTGACCTGGCTAACAGTGGATATTCCTCTTGCTTGCTGTGTACCGAGCTCAAAGTAGTACGCTACGTTCTTTGTTTTACCCCCTGCACTGTCCGCTACAAAAACAACTCTTCTTCTGACGTTCTTTTGTATTTCGCGCCGTGACCAGCGGAAGTGTTAACACAACCCGGAAGAATTTGGCCCACCCCCGCTTATGAACATAAGCTGAATAAAAAACAACATAAAAAACAATGTCAAAAGGCCATCACAAGTTACCAGAGCACAGGCATAATTGGCCATGTCTGCGGGAAGCCAGATTAAGGGTATGTGTCCTGGTTGCTGCACTAATTCCTCCTCTGGTTGTTCAGGGCACCAGTTCATGGGGGAGGGGAACTGGGGGGAATAGTGTGATGTGATCCTCCCAAGTGCTATGTCCTGCCGGTGAAACTCCTCCCTGTCAGGTGAAAAGAAGCGGCTGGCGACTGCTTGTATTAGAGGAAGCATGTGCTAGTCTACAACTCTCCCCAGATCGGCAGATGAGGGGGAGCAACAGCAGCAGCAATCGGAAAAGAAAAAGAAAAAACTGTTTGTGTAGCTTGACCACTGACCAGAACAAAAACCTAGAAGTATTCATTTTCAAATTACTAGAAATGGCGTTCTCTTTCTAGCATCTAGCTGAATTGGCAGTGCCTCCTCCTCATCACTCATTTCTACCGTGCCTCGTTGGTTTACCCTCAAGGTCTCACCCAGATGCAGCTCGCATGCTACACGTGCTCGCCAGGCCTTGCCCACTTTGCGGGCTCACAGACACTGCCATGCACAGTTGAGCAATTGTGGGTCTCCGTGACGCTCCAACTTTTGCCAATTATATTAGTAGGATATTAAATGGAGGAAAGCATGTCAATTGTAGCATTTGTAAAGCATTATTACTTGATAAATTACCAAAAGTTCTAATCAATTATAAAACTTATAATAATTGTTTCAGCACTAACTTGAACTTGTCTTGTTATTGGATGATGATCTCGAGAATCGCACATCTGCAAAAAGTGTCAAGAAGGAATAAAAGAATGGATGCTGCTATCTCATTGATGCTCATGTTTCAATTTCATTTTAACGGCCCATGTGTCATGGAACACATTTAACAAGTGAAATGTAAAATAAGAAAAAATAAAACCAAAGTGATGTGTGGTGTTTGGATAATATAGGAAAACTAGGCTTCTCGCACGCTCGGAGCTCGGACGCTGCGCGACCTCACCCGCAGCTCAGCTGCTGCGTGGCCTTGCCTGCCCTATTGGCGTGCCCGCAATGTCTCCCTCTCTCCCTCAGTCTCTCTCTCCCTCTCCCTCAGTCTCTCCCTCCCTCCCTCAGTCTGTCGTGAGCCTCAGACTGATGACATCATCACTGATGACATCATCACTGATGATGTCATCAGTGACATCATCACTGAACTATAGCCTCAGCCTAATGCTACCTTCCAGACACCTGGGATGTGGGATGCACTGGAAGGCATTTAGAGCAGAACACGGAAATACTGCGTCAGAACTTCTGATACCCGACTTTCAAAGGAATGCACCGTTAGGGCAATTAATGACATCACTGATGACATAATCAGTGATGTCATTGTGACACTGACGAAGATCCAACTCGGGTCAAAACGGTTTGTCTATTAAATGTTGTCCATGGGAGCAGAAGAAACCTGTGTTGCGAGCCGTCTTTTCTCATCACTGATGACATCATCACTAGGACTTTGTGTGTGTGTGTGTGTGTGTGTGTGTGTGTGTGTGTGTGTGTGTGTGTGTGTGTGTGTGTGTGTGTGTGTGTGTGTGTGTGTGTGTCTGTCTGTCTGTCTGTCTGTCTGTCTGTCTGTCTGTCTCTTGTGTGTGTGTGAGTGAATTTATGACATTTATGATGATGTCATCAGTGGGACAGACAGACAGATAAGCAGACAGAGCCCTAGCTCGCTTTTATATAGAAAGAAAAATATAGATAGATAATTAATTTGGAAAATATTATTAAATACTCTGAATATACTACGTGTGTTGTATGGCAATTGAATGTCCAGCTCAGGATTTTTATTGTATTGATGATGATAAATGGGAGCTCTCCTTCAGACAAAAACAAGGAGAAAGTAACTGGACCGACTTGACCCATAATCACACAATGCTGCCGTGTGCTACCTTCCTTTTAGAAACGACTCCTACAACCTGACTTTTGAAACGATGGAGTTGGACAACCCCAACAAGTACGACAGGGTTAGACGACTGGCTAACACTGACAGCCCCATCAAGAACCCTTACTTCCCCAGCAAGTGGCAGATCTACTGGTGGAACAACCTCACCTATGAAGAGTACAAGGAGGTGAAGGCTTCTACTTCTCCCACTGTCTTCCTCTCCCACTGATCTATATTTCTACTCTCCACAGCCTCTTGCTCTAATGGCCATTCTCATTTTGAATTCCATTTGGATTCCACCGTTGAGTGCATTTTTCAGTAACTGGTTCCCATAAAAAAAAGTCTTTCTTGCACATTGATATTGATACAGTATATCTCTTCAAAGGACGTGTCCAAGTTGCTGCGGGAGAAGATGAAGGAAATGGAGCCAGAGTGTTCCTTCTACATTGGTTCACAGGAGTACCAGGTGGACTTCACCACTATGACCCAGATCAACGTCACCACAGGACACCAGAGAGAAATTTGCTGGAGGCCTGCCTACCGCTCCCTTGCTTCCATGGAGCCATATCTGAAGTATCGGGCCAATATTAAAAAGCGGACATCGGCCAGTGTTATCTACGTTGATATAATGGATACAATGCTTGACTAGTACACCTTCATTCTAAAATTGGTCAGTATTTCACAGTTGAATGTCTATGGTGTGTGTGTGTGTGTGTGTGGGTGGGGGATGGGGTCCTGGAGACACTGGGGCTGTCAATCTTCCTATATAATCCCATTCGAAATTCGAAGCTTTATTATTTGTACTGTTAAAATTATATCAAATGTACCGTTATAATAGGCTTATGCCAATGCCTACACTATCATCATGTAGCTTTCTTGCTAAGTAGGCTAATGATAAGCTTAATGGTACAAAGAAGTCCGCCACAGGCTACAGCTGATAGCAGGCAGTAGTTTTCAGAGAATGCAAAAGTGGCACTCCGGACCGGTGTGTAAGCTTTGCATGTGGAAGATTTCCACACACTTATGCAAATCTGTCCCACATTTTTGTGTTTGCACCGGTGTGAAACAGCTTTTAATTGTGTATAACTGTATCACAGCTGTTAAATGACAATAGTACGGCAACCATTTTAGGGCGTCCTCATCCGTCAGAGTATAGGCTATCGTTCCTCAGTCTAAGCGTTGTCAGTTGTCATGTCTCCTAGTAAACTATGTCGAGTGTGCTCTGAACTGATGAACTGATGATTGATGAGTGACGCCGTATTGTGCGATGACTGACGCGTGAGGAGTGAAACAGTAATGCAGGAAGAATGACAGCGTTTTCGTGTGAGGACTGAAGGTGTTTCAGAGCACACTCAACGTTTACTAGGAGACATGACAACTGACAACGCTTAGACTGAGGAACGATAGCCTATAGGCTACTCTGACGGACGAGGACGCCCTAAAATGGTTGCCTTACAATAGTCAAGATGTTGATAAGATTATAAAAGTGCAGTAAAATAATTTATATTCAAATCATCACAAATAATAATGTGATTTAAAAACTGATCACAATATCTAGCACATTATCAGGATTATCATTTCTGCCAAAAATAATTTGACCCTAGAAACACTTTTTTGCATGAAAATGGCTAAATAAAATGTTGAATATAGAAAATATTGGGTATTACTAGCTTTTTTTTTATTATAAAAAATATGGCAATATATCGGTTGAAGCCAAATCGAAACATGCATCACACCTGCTCTGACTTGTCTATGAGTTTCAGATGCATAGTTAGTTGGTGAGATGTTGCCTTTGGAATGGTGTCATATTGCCTTGTTGCCAAGTTAATAGGGCATTCTAATCTTGCCTCTGTCTATGATTGGTTGCATAAATTCAATTAAGATGGTCTCACTTCCCCGGTTCCTCTATTTGTGTCAGAACCTCCCCATTTTTCTCACAGTGGCTTTTTTTTTTACAAAACTGGACTCCATAATTATGTCTTACATCTGGAACTATAAGAATCATAGAATTTCAAAAATTGATTTGCAAAAACCCAAGTCTGAAGGAGGCCTGGCCTTACCAGTGTTTAGGCACTATTACTGGGCTGCTAATGTTAGAGCTCTAATGTTTTTGCTTCAAGGAACGCCTGGTAATCTGACTTCCGGGGCGCTCCTGTGGTTAAAAATGGAGGCCAGCTCTGTTGGCAACTCTTCACTGCCAGCTATATTGTTTGCTAAGTTAGAGAACCCTGGGACCTTATTCAAGCTTTGTTGTGAAAAACTCTGTTAGAATCCTAAACCAAATTAGGAATGTTTTGAATCTACCAGACGTTTCTGTTCACATGCCAATCTGTTTCAGTCACTCTTTTCTGCCCCCATGGTCAGACAGAAACTACCATGCCTGGAGTGAGAGGGGTCTAGTTTCCATCAAAGACTTATACATAGACGGCCATTTTGCATCCTTTGATCTACTGAAGAGGAAGTTTGAACTACCTGGCACGAACTGGCTCAGATTTCTGCAACTTAGAAATTATGTTAGATCCAGCATTCGCACCTTTGAAGTGCTCCCAAATGAACATGTTTTCTTTGATGTATTGCTGAGCCCTCCTCACTCCAAACGTCTAATTTCTAGATTTGTATGCCTGTTTGATAATTGCACTACAGCCTCGACTGAGAGGATTAGAGAAGCGTGGCAGGGCGAACTTGGCATTGAGCTGTCTGACATTATATGGGATAGGAGTCTGTCTATGATACAACTCTGCTCAGTTAATAGTAGACACCAACTGATCCAATTTAAAGTCACTCACCGTCTCCACTATTCTAACCATAAGTTGCACAGGATTTATCCATCTGTCTCACCACTGTGTAACAGGTGTCATGTATCCGAGGGCACTTTGTCTCATGCTTTCTGGTTTTGTCCTTTACTGACTGGATTCTGGACCAAGGTATTTAACTGGTATTCCAAGGCCTACAGGATAGCCCTTCAGCCGGAGGCAGAGCTCGCCATCCTCGGCTGCTCAGAGTCCTCTTTGGACTTCCCCACAGCTGTGCAACAAGCTCTGGCACAGGGGACAATTGTTGCCAAGAAACTAATTTTGCAGGAATGGAAGTCCCCCTCTCCACCCTCCTTTCAGCGGTGGCTGGCGGATATGATTACTGTTATACGGATGGAGAGACTCAGGTTCCTGAGGACCAACTCACTTGGAAATTTTGTTGTTGTTTGGGACCCGTTTCTGGCCTACCTCGATGTGATCAGGGACGGCGGGTAATTCGCCTGACTGACCTCCCTTGGATCCCCCTATGCAGGATCCTATTCACAATATTCATTTATTTTTATTTTTTATATTTTTACAACCACAATCACCATGTTGTAGCATTGGAGTGTGTGTGTACGCGTGTGTTTTTGTTGTGTTTTTTTTTTTTTTCTGTTGGAGTTTGTTCGTTCTGGTATAAAGGAACAGAAAAGGAAAAAATTTAAGAGAAGAGAAATTTGGACCAAATAATCATGCAGCGCATCATGTCTCTGGAGATTGACCTTATTTTTCTTCTCCCTTATTTTTGTTTATTCTTTCACCTTCTGTCACTGTCCAGATCAATGTTGTGTCTGAGCTGCCATGCTCTTGTTTTTGTTTGTTAAAATCAGAAAAAAAAATAAAAAAATAAAAATAAAAATAGGGCATTTTAACCCTTTCTTTGGTCTTTCCCTTCCTCTTCCTCTAACCCCCCACACTCAGGACAGGAATCCAGAGTGCCCCCCCCCCAGCCCCTTGGGGAGCCTCCTGTGGCCAATTTCAGTGTGGACCCTCTGGAGAAGTTCAGCTGCTGGTACCCCCCGGTGTGGAGCCTGAACTCAGAGGGGGGGTACAGCCTGGTGGACGTCCCAGTACGCACGCAGGCCTACCTGAAGATCCACAACCTGTTCCACGAGAGCCTGCTCGAGCCCAAGGTGGAGATTGTCAGCATACAGCAAGTCCAGAACCTCCTCCACTGGGACAAGTTCCAAAGGTTCGGCTGCTGTTTGTCTTTTCTTGTGTGTGTTAACATGGATTAGGCCAGTGACCTAAGTAAGTAGGGTTCAACTAATAGTTTTTAATGTCTGATACCAACTCTTATGCCAATATTCAGCATCTTAAAATGTGACCATTTTCATACCAATAAATTACAAGTATTCTGTGTTTCTTTAACAATTTTAGTTTTGGAAGGTGGAAAATCCTCTGAAATAGCATTTAACCCATAGGACGCTTCAATTGAAACCAATGAATTGAAACCCACAGTACACTCAAGTCATTACTACCACCACTGCACCTATCACTACTAATAGTAGTATATTCAGACATGTTTGCGTAGGCATGTTACTTGCAATATTATGAAAACACTTGAACTTGAAGCTTTCCATTGAAGGTACAAGTCCCACATGCTGAAGCGCCGCACCAAGATGAAGGGGCCTCTGGAGAGGCATCTGTTCCACGGCACGAGGGCCGACGCTGTGGACGACATCTGCCACAACAACTTCGACCCACGGATGCCCGGGGTCAACGGCAGGTCCTACGGTTATGGCTCCTACTTCGCTTGCACCGCCTCCTACTCCAACACCTACTCAGCAAAGGTGGGGGACGACGAGGTTCGCCAAATGTTCCTGGCCAAGGTGCTGGTGGGGAAGGTGTGCGTGGGAAGAGCTGAGTACCGCCGCCCCCCGCCCCTCACCAAGACAAAGAAGTACTGTCTCTATGACACCTGTGTTAACACGTTCACTGCCTTGGACGAGTTAACTCGTCAAAAAAACAACAACGGTTGACTGCCGTCGACGAGTTAACTCGTCAAAAAAGATTTTTTTTTTTTTTGACGGTGGGACGTCGATCAAAGCCCCCTACATCTCCTATAAAAATATGGGAGGCACCGAACGTGTACAACCCATTCCACCGACCCACTAAGTGGCGACAGTGCTCTCCAGACTAGAGAAAGCCGAGCAAAAACAGCAGGAAAAAGCGTGAGGAAACCATTCTCATGAGAATGGTTTGGCGAAAACGCTTTCGCGCTGGGAGCTGGCGCACAACGGTGGGGGATTCCAAAAATAGACTCTGGGTGCAACACACTTTGAAACACGCAGCAGAAAGCCCAGAATCGCACGCAGCTTCATCCCAGCTCACAACCGAAACCCCAGAAACGAGCGAGCCCGATCCAGACTCGCCCGACGAGCGGCCGCCAGGCAGCACAGACAGGCAGCAGAGACTCGCCTGTGACACACGCTGCAGAGCCACCAGAGACACACCCACGGAGGGAGGAGTTTGAAGGAGAGGGGGGTGGGGGTGCTGTTATATTGGAGGAAATTAATGTTCAGAACTATTGTTTAGATGTCTGATGTCTCACTGATGCCAAAAATAAATGGTTAAAGTGACTGTTCTGCCTGTTCTATCGAATTTCACAAAAACGCATTTATCTCAGCTTTCCTTCTCAGACGCTGAAACCATGCTGTATATAACTGCTAATGCCTACATAACAGAACATGATAAAAACTAACTCTTTTAGACAGAGAAAGCACACATTCTATTAGTTCTTTTGAGATATTTTGTGTTCACAAAGTCCTAGCAGAAAATAATCCTCGGCTCTTGAAAGATGAGCCAGAATCCTCAAAAAAACCCTTGGCAGAAGCTACCTACTGTATTGGATAAACTGTTGGCAGTGAATGTGTTAACAGCTTGGACAATCCCTCATGTTTGTAGTTTTTGATAGCTGTCAGTGCTACCCGTACTACCTCATCAAGTACAGAGAGATGCCCAAAGTGATTGATCTGGGGCAAAAAAGAGGATGTTAGTAGGTTGTTGATGTTTATTGTACAGATAGATCTTGAAGTGTAAATGTAAGATTGCCAGAACTGTTAGTAAATCATTTGAGGTTGCAGCTGTTCTCCCAGGCCAGGGAAATGTTAGCTTACAGTAGTTGCTGTCCTCAGCTTAACTACATAAATATATAAAGATAATGCAGTTACTTCACAACAATGAAGACATGTAAGCAGAGGAATTGCAATGTTGCAATGTATCTCCAAATTTACGAAAGCGAGCACTTGCTATTTTTCAAAATGTGTTTATTTTGGTTACCAAACAAACATTTTACACTGAAATTAAGTTTGTTTTGCTCTCAAAAGATGTTCTGGATGACATTTGAAATCTGCCATGTTTATGAAAATACACTGTTTACTGAATACATTCATCTTTCAGTATATTAAAGTGATAAGCAAGTCTGATCCATTGATATTATTTCCATTTATTGAAATAACAGCCATATTTCGGAATTCATATCTCCAAAATGGAATATTTTACCAAGTCTCTTGTAGTAAAAGCACATCTGATATTTCAAAATATTTTATGTAAACCTTTTTTCCTCTTCAAAACATTGCACACTTTCTTCATCATTCTAAATTACATGACAAAATATGACTTCCATAAAATGCTGGCACACAGTTTTGTTTTTATTTTAAACATTTTAAAAATAAGCGGGTATTTGTAAATTGTATGTTAAAGAGAATGGTAATTGATTATGCGAGGGAAACACCCTGCTCAAAAACGGCATTAATAGTGTGATGCCCCATTGAAAATCATTTTTCTTTAAAGTTCTGAGGTTGGACTGCCACTTTCCATGATTTACCTGTCGGTTCTGTAGCAACAATGACCATCAAAATATGTTTCAGTTCTGTTCACAGACATGCACTGAATGTACAAAATATTAAAGACACTTAGTCTTAATGAAGCACACTGAGGTGAATCTAGCTAAAAGCCATGATCCCTTATTGATTTCCCTTAGTAGATCTATACCAGTCCGAGAAATAGTAAAATTGTGTCTCTGAAATATCTCTTTCACCAAATCACACATTTAGGCTATTCCATGTGACCTCCTTTTGCTAACTTGCATAACTAATGTAATATTTTTTCACTGCCATTCACTGAGCCTCCCCTGAAACTGTTTGGAGCCCCCCTGGCGAGGCCCGCCCCCGACTTTGAAAACCCCTGATCTATACAAATGACAAAGGAGGTAAAGAGAAGCACATGAGTTAGAGGAGGATTTCAACTTTAAGACAACTGAGAAGTAAAAGAGGCTGCAGCTTAATATCACAAGATGTGTTGTAAGATTGCGAGGCAGCTGGATTAGGATTACCTATGTTCTACATTAAGTGAGGATTACATTTAGTCTTAAAACTATGGAGTTCCTGGAAATGTCTACAGCAATTCTAGTCTAGAACCACGCCTCTACGTGTAGCCATGATCGGATTAGGCTTTGTTTGGCATAGCAACAGCCATATTTTAAAAATCCAAATGTCTTGAAATGACATTCAGACTGTGTTTTGTTTAAAGACAACTGGAAGAGATCAAAACAATAAGGCATGAATTTACAGTAGGCTATATAAGAATATAATAAATCATTTTTTTTTCTATTTCACTGTGCAACTTGGTTTTCTGTGAGAATCCAACTTGGTAAGACAAAGAATGTCACAATATCACGTGATAAAAAAATTACTGTTCACTAAAACGCAAAAACATTAAGACATACAATATACTTCTCTGAATAATGCACTTTCCACAGGCAAACAGGAGATGGATGACATGTTACTGGATGAATAGGACTTGAAAATCACCGATAAGTGGATGACTGATCAAAAAAAACTCACAGCCACATTTAAGACATGTAACGACTGAGTGAAATCATATTTGAAGGCAACACAAGCAACAGAAAAGGCATCCAGTACTGCAGTACATACGTATGTCACCGCTCGTCACAAATAATGGCTAGGGCTATAAAGAGGAGCTGAGGAAAGGGTCTTCTTTTTGCACCGTAAGAGCGCCTGTCTCGAGCACAGATGAAATACATAACAGAGCAGTCTCTTTTTCCTTTGTGTCTCTTTTCCCTTTTTGTTTGTATGCATGTGCATATGCACAGAATGGCTAGACCAACATTAAAACTACTTCTTTAAAATAGCATGGAAGAGACAAAAAAAATATTCTTGACAAAGGAGCTTTGATGATAACGTTTTTAAGGGGTGATTGTTTATCAGCGTCTTCATTCTACATACAAATAATACGACTTTCCACTTTCAAATGATGTGTCACAGGAGTGGAGGGGGTGGAGCATTGTCTTTTTAACATCATTGTGGCAGACATGTTGTAAAAGACTTGACGAAGGCCCAGGGAGGCCGAAACGTGTGCTGATCAATAAATTGTGATGCTGAGCAACAGCAGTGTGCGGGATCTTCCTTCCTCAAGACTCAAATTATGTGTCATTAAAACAGCAAACGTTCCAATGCATGCAGTTGATATGCTCTGAGGCAACCACCAGAGGTCGCCTCGCAGCGACCTCTGGTGGTTGTTTGAGTAACCAAAGTCTCAGGTTGAAATCGGCCACTGCCAACTAAGGGTGTAGGGGTGGGATTGGCGTACGGGTAGCGTCGTTTTTAACCTCATTCCATATTATAAACCTAACCAAGTAGTTTTACTTGCCTAAACATAACCAAGAAACTGGCGCCATTTTCAACCAGGAAACAACCTCATGCCACGCCACCATGTTTTGAAAGTGGAAACCCATGTTTGTACGCCATGGGGTGAGACGGGGTTGCAGCATCATATAATTTGTGTCATCAGTGTGAACAGAGTCCAGTGAAGAGCTGGGATACTGAAAGAAGACATCATGGGTCACCGGCAGCTACTGTACATGGTTCTCCTCCGAGGCAGGTTTGCTGGGGACTATGACCATACAAATGTCCAGGTACAACCATATAAATGGCTCCCAGTCCTCTGCAAAGGGGTGTTTTAACTCTTGGTGAATGTGTGAGTGTGCGTGCAGTGATCCCAGGTATTCAGGTATTGCAGGTATTCAACCAACCCAAATTCTCTCATGTCACTCCCCTTTTCCGGGACCTCCACTGGCTTCCCATCTCAGCTCGCATCAAATTCAAGACACTGGTACTGGCCTACAGGGCAGTACACCAGTCAGCTCCCCTGTACCTGCAATCTATGGTCAGGTTCCAAACCTCTCACCGCTCCCTTCGCTCCTCTACCAGTGCAGGTCGCCTCGCTCCTCCTTCGCTACGGGCGCTCAAAAGTCGCTCATCCCGATCTCGACTCTTCTCCTCCCTGGCACCCCAATGGTGGAACGAGCTGCCACCTTCGGTCAGGACTGCTGAATCACTGCCGATCTTTCGGAAAAGACTAAAGACTCACCTTTTCAGGCTCCACCTGGGCCCCTCTTGATCTAACTTCTTTCTCTCTTCTTTCTCTCTCTTTATTTAATTAAAAAAAAAAAAAAAAAAAAAAAAAAAAAAAAAACCCTAAACTAAAAACTCGTACCACTGTTCCTTCAGGATTTGTAGTTGTCATAGACTGTGCTCCATAGCTGATTGCTCTATTGCTGACAAAAAGTGTGTTATTGTAAGTCGCTTTGGATAAAAGCGTCTGCCAAATGACGTAATGTAATGTAATGTAATCCCAAATGGTCCTGTGATGAGAGATTTGAGGGGAGACAGGAAAGTGGGACTGGTGGTGAGGGAGTGTCATGGTAGGACTGGTGGTGAGGGAGTTAGTCATGGTAGGACTGGTGGTGAGGGACTTAGTCATGGTAGGACTGGTGGTGAGGGAGTTAGTCATTGTAGGACTGGTGGTGAGGGAGCTAGTCATGGTAGGACTGGTGGTGAGGGAGTTAGTCATTGTAGGACTGGTGGTGAGGGAGCTAGTCATGGTAGGACTGGTGGTGGTTCACTCGCAGGCCAACTTGCTGTCAAAGCTTGACAGGCCAATGGCGAAGGCTTGAAGAGCGCACATGGGGTAGTTATAGTCCAGGGTGAAGATGTCTTCTGCCACTCTGCCAAACTGCATGACGATATAGTCGGCTGGGGCCGGGGGGAAACAGAGAGATACTCATGTTAATCAATAATGTCATGTAAGCATGGGCAGTGGAGAAAACGTGTAACATAGGGCAGTCGTTCTCAAACTTTCTCATCTCAAGGACACAAATTAGACCACGGACCCCAAATTGATAAGATTTTGTCGCAGGGTCCCCCATCTGATACGATTTTTGCTTTAGATGTTTTATTAGAGAAAGTGTATGAAACTCATGACCAAAATAGTCATATACATGCTGTCATTGTGTTATGGATGGAATGATAGTGAAAATAAATGATTCCCCTTATTGCTGGGGGGCCCCTGGAACCCCCTCAAGGACCCTTGGGGTACCCGGACCCCACTTTGAGAACCACTGACATAGGGAATAGAGAAGAAGAGCATAAATGATGAAACAAATAAATAGAGGAAAAGTAGCGTCATCATGTACTCTGCTCCCTCTTCATGGAACTCAACTTAGTGCAAAATGATTTGGAGCTAAAATGTTTTGGTTCTGTTAATGAGAGAGACAGAGAGAGACTGAGACTTACGGTCATTGTCGTGAACGATCTGAAAGTTCTTGACCGAGGCTTGAGTAACGCGACCATGGAAGTTGAGCACATATGACTGTGTGTCGTCGTTCCACACGGGGGCCTTGTTGTGCAGCTCGATCAGGTTGTCCAGTGAGTGGTTCTGCCACTTACTCAGCAGGCTCTCCTGCTCCTGTAATACAGACAGAGTGATTTACAGTATACATGTCAAACGCATACACTTATGTCACATTTACTGAACAAAAATATAAATTCTTCTTTTTACTCCCACTTTTCATGAGTTGAAATAAAAGATCTAAAACTTTTTCTATGCACACAAATGGCTTATTTCTCTCAATTGCTGTTCACAGATTTGTTAGATTCATGTTAGTGAGCACTTCTCCTTTGCCAAGATAATCCATCCACCTGACAGGTGTGACATATCAAGATGCTGATTAAACAGCATGATTATTGCACAGGTGTGTCTTGGACTGGTCACAATAAAAGGCCGCTCTAAAATGTGCAGTTTGATCACACAACAAAATGACACAGATGTCACAAGTTGTGAGGGAGCGTGCAATTGGCATGCTGACTGCATGCATCTCCAATGTGTTATGCTGCCTTCAAATGGAAGTTGTGAGCTTGTGGTTACGGCATGGTTATGACGAGGTTACGACATGGGAAGTCATGTACACGATATTGTGAACTTGGAGCTTTCTGAAAATGTCCACTTCCAAAGTCGTAAATACGACAGGAGGGGGGCATTCATATGGACTCATCTCGTAAACACGGTAAACACGACCCCATTTGAATGCAGCATTATTGTGACCAGCCCAAGGCACACATGTGCAATAATTACACTGTTTAATTAGCATCTTGATCTGCCACAACCGTCAGGTGGATGGATTATCATTTTCAATTTCAAAATTCCATACATTTCCAGACTCAAATTTCCAAACTTCTCTGTGGAATTTTCAGACCTCCTCTGAGTACACAAGGGCGTTGCTTTGTGTTGAAAAGTGGTGGGGACATGTCCCCATTGTAAATGACACCTATGGCCACACCACAGTTTGGAGGTTTTGGGTTTGAGCCTCAGCCTCCACAGAGATCTGAGCAGCGGATTCTGAGAGAGAAACCCACAGACAGCTGCACTTTTCACTAAGATGGTGAGTTTGAGCTTGTGCACGAAAAGTAACAACTACATGCCAAGCAGCTGTTTATCTCACTGAGTTAGAGCCAGTGACTGTCCAGTCTGCTTCATCAGCGTATTTATATCAGTGTTCAAACTACTGATGATGAAGAGGCATCATTGCTGGTATCTTACAATCAGCAGCTTATCATGTGAGCATTTCAGAAGCCAAAGGCTGATGCAGGGATTGAAACAACAACCTTTTGCCCCACATGCATTATGTTGATCTGGGTAAGCCCCAGTTTCTCTGGCATAGGGCTGGGTGACATGGACCAATCATATCTTAGTATTTTTAGGCTGAATGGTGATACACAGATATACGAAGTGGGCAAAATGTTCAGGTGCAAGTCAAATGAACATGTAGGGCTGGGCAATATGGACAAAATCAAATATCAATATTTTGACCAAATATCTTAACATCGATATTGCATCAATATTGTAGGGATGACTATTGGTGCTTTCACAAAATATTTACACAATGAGATTTTTGATACATAATAATCAGTGATGTGGATATAATGACTATGATGTGGGTAAAGGCAAATAATTGAACATCAAGAACAGTCTGGTAAGCTGAGAAAATGACATCACTTTACTGTAATGCAGCCTTTAAGCAGCAAAAGACAGCGCTTATACATGTCATGTCACCATATTAGATACCGAACACCATATCTAGTCTCATATCATAATATGCCTATTCTGCCCAGCCCTACAGTAATCTACTTTTGACTTCCGTCCATGTGTCCACTTGGGGACAGATAGGGACATGGAGAAAGAGACGGGTAGGTGAGGAAGAGATGGAGAGAGATAGCAAGAGAGAGTGGGATATTGTTCATATCTCAGTTGTAGGCTCTCCTTGTCTGTTTGATTTGATCAACAAGTGCAGTTTTTTTTCCTTCCTTTCATTATTTTGCATTGGCCCACACACGGTAATAGCTAGGTGTTTATCATTATGTAAAGAAATGGTTTAAAATCCAATCGTCAAAATGCATGTTAGATTCTGACTACAGTATCTGTGCTATTATGTTTCCGAATAATTGTCAGAAGCTTGTAGATAAGTAGTACAACAAACCCAGACAAGTTCAATGTACAGGATTTTATTATTATGATAAGAATTAATTTATTATTTTTAGATACTGCTGTATTATATAGATATTTGTGGTGGATGTCTGGATGTGGTAGTTATAAGGCTCTTGTGGCAGAACTGTTTTGCAGGCTGTGAGGTACAGTCGAGTCAGCTCAGCGTAGGAGTGTGCGTTCAGTCACATGGCATACTTCTCACCTTGCCTTAGACCACATCAAGCTGCTTCTGGCCCGCTCTCACTCACACAGTGGAGAACATTTTGGCTGCATTGACTGTCTGCTCCAAACGCCATGAAAAACACTCTTGCTTGTATCATCCTTTTATTTTATTTTTTGAAATTCTGAATTTTATATTTTAGAAAACAGAATAGTGGCAATAGTCTGGAAACACAATTATTTTTCCATACTCTCTTCTTTTTCCCATAAGTATCCAGACCTGGAAATGACTAACATCTAATTCCATACTTTTCCGAGGCACTAACAAAGATTTAAACACATTTGAGAAAGATTTGAGAGAAATAAGCATTTTGTGTACATAGAAAGAAATATTTTATTTCAACTCATGAAAAATGAGAGCTAAAACAAAAGCATTGTGTTTAGGAGAATTGTCCCTGAATATGATATAATTTGGCTACTAACACATTATGTAGGTTGTATACAGTTCGCCATTTAGATGCTTTTACAGGATGAATCCAGGAGCATCAGACTCACATTGCTGGGTCGTACTGGGACTCTCTCAAAGTTCATGTTCATGCCAGGGATGATGACAGTCATCTTCCGGGGGCCTTTGAATCCCAGCACATTTGTTTCCTGTCAAATGGACCAGAGACTGGGATCATATCACATACATTTTATGAATGAACGGGACGAAGCAAATGCATTGCTTGTGTGTGTCTGTCTTTAACTCACGTAGCAGATGGCGGCAAGTTCCTGCCGTGTGTTGCTCTCTTCCAGCAGTGTCCCGGGGTTTTTGCAGGGGTTGGTGCCGTTGTCGTACACCGTGAACTTGGTACCCATCAGGTTGGACCTGTAAGAACACACAAGAGCAGTGGCCTGTTCACACTTTTCTGCCTTTTCCCCCCAACTCGGTACCTTCTTTACAATTAAGACAATGGGAGCGGCATAAGTTAGATATAAGTACTGTTTGCTGGAGAGACAGTTGACGGTCGGAGAGACGGCACCCGGTACGGGATGGGTTTAGCACCCCAGCCTGGCTCTCTCGTGAGGGAGAAATCCACAGACGCTACGGATTAGCCTCCTGAAAATCTGTGTAAACATCGGCGCGGCCTGGGGTCCTTCAGGCTAGAGCGAGGTGCTCGTCGCAGGCGAATGACGTGCAGCGCACAGGCCTTCTTGAGGCATCCTCTCTGCCCATGGTACGCCATGATGGTACGGCATGGTAGGATTGCCTTCTTTACCAGGGAGGGTCTGGTGAGACGAAGGAGGAGCGCGGCCAGGAAAACCACAGGGCCTGAGCCTCCATGCACCGAAGGGTCTTTCAATACTGCGGTGTAGCACTAGCTCTATTGCAGCAGATTGGGTGTGATCAGCCCTTCCGCGGGCAACGTTGCAGACAGAGTAGGAAGGCTGATCCGTAGCGGCTGCTTCCGGGACGCGGGTCGGGGTCTTAATCAGCCTCGGCTGGGTCTACTGGGCGAGGGTGTATGATGTTGAGAGACCCGAAACACCTTACGACCCCAGCTAACATCACTGATGACGCGTCCCAGCGCATGCCGAAGTATGTATTTTGAATTGCTCATAGTGGCAGCCAATACAGTGAAGTGTGTGTTGTGTGAACCACTTTTTATTATCAGCACTGAATGCAGTTTTCCATTAGACTGGGTTAAAACCATCTGGATCCGTGAACTCACATCCTGTTTGTTTGGTGGATCTGTCTGGACTCAGCGCTGTGCACAGCAATTTCAGTGGGTGGAAGTACTTGCCTCGACAGACAACTCCTTCAGCCAATCAGCGTTGGATCTAGTCAAATCCAAATCCACTCGGGAGAACAGCAAAAACATATTTTCCGCCAACAAACGCCGCTGTTGCATACTCCTGTACTTGGTTAATTGTTGTTATTGAGTCTATTTCTGCAATAACTGCATTTTATGGCTTTTTAAACTCTACGAACGTTGACGTTACTCCTCGAGGTGGACAGCCACGGAGGCAGCCATTACTGTTTTGCCAGCGGCTTTCCTGATTGGCTGGTTACGATGTCAACTACGAGGCAGGTCCCTGATTGGCTAATGTCCTTTGTTAAATCTGAAAGGGCCCACCCAGGACTGGAGGCCAGACGGTCCCGCAGAACGAAGTCCTCCTTCGTGGGCACAGGTGGATGGAAGAGGAAACGTGTTTTTACCTCAGTTTACCCATGAAGCTCTCCCCCTCCCGTGACAGATCAGTGGCGTCCACTGAAATAAGGTAGTTGGATGTCTTGCTCTTCTTCCTCTTTCTTCCTGCCAGCAGAAATACCTGAAGTGAGAGGGGGAGAGAGGGCGAGAGAGGGAGAGAGAGGGAGAGAGAAAGAGACAAATCTATTTAGTCATCATCACGCCTGTGATTGCACCGCTATACCGCTGTGGCTAAAGTGGAAAAAATACTTGTGTTTCAGCCTCGACTTGGAGCCTTGCCGGTGGCAGCTAGTCCCATGTAGTCGAACGTCAGCTTGACGAGGGGTCGCAGAGGAGTCCCCAGCAAAATGAGTAAATTGTGTGATTTCACTAGGATTTCAATGACTAGAAGTTAGCCCAAGGAGAGAATGTAGTGCATATGACCAAGTGGTCATAGCTTTCACTCTCTCCTGTTATCTCCCCATCTACTTTATATTATATTCACGCTGTTCACGTCAGCTGCGTCGAGTCACATTTTCGAGGATTTCGAAATGCAAGGTGGTAGAGGCAGAGTAGGGTGGGCTCCCCCTGCCTCCTGGATTTCGGAAATTTGCATTATGTGGTCGCAGCTATTGCGAATGAATACGACCTTGTTCGTTGATGAAACATAAAAGGCAAATTGAATATTAGTGTTGATTAATTTTCCCTTTAATTGTATAACAAAGCAAGATAAAAGAATCAAATTGATTTTCTTTGTATACGTCTAAAAAAAACACTTCTTCAACAAAACATTCCTTTCAACTGAAACGCCTATGGCCAATGGTCTCACCCTCCTGCCGTCCTCTCTCTCCATGTGCATGAAGTATGTGGGGTATAGGCCACGGTCCATGCCCTTCTTGTCCCTGGTGATGCGGCACTTGACGGTGATGCCGCGCGGAGCGGGACGCAACACAAACTCTTCCAGGTTGTCCACATCGATTAGAGAGCACTCCCCTGTGGGCGACCCGGAGGTTACCAGCTCCTTGAGAGAATAAACACACAAATTGTTAAAGTCCCTGGAAACCAAAAATAAAACTGTTTTGAGTTCGTCACACCACAGAAAAATTTGTTATTAACCACTCAGCCAAATTTGAATGATTAAAGACATTGCAAAGTATATACAAATTTTGCTCACTGGTGGCACCTCTGATGGCGTCACGACTGCTTGAATGACATCACTGATGGCGTCATCGCTGATCACATCCCACTTGCTGTCATTGGTGATTTATGACCTCATTACTACTGCCTGTGACATCGTCAGTGATTTATCATAACAGCTGTGTGACATCACTATAGTCAGGCCCCCTGGTGGTCCCGAACTCCACATTGAAAGCTTTCTAATTTTTTCTTCTTCTTTTGTTTTTTCTTTCAAAGTATACTGTTATTAGCCTTTTGAATTGGAATGTACTGTATGTTTCATTATTACTTTAGTTTCTATTGTTAGTAGTTCTATTGTTCGTTGTTGTTGCTTGTGTTTTCTGTTGTTGTCTTTTTTATTTTAAATAAAAAACACATTTATCACAGTAAATAAAAAATAAAATTAGGTTTCAAAATCATGAAAAACTAAGCAGTATTCTCTGTCTGCTGAAGTGCTCCCAATGCTAACCCCACAACCCCCCCCCCCAGCACTGTACTTTTTCTTTTCTTTTTTCAGGGTAGAGGCACTTCAGCCTGATTGGTTCACAGAGCTGATTGTATAATAAGTCTGGAGCATAACCATGGCCACTTCAAACCCAACATCTGGAACAGTACAAAAACGTAATGGCAATATTTAGGATTTGGATTGAAACTGTTGAAACTGGATTGATACTTTTAGATGCTTACTAATATTATGCACATAATACCCTAAATTACAAAGTTAGAAGGTTATTGTGGATTTGGGTTTCCAGGGGCTTTAACTCATTGAGTGCCATGGACGTCTTTCGACGTCCAATTAAATAGTGACGTAGAGTGCCACGGACGTCTTTCGACGTCCAATGCGTTTTTTGACGGTGGGACGTCGATCAAAGCCTTCCGCAGCTCCTGTACAACTATTGTAGCTATTGGAGGTCTATAACCTATTTTACAGAACCCTTAGGTGGCGACAGTGCTCTCCAGGTTAACAGAAAGGCAGAGAAAAACAGAGAATAAGTCGTTGGGGAAACGGAAATCGCATCGCATCCGTATGCATCGATATGCATGAAGCGTTTTAACGTCAGATGTGCCTGAAGCAGTCAATCTGCTCCCACAATTGAGCTCCTCCATGTCCATGTGGTTGCAGCTAAAAATATTATTCTGCCAAACAAAATTCTCTGGCTTTCACTGTTTTATTGAAGGAAATTATTTTTGAGGTGTGACTACATCAGAAAATTAGCTTCAGAGTCAGTGATGTGTTTGAAATGTTTAATTTCACAAAAGAGCCATTATCTCAGCTTCTAGAAAAAAACTGCTCTTTTTTGTTAAATCAAGCTATCTTCTCCGGCTGATAACTAAAGAACGGAAAATGATATCAATAAACCTGTTTTTGCTGATGATAGAAAAGAGTCTCATCGTTCTTTTTGCGTGTTCATTGTTTACATAGTAATATCACACAATATTCTGTGGGCCTCGAGAAATCACTGAAAAAAGCTCTGAAACTCTGGCACTGGGAGCGTCCGTTCTCCAAAAGTGGCTGGCACTCAATGAGTTAATATACACAGTATATGGTGATGAGTGGGGAGTTGAGGAGTATACTGGCATAGATTGAATTTCCATTGACTGTAGCCACAGTAAACACCAAAAGCAATCTAAACACAGATCAAGTATCGTTGGTTAGAAGGGTGTTGCCAAGTGAATTTATTACGTACTGAATTTGACTTGCCACTGGTGGCGGAAGCGGGCCTGGTGGTGTCCACGTTAGGGGACAGAGAACGTGTGTGTTCTTCCTCCACGTCTTCCTCGTCCTCACTGGCTTCATCGAACTTCATACTGCCAGACAGACCTGGGGAGGGAGAGGAGGGAGCGGTGTGAGAGAGCTTCAATGAGAAGGATCGTACAGAATGTAAGCCAACAGTGGATGGATAAATCAAGAAGGAGGCAGTAATGCAACATCAAGGATGCCAACTGCCATAAAACACCAAAGAAGAAGAAGAAAAGCTTCAATGATTCACCTTCATGCTGGGAATCTTATTCACGATGGGCATGACCGAGGCTCAGTGCCCAGGCACCTCATGGACAACACCCCCTTTCCAAGATGGCAGCATGTCTATTGTCTATGACCAGTGTTTAGTTTAGTTTATTTAATTTAGAAAAAGGGAAATAAAAAGATGGGTGGCACCAGATTTAGCAATAAGCTCATTTCCATCTGTAGTCCTTGACACACAAAAATAACCATCATAAGAATGACAATACAAAACATTATGCTGCCGCCTGTCTTAGCCAGGACTCCCTTGAAAAAGAAAAGATGCTTAATCTCAATGGGACTTTCCTGGTTAAATAAAGGTTAAATAAAAACATAATTTAATATACTTTTCTCAAAGATTATTTCATTTATTCCGAAGAAATTCGTTAATTTTCATGGGGGGTGGGGATTTGTATCCGAGGAGTAAGAGTATCTAACGTTACAGTTTTTGTGGAAAAGGTTCAATGGGCCACTTCAGTAAAGACTGAACCCAAAGAGAGGACTGGAGCACACGAAATCACTAGAAATTATTTAATAATAGGTACAAAGCACTGACGTTTCGACGCACACAGCGTCTTCTTCAGAGTCAAACAGTACAGGCAGAAACATTCAGCAGTTAAAAAGCCTCCAGTATGAGATGGTAGTTTCTCATTGGATAGAGGAGAGTGGGAGGTGATCACCGACCTCCCTATGTGGAGGGGTTGAAGCGCAAGAGACTCCCTCCACTCTGTTACAGTTTATGTGTCTTATTTAATGGTCTTTGATGTACGACTAACTGAATTCTCAAGAACTGATGCAACAGCTCAGCAATGGTAAAGGGTAAAGGCTTATGGTGAAATAGTCCATTATGCAGTTAAAATCACTCCCTTTTCTCTTTCTCTGAAATATTCAAAGGCGTATTTCTTTTTCATGGGCCAGACAGCTTTCACATCTATTATGACACAAGAAGCAACAGGAGGAAGGAAAGGATGAGTGAGGCCTTGTGAAACTAACTAAACCACCTACAGTATGATGGCATTCACCACTACTGCATGTTAGTCATCCACTACTCCCAAAAAGTAGTAGACTTGTTGATTAATCGTGGGAGATATATCATATTTTTTTCACCCAATAAAAATTATCAATTCTTGTCAAAAGGGTCTCAAAAACAACCAGTCAAAGGTTAACTAATGTAGGCGGGACCAACCTGGGGGTATGTGAAATAGCAGAGTCCTGATTGGCTCTGAGAAGCTGTTTACAAATGTTTACAAACTAAACCCCAGCAATTTCTAACAAGACAGGAGTCTTTCAGTCTCTAAATACCTTAAATTCTGGTCATTTCTGAAACCACAGATGATAATTGACTGGGAGAAATTTAGTTTCCTTAGGCCAGGGGTTCCCAACCTTTTTTGGCTCGTGACCCTATTTTGACGTTGCAAAAATCTAGGGACCCGCAACATTCAAATTCTGGTACACCATCAATAATGTCATCAGTAACTGTGTTTTCATTACCCTCAGAAATGGGCAAAATCTAAATATCGCAATAAAAATCAGGTAATGGAAACACGTACATTTCGAAAAACCTCCCAAATATCGCAAAAAGTGTTTGCGCTCTCATGAGGTGATTTTTAAGACGTGTCGATATAACAGTTTATCGCAAAAGTGTAATGGAAACACATTTTCCGCATTTGCACGTCATGTGACCCATCTTCTGTAAGGAAATGAAGGAGAAAGGGTTCGATAAGCCGTGGCAAAACCTCCGCAGCAAGTGGAAAACTTTGAAACAACGCTACCTAGCAGAAAGACGAGTGTTGTGCAAAAGCGGAGCCAGGGGAGAAGAACAGAGAATTTTTAATGGCAGAAACCGGTCCATGGTGACAGGCTGCCTGTGTGTGTGCTGTGCGCATTTGGCACAGCGGCGAGATGAGGGGATGAAAGGCACACACCGGTGCTGCTGACTGAAGTGAATACAGTGAGTAGGCTAATACATGTTTCAGGTGCAATGTTATAATACACGACATTCTGATTATTGCACCAAATCAGCCTTTTTCCCCCTCCATCTCTAAATCGGACCAGTTTTATTTCGTTTTTTCATCTGTCTGTTGCGCTCACTGCATTCACCGCAGCCAGCAACATGTTGCCACTCTACATTGTCTATTGAAGTGACAATAAGGCTTGTTTATACAGTATGCGCTGTAACTTCATGTTGTGATTTGCATTGACCATTGGTTGGATTTGAGCATGCAGGGGACGGGATATGGGGCAGATCCCCGTGCGTAATCACTGTGGCAGCTGCTGGTAACGGGTAATTGCGTTCCAGGTGTGTGCGCCGTCACTGATTTCAAACTCAACTTCAATGGAAACGCCTGCAAGTCGCAATTGTACTTTGTCGAAGTTCTAGAAATATCGCAATTATTTAGCAAAAAACTGTAATGGAAACACAGCTAGTGACATCGTCAGTGATGTCACATAGTATGCTTCTTTTTCCCCACAGAATTCTGACTTTAATCTGAGAATTCTGACTTTAATCAGAATCCTGATTTAAAGTTATAATCTCAAAGATTTTCATAAAAAAATATATAATCAAGAGTCACTCACAATGTTAATTGAGGCGATGGTCCAGAGTCACTCACAATGTTAACTGAGGCTATGGTCCATTGATGGAAGCCTTTGCAGTATATAGTGACATTATGTGACATTAGTAATGTCACATAATGCAACACTGTTTGGATGTCACCTGCAATTACCACTCATCGCCATAGGTGTCACCCCAGAGAACAAAGCTGAAATCTTAGAGATTATCACTTTAAACTCAGTCTCAGACCTAAAAAATAAGTAAAAAAAATTTAAAATCGCAAGTGACCCTAATCATCTTCGGTAGTATTTGTTAACTTGTATTTCCCATCTACTGTGTTCCTTACGGTAATAGGAGTTTCACCTTGTCTATGTGAGCATGCGCAGATGTGCGCTTCAGTCTGTTGTGTGGAAATGGCGGTGCCGGTGTGTTGTGACAACTCTGAATAAATCAAGACTAAAGATATAAACGTCGTGTTTATTAAGGACTAACATTGGTAGCAGAGGATGGTTAGAGGATGGCCTCTAACTATAGGATTCCGCCGAAGTTTGATGAAGCCAGGCCGTACGAGTGTTGGAAAAATGAACTCAACATATGGATGCGGGTTACCGAACTCGGCAAAAAGAAACAAGCACTCGCTGTTGCTTTGGGGCTTGAAGGAAGAGCTCGGGACACTGCAATGGAAATATCCGCAGCGGATTTGGACAGTGATACCGGTATGGCAACATTAATAGATAAATTGGACAGCGTGTTCCTGAAGGAAGAAAAGGATCGCGCGTACGAAGCGTATTCGCATTTTGAGGGCATCAACAAAGACGGCTCCGTTTCGATGGCGGACTACATCATCGACTTTGAACAGCGATACAACCGGATGAAAAAGTATAACATGACACTTCCTGATGCTGTGTTAGCTTTTAAATTGTTGGACACTGCTTGTCTAGACGAGAAAAACAGGCAATTAGCACTGACAGCGTGCACAGAGTTAACGTTCTCCTCAATGAAATCAGCGCTGAACAGGATTTTTGGAGGGAAAACGCCAGGCTCGTCAAGTGGAATACAAGTGAACCAGGACGTAGCGTTCTTCACAGAACAGCGAACGCAAGGAAGGGGATCCTTCCACAGACGGAATACAACGTTACAAAGTGGACAACAACGGCAACCATTACCGGGTACCAATCCACTGGATAAATTCGGTAAGAGGTCAAGATGTGCCGTTTGTCAGAGCACGTTTCATTGGGCTAGAGACTGTCCGCACAAGAAGAATGAACAAGTAAGATTAACTGAAGATGAAAATGTAGAGGAATGCAATATCACATTGTTTACAAAAGCCTCCATGTCTAACTCAGAGATTTTCCTGGCTGAATCCCTGGGATCAGCTATCATTGACACTGCTTGTACTCGTACAGTATGTGGGGAGAAATGGCTAGAAAGCTATGTTGATGACCTCAACCAGGAGCAAGTCAAGCAGTTATTGGATACAGAAGTTCCCAGTTGCAGACCATTTCGCTTCGGAGCTGGGGACATAGTACATTCCAGCAGAAAAGTCAAACTACCTGCCAAAATAGGACAAACAAAATGTCATGTCGAAACTGAAGTAGTCAAAGTTGATATACCACTACTGCTGAGTAAAACGTCTTTGAAAAGGGCAGGAACCGTTTTGGACATGAAAAATGACACAGTAGTGATGTTCAAACAACAGATACCTCTTGAATTCACCAGTTCGGGGCACTACTGTGTGGACATTAGAGACAAAGATACAGGAGAGAGCCAAACTGAAGATGAGGTCCTTACAGTAACAGAAAACATGTCTCCAGATGAGAAACGCAAAGTTCTTCTGAAGCTTCACAAACAGTTTGGCCATGCATCAGCAGACAGACTGCAGAGGCTCATCCACAGCTCGGGAAATAAAGACAAAGAATGTGTTACTATTTTGCAACAAATCGTACATGACTGTGACATCTGCCAGAGGTACAGCAAGACAAAGCCGAAGCCTGCTGTAGGCTTGCCTTTAGCTTCGGAGTATAACGAAACTGTAGCAGTGGACCTGCACGAGTTGGAACCATGTGTATGGTATCTACATATCATCGACCATTTCACACGTTTCAGCGCAGGAAATATTGTGAAGACGAAAAAGTCCTCTGAAATAGTCAACTCCTTCATTCACACATGGATAAGTGTCCATGGCCCCCCAAAGAGATTATACAGTGATAATGGGGGAGAATTTAATAATGAAGAGATCAGAGACATGGCAGAAAACTTCAACATCGAGACAAAAACAACAGCGGGATACAGTCCCTGGAGCAACGGACTACTGGAAAGACATAATCAAACTCTGACCGAGATTATCCAGAAGGTGAAACGAGAAAATGGATGTGACTGGCACACTGCCCTAGACTGGGCCCTCATGGCTAAGAACAGTATGCTCAATGTTCATGGATATAGCCCACATCAGCTGGTATTCGGTCAAAATCCTAACCTCCCTTCTGTATTAGTTGATAGGCTACCTGCTCTAGAGGGCACTACCGTAAGTACTAGAGTAGGAGAGCACATCTCAGCCTTACATGCTTCTAGGAAAGCGTTCACTGAAGCTGAATGTTCAGAGAGGATAAGGAGAGCACTGCGTAAGCAGCTCAGACCCACAGATGACAAATATGAGACAGGAGACAAAGTATATTACAAACGAGCAGACTGTACAGAGTGGAAGGGACCAGGCGTAGTTATTGGTCAGGATGGAGCTGTTGTGTTCATAAGGCATGGTGGAATTCTAGTTAGAGTGCACCACTCTAGGCTTTCTAAGGTGAACACACAGGATCAGGATAAGCACACTGTACAAGATGATGCTAACGAAGAGACAGAAAGTGTGAGAGGCATCATAAACAAAGCAGCAGATAGTGAACAAAATACAGACAATGAACAGGATGTCAATGACAGGGAGTTAAATACAGGAGAAGTGGTGCACCCACCCTTGACACAAGCTAATGTGACACAAACTGAAACAGAACAAAATGTTTGTGGTAACCCTGTCTCTCTTGCAGATGTAAAACTACAACCAGGCCAGACTGTAACATTTATGAACAGAAATGACAGTGGTCTACATAGAGCCAAAGTGTTAGGCAGAGCAGGCAAAGCTACAGGACAACACAAAAATTGGTATAACCTGCAACATCTTGAACCTGATGGCAGTAATGGACAAAAGGAGTCCGTTGATATGTCACGTGTTGATAGTCTTAACATTGAATCAGAAGACAGGGAAGCTGATGTACTCATCACAAAAGACATCTCATTTGATGCAGCTAAACAAGAAGAAATAAAGAACTGGCACAATAATAATGTTTTTGAGGAAATTGAAGACACAGGTCAAAAGTGTGTCTCCACTAGATGGGTCTGTACTCTCAAAGAAACTCCTAATGGTATTGTACCTAAAGCCAGACTAGTAGCCAGAGGTTTTGAAGAGCTTAATATTCAAGAGCTGCAGAAAGATTCCCCAACCTGTGCTTCAGAATCTCTTAGGCTGTTGCTAGCAGTGATCTGTCAAAATCAGTGGCAAGTCCATTCTATGGACATCAAATCTGCATTCTTGCAGGGCATGGAGCTGTCCAGGGATATTTATATTCGCCCTCCTCCTGAGGCAGGCAGTGAAAATGTTCTATGGAAACTAAAGAAATGTGTATATGGTCTGGCAGATGCATCACTGTATTGGTATAACAAAGTGAAAGAAATCATGCTGAGCACAGGTGGTAAAGTGTCACAGGTGGATCCAGCAGTCTTTTATTGGTTGGATGAGGAGTGCAAGGTCACTGGAGTACTTGCATGTCATGTAGATGATTTTTTGTGGGCAGGTTCCCAAAACTTTTCAACGAATGTGCTTCCTCTACTGAAGTCTGCGTTCCATGTTGGACGCGAGGAACATGACAGTTTCTGCTATGTAGGAATGGATTTTGTTACTGTTGATGGTGTGGTCCAGGTGCATCAGCACAGTTACATTGAAAATCTACAACCTCTTCACATGCAACCAGCACGTGCTATACAGAGGGATGCTCCTCTCAGTGAAACTGAAAAGGAGCAGCTTAGATCAAAAATAGGACAGATCCTATGGGTTGCTAAGCAGACCAGACCTGATGTTATGTTTGATTCTTGTTGTTTGGCATCCAATATAAAAAATGCTACTGTGCAGTCTATTCATGATGCAAATAAGGTCATCCGTAAGCTTAAGTCTGAAAAGGTGACCCTCAGGTTTCAGCATTTGGGAAACAATGATGCTCTGAATTTAATTGTTTTCAGTGATGCTTCTCTTGGTAACCTACCAGATGGAGGTACACAGGGAGGGACTTTGATTACCCTCATGGGAGAAAGAGGGAAGTTTTCTCCTCTCTGTTGGCAATCCAAGAGAATAAGACGTGTGGTACGGAGCACTCTTGCAGGGGAAACTCTTGCTATGTCAGATGGAATAGACAATGCTGTTTTTCTGGCCACTCTCTTTTCTGAACTCACTACCGGTAATGCTGGACTGAATGCTCCTCCATTGGTCTGCGTGACGGACAATCACTCTCTGTTTGATGCTCTTAAGTCAACCAAGCAGGTCACAGAGAAAAGACTCCGTTTGGAAATAAGCAGCATTAAGGAGCTCATCCAAAGCAAGACAATCAAGAAGGTGCTCTGGTCAGACACTAAAACACAACTCGCTGACTGTCTGACTAAAAAGGGAGCATCGGCCCTGGTGCTTTTGAAAGCACTTAGTGAAGGACTTTGGAATCTAAACTAATACAAATAAAATAAACAAATACATGCACTATTGAAAGCACAAAATGTTTGCCTAGCCAATGCATAGGTAAAGGGTTGCACTTTTGTCAAAGATATTCTGAATACTCACAGGAGGGACTCAGGAATTGTTTTATTTACTTTATGGTCACTGTATGCCTTTGTGTTGTGAAATGTTTGAAAGGCTTTTATTTTATTTTCTAAAAAGTATAGGGAGATTGTTAACTTGTATTTCCCATCTACTGTGTTCCTTACGGTAATAGGAGTTTCACCTTGTCTATGTGAGCATGCGCAGATGTGCGCTTCAGTCTGTTGTGTGGAAATGGCGGTGCCGGTGTGTTGTGACAACTCTGAATAAATCAAGACTAAAGATATAAACGTCGTGTTTATTAAGGACTAACAGTATTAAATTGGATCTGGTGTAAAAAGAAAAAAAAATGTAGGCGACCCTATTTGAATTCCAGGCGACCCCACTTTTTATTGCAAAGAAAGATGATTTGGCATTGCTTGACATCAAACAACTTGGATAATAATAATAATCGTGTTGCTTATCATCAGTGCCATAACTCCAGGCAAATCTTTTGTCATCAGACAATTTTGTTTGAAAGCAACAAAGAGTAAATGACATTCATCCATTCATCCATAGAAACAGGTCTTTACTGCCTTTCCAAGAGCAGAGAGGGATGGTTTAGTGAGAGAATTGATTTGTTCTTTGGCAACAACATTCCTTCCACAAACATAAGAAGCTTATCATTGTATATTGTCTATAATCTATAATAACACCTCTCTCTGGCCGCTTTTTGAACCCAAGGTGACAGGTGTCAGGTTCGAAGAACATTATCCACATTCGAGAAAAGTAGGAATAAATAATATTGTTTTTCCTGCCCAGTAATCTGACAAGACAAGAGTCTAAACTGCGTCATTGAATTTTATGGAAGCGTCTCCAGATTCAGAATCTACAATCTTTCCCCCATGCAGCACACTCTCAACCGTATGAGCTTAAAGTGGACACATAGAGCTTATGCCATCGTAGGGCTAAAAACTATCATTAGCATTGAAGAGAAACAACCAGAATACGTTTGTGCCACCACTGGCTCTCTTTTCTCCTTGGCAGAGGAGGGAGATGTTCTGGCCTCTGATCTGTCTGGCACCTCCTCCTCTGTGCCATTCACCTGGACTAACCTATGCTGGGCAGGCTCAACCCGGGAGCGGAAGGGGTTGGGTGGGAGAGCAATGTCCTATGCCAGGGGTTCCCAAACGTGTCCATGCCAAGGCCCCCCAAATAGCATTAGCCTTTGGCCGTGCCCCCCTATTGCAAGAAGAAAAGAAACCCATTGACAATACTATTGAAAATGCCAAAAATCACATCCATATGGTAAATCCATATAACCTCAGAATATATTTCCTTACTTTTATTAATGTAATAACTGAATAATTACATTTGTATCTCAAATATTTTCTAATTTCTTCATATTCAATATTTCTTCATATTCAAGATTTCACTGCTTCAAAGACTGTGTGAGGCTCAGGCCTCTCTTCAATGTGCTGGCTTGCTTGTTTGCTCTTCTTGGTGCTGTTTTCACTCTTTCTGGCTTTATTTTTGCTTTCCAGTATGGCAAGAGTAAATATGGCAAGAGTAAACAGAGGATGGGTCATATTGTAAATTTCTTGCTGGGGCAGGCAAAGATGGCGGTGTACCTCAGCAGAAAGAGGAAACTAGATGCAGATGTCCAAGTAGACCCTGTAGTCTTGTTTAAAGCTCTGGTTAGGGCGAGAGTAGCCATTGACTTTGAGTATGAGCCTGAGATGACCTGAGATCGGCTGCCTCCCTCAACCTGTTCAAGGGACACCTGAAGACGCACTTATTTAAGCAGGCGTTTGAGCAGTCTTAGGCTGATCATCACCTCACTGTCCTCTTGCACTTGGTTTTATGTTTGTATATTGTTTTTAAGATTTTATCCTACTTTTGCTGTTTTGTTATGCTATGTTACTAGTATGCCCTAGTGCCATATAGGCCTAAATGTTTTGACTGACATATTATGTACAGCACTCTGTGCACTCGTGCTGGGAGGGGTGCTTTAGAAATAAACTTTTACTTACTTACTTAGTATTACAAAATAATGCAGGACATGTGTTTCAGAGCAGGTGGTGTCTGGGGGAAGCTGTGTGCAGGCTGGAGGGAGGTGAGCTGCTTTTTAAACACAGAGTTGGGATGAGGAGGGCTTGACAAAGTGTATGATTGTCCATGACCGGTCGGTTTTGTTTTGTTTGATGTTGCTGTGTCAAAGGGCGAAAAAATAAATGTTTTTGTGGAGGGGTTGCATTGGTTCTGTTTTTTGAGTTTTTTGTGAAAATTGTTTGTCCTCTGCCATGATTACGGCAACCATTTTAGGGCATCCTCGTCCGTCAGAGTATAGGCTATCATTCCTCAGTCTAAGCGTTGTCAGTTGTCATGTCTCCTATAGTAAACCGTCGAGTGTGCTCTGAAACACCTTCAGTCCTCACACGAAAACGCTGTCATTCCTCCTGCCTCACTTATCACTCACACTAGCTGTCAGGCATCACTCCTCACGTCTCACACAAAAACGTTGTCGATCCTCCTGCAGACTAGTTGTCAGACATCACTCAAACTAGCTGTCAGGCATCACTCAAACTAGCTGTCAGGCATCACTCCTCACGTCTCACACAAAAACATTGTCGATCCTCCTGCAGACTAGCTGTCAGACATCACTCAAACTAGCTGTCAGGCATCACTCCTCACGTCTCACACAAAAACGTTGTCGATCCTCCTGCAGACTAGCTGTCAGACATCACTCAAACTAGCTGTCAGGCATCACTCCTCACGTCTCACACAAAAACGTTGTCGATCCTCCTGCAGAGTGCAGACTAGTTGTCAGACATCACTCAAACTAGCTGTCAGTCATCACATGAAAACGCTGTCATTCGTTGTTTTTGGTTGTTCTTCCGTGTAGAATGCCTCTGTGAAATGAGCAACAATTTCTTACAACTTCACTTTCGGTTGAGTGATTTTGCCTTCAAAATAAAAGCGTGTTTTTTTTTTTACAATAGATTAAAGTAGTAATCCATGAGACCCAACATAATTAACATCGTAACACTAAGAGGAACATCTAGTTTAATAATCAAAGATTAAACTAGATGTAACTCTTAGTGTTACTATGTTAATTCTGTGTGGGAGGAGAATTAACATAGTAACACTAAGAGGAACATCTAGTTTAATCTTTGATTATTAAACTAGATGTTCCTCTTAGTGTTACGATGTTAATTATGTTGGTCTCATGGATTACTACTTTAATCTATTGTAAATAAAATAAAACACGCTTTTATTTTGAAGGCAAAATCCCTCAACCGAAAGTAAAGTTGTAAGAAATTGTTGCTCATTTCACAGAGGCATTATTGCGGTTTCCCCATCACCACGGAAGAACAACCAAAAACAACGAATGACAGCGTTTTCATATGATGACTGACAGCTAGTTTGAGTGATGTCTGACAGCTAGTCTGCAGGAGGATCGACAACGTTTTTGTGTGAGACGTGAGGAGTGATGCCTGACAGCTAGTTTGAGTGATGTCTGACAGCTAGTCTGCAGGAGGATCGACAACGTTTTTTGTGTGAGAAGTGAGGAGTGATGCCTGACAGCTAGTTTGAGTGATGTCTGACAGCTAGTCTGCAGGAGGAATGACAACGTTTTTGTGTGAGACGTGAGGAGTGATGCCTGACAGCTAGTTTGAGTGATAAGTGAGGCAGGAGGAATGACACCGTTTTCGTGTGAGGACTGAAGGTGTTTCAGAGCACACTCGACGGTTTACTATAGGAGACATGACAACTGACAACGCTTAGACTGAGGAACGATAGCCTATACTCTGACGGACAAGGATGGCCTAAAATGGTTGCCGTACATGATGTATATATCGTAGGTAGAGGTTTAATTAAAGGCTTGTTAAAACTCAAACTCATATTCAAGATTTCTGTTTTCCATTACAAACATTGTTCCAGACTATATATATTTTTTTATATATTTATATACATTATAAAAAATATATATCCCCCCCCCCCCCCCCCCCATTAGTGCTAATTTTAATGTATTTATCCTGGTTGGTGCTCCACCCTCTGCCGATCTGGGGAGAGGCGAAACTGGCTCCATGCTTCCTCTGAGACATCGGCAGTAGCCAACCGCTTCTTTTCACCTGACAGGGGAAGCTTCACCGGTAGGACATAGCACGTGGGAGGATCACGCTATGCCAACGAGTTCCCCTCCCTCCGAACAGGCACCCCGAACGACCAGAGGAGGCACCACTTCAGCGACCAAGATATTTCATGTTTTGGTGAGAGGTTCCTATATGAAGGCACAGGGAGAACATGCAAACTCCTCACAGAAAGGCCCTTTTGACGACCCCAAACGGGCAGTGGGCACTCAAGGACATGCGGACGGGCACGCACTCCTTCAGCGCTCACAGCGTCCCAGCCAGGTGGGAATCGAACCCAGGACCTTCTAGCTGTGAGGTGACAGCGGTCCAGATTATATTACCCACACCAGGGAGAAATGACATGAATGTGATGACGTTTTGATTGGCAGGCAATTAGACAGATGGGCATGGCAAATATGATTTTTATGTGGAAGGAAAGGATTCAATTATATTTGTTAATACTACACTAAATATAATTATAACATTTTGTAAAAATATATTAATTCTTTATTTATTATATTGTAGTATTAACAAATATAACTGAATCATTTCCTTCCCCATAAAGATGTTTTTAAGCATTCCCATTAATTTGCTGAGGCCCCAGTGCCTCCTGGGAGCCCCCCAGGGGGCCCCGGCCCCCACTTTGAAAACCACTGTCCTATGCATGGTGGACAAGATGGATAATGAGAGATAAACTAAGCCAAACATAATATTTATATGGGGGGTATTCACAAGAGAGAAGCCCTGGAGATGTAGCTCTCCCAATGCCAACGTAAGATCCATCATGAAATACAGATTGCAAATGTTAGCTTGTCTCTAACTGAGTCCAGGGCTCAAATTAAAACACCCAAACAAAGTTATGTATACCAGTAGCTTATTAAAATCAGCCAGCTGGAAATGTCAGACAGAGAGGACTCATAACAGGCTAACCAGAAACATTTTCAACACCCAGACCCAAAGCTGATAAATCAAGCATGGACGCCAACATGAATGCAAACACTCGTCAGCACGATAATTACCACACAGCATGTGAGGAATAGAATATTACATTTTGCAGTCAGCCAAAAATACGTCTTTTGATTGAATGGGGTGATCAAATATGAATGTACCTCAGAACTTCCTATTTCTGTCTCCTTGGTTTCCTGAGGGGCTGGGGGGGTAATATGCAAGGACAGAGATCCAAAAATACCTGCTGGAACTCCTGAGGACATGAGGACATGTCTCTCTGTGCTAAACTGGGCTGACTTCACAATGAGGCCTTGCATTATTGAGAAGGAGAGTGACATCTGTTACCGTGGCATGTCACACTGTAGCCCAGGAAACAGATAAGGTCATTAAAAAAACCTGCACTTTGATCATTCCAGCCAAGATTCAATTAAAACTCAACTAAACGTCTATCAATTTCACATCATCGACCAAGTGTGCAGCTATGCAATACCAACATATAAAACATTTAGACCCTTTCCTTGCTTTAAATGAAACTGAACATGTTTATATGTACTCAGGGTGGGGAAAGTATTTTTGTTCTACCTGCTCTACAGTAGCAGGTCAATCCAAAATGTTCCCTTCATCCCTATCTCTATTTGAGGAGTTCCACAACTCACGCTGGGTTTTGCCCCGTTCAAAATCTGGGCTTGAATACAATGGTTCTTCTATACACTTCAGAAACACCTGCCAAGTGGCTGGTGCCATCAGCCAAAGTTTAACAGCCTATTTGTCAGAGGGTAGGTGGCAGCGGCTGTACTGATGCCATAGATGAGCACTGCAGTATGAACGATGCGCTGGCCTATGATTAAATGACCCATTTCTCACTGCGTCACCATCAATCTCTCTGCTGCATACTGCTGCAGCAGAGGGCTTCAGACTCTACTAGGGATGAGAAAAGACTTGTTTTTATTGTTGGAGGAATTTAATTAAAAGCACTCTCATGACCTAAATGCAAAGTGGATAAATAAACCTTGAAGCTGTCAGACGTCAGTTGAATCATTGTCGTCCTGACCCGAAATACACTGATTGCACTCATCCTCCTCTTCCCTCACCACTCTTCTCACTTCATACTTCTTTTTTTGGGGGTCTATTTTACCTTCTTTCTTTTCTGTCTGTTTCTCTACTCCTGTCACTTTCATTTTCACCCGATGTCATAAGACCTCCTACTAAACTCCAAGGTGTTGTTTTGAAAGCCCAGGGAAGTGAATCAGATACCCAGGCCAAGCAGCAGTGCACTGGACAGGATGTGTGGTGCTACTAGTTTGTGTTTGTAGAGTGGCATCAGGAGACTCAGAGTCAATGAGCTAGGCAAATAACCCAACGGTGTGCAAACGAGGCCGCAGCGGCTGTTACATTTGCTTGACCTTCTCAGCTCCAAGAGGTACAGTATCTTCCCTGTGCACTGAGTAGACTTGATATAGAGTTTTGTGGGTTTTAAATGTTTTAATGATAAAACGGTGTCTCACCATCCCTCTGCTTAAAGTTAGAGAAAAAAGGATAGCTACGTTCTGCCAGGAGGACTCACCCTGTCTCTGTAGCAACTCATGGATGTCCGTCTTGGGCTCCAGCAGCGTCTCAGTGTCCCCATCCCTCTCAGGCTCCTCAGCAGCAGGGGACTGGGCTTGGGACTGGGATTGGGACTGGGGTCGGCACTGAGGTTGGTTCACCGAGAGTATTTGGATTTTCGTACCCAGATCCGGGGCGTCTCCTGTACCCAAGAACGCTGCCGGGCCATCAATACCTATAGCAGGGGAAAACAGTCAGTTAGCTTGTAAGTTGCTCATTTTGTGCTACCGATCTGGCCCTGTTCGTCTGAGTGTGGCAGCTAATCTGTTCTGGCTGGATCTGAGAGTCAGCCTGTTGTTGAGTGAAAGCAATCAACAGCTTCTTTTGATTGGCCTCAGCCTGTGTGTTTGATCTCAACATGTTTTAACCATGGGATCCTTGCCTAGAACTCTGCACACAGTGGCGTCATGTGATCCCGGCTTTAACTTTACCCTACAGCAGGGGTTCCCAAACTTTTCCATCTTTGGACCCAAAAGATACATTTTGTGTCTCCCTGGGACCCAAACTCACAAAAAACATAATGAGTTGCCATGACAACCAGTTGGTGACGCACCCCCCACGGGTCCGCGATGCAAATTGAGTCACGACCCATAGTTTGGGAAACACTGCCCTACAGTAATTCACTCTGCTAATGTAGAGTAAAGCTCTTCTCCTGATCACTCCTCCCGTGGTCTCTAGCTCTAACTAAAAGTATTGTCAAAGCTATGTCATCCATCACAGGATCCCTGATTGGCTCTTTCATGGGTCTGCCAGGGTCCATCTGCATCACCTACCGCCAGCTTTCACTCCTCTCCATCCTCCCTGATTGACAGTCACGGGCCCTTTTCACAGCAACCGTTTTGAGGTGGTAAAGCATGGAGTAAAGCAGGTGTAACCAATAACATTAATGAGGGCCCTGGCACTGGAACGCCTACCTGGAATGGAACCATCGTTAACGGCCGCTGTGAAAAGGGCCTACAAGAAGCGGTTAGAACATGCTTCCCTCACCGTCAATGAGGACATCGCTGGTGATACTGAGGCGGGACTCCACCAGCGGGGCCTGCTCCTCACTACGCCGCGGCCGGGAGCGCCGGGGTCGGGCCTCTGGGTTGGGCTGGACCATCAGAGGCTCCTGGCGCTTTCTCCGCTGCTTCTGTTCGAGCAGCGCCCTCTGTGGGTCATAAGAAGGTCAACAGCAATGGTGAGGAACTTCATTCTATTCCAATGGTCTCCAATCCTGTGCTATCAAGGGCCAAGAGTATGCAGGTCTTCATTCCAACCAAACACTACACCAGCTGATTTCATTAGTTGGCAGAACTTCGACCAGAAAGGGGGAGATGGGTAACCTGACGCTGCCAGATGGACGGTATAGCTCCACATAGGTTTCACTAAACCAGTCGATCTGGGAATGAAGTCACCAGACCCGCTGACGGAGGCGGGCACTTTTTCCAAGCTACTTGGCAGGTGATTGGATGACCCATCTGTCTATCACCGCTGGTGGGTGTTAACTTCAACCAATCAGATCGCCGAAGGTGCCTGTGGATGATCTCCGTGGTATTCATTGATTGAGTCCTCACGGTCGTAAAGTCACCTTCGAAGCATTTAGTTAGATTATAACGAACTAGTTGTGTGGCTTAGCCTTCCCAAATGTTGAGGGTCGTTTTTTAGAATTTAATACATAGAATTGGGAACGTTACATTCAATTTCATTCAGACTGCCTGTCACTTCCGCGGTGGCAGCCATGTTGACGAGTGAAAAGAACTACAAAGACCATGTACCCACTACTTGCCCAGACGAGCCAGAGCCCGCCTACGGCCGCCGCTGATTCGTCGAGCCGGCATGGCTCGACCAATCATCTTAACTGCCTGTGCGGGTCCAGACCGTCACGGAGAATCAAATGAAATATGAGTTCACGTGACGGGCGGTTTACCAGGCTAGGAGATGGGGGGTATAACTAATAAATAGTGTTGTGTTGAATGGAATGGAAAAGTTGCACACATTTCCTGTGATGGCACATGATTGAAAACCATTCTTCCAGGGCAAATATCATCTATAACAGGCTGCAATCTATGAAATGTCATAAGAAGGTCAAGGATCATTTAGCCAGGCTTGAGAAACACTGCCTCTTCTTCACTTTGGTCAAGGCAGAGCAAGTACTGGGTTATGCCTAGATCAGACTAGGCATAACAAACACCCAATTTACACCTGGTTTTTAAATGCGACCTGTATCCGTCCGGATAAGTTATCTGGATAATGGTCGCATTTAAAAACCAGGTGTAAATGGGGTGTTTATACATAGGAAGTTACATTGTGTTTTAATCCTCATTCCTCACTATGTAGTAAGTACTTTGGAAAAGCTCATCACCCTGTGTCATCAGCTATCGATAGGTGTCTCAACTGGTCAGCAATGTGTGAATGTGACAGGGTATTAATGATATTCTCTGGCCAGTATGTATCAATATGTATATAGAGTACCACAGGGTATTAATGATATTCTCTGGCCAGTATGTATCAGTATGTATATAGAGTACCACAAGGTATTAATGATATTCTCTGGCCAGTATGTATCAGTATGTATATAGAGTACCACAGGGTATTAATGATATTCTCTGGCCAGTATGTATCAATATGTATATAGAGTACCACAGGGTATTAATGATATTCTCTGGCCAGTATGTATCAGTATGTATATAGAGTACCACAGGGTATTAATGATATTCTCTGGCCAGTATGTATCAGTATGTATATAGAGTACCACAGGGTATTAATGATATTCTCTGGCCAGTATGTATCAGTATGTATATAGAGTACCACAGGGTATTAATGATATTCTCTGGCCAGTATGTATCAATATGTATATAGAGTACCACAGGGTATTAATGATATTCTCTGGCCAGTATGTATCAGTATGTTCAAGATTCAAGATTCAAGATTTTTATTGTCACTCCATGGTACAAGTACCACGTGTGAAATTCTTGTGCAGTGGACTCCGTTTACGACATAGTACAAATAGGCAACAGCAATAAGTAATAGGCAATAAGAAATAGGCATCAATAAGCAATAAGACAGCAATAAGGCAATAAGAAATAGGCATCTTATAAGCAATAAGACAAGTCGGTGGCTTATACGACAGTGGCATATTCATTGCACATAGGTGCACATGTCATGTGCATACGTTAGACGTGTTCAGACATTCCAAATTCGACGTTTTATACATACATGTGCAAATAGCATGTACCTTATTAAACATACACTTAAATTTACAATTAAACGTTAGGCACCTTATTAAACATACACTTAAATTTACAATTAAACGTTAGGCATTCGTAATAGTAGCAGCTGCAGTACGGTACTGCGGTACGACTACTGCACTATTTGTGCATATTTAGGAGTCTCGTGGCCTGCGGGAAGAAACTGTTCCTCAAGCGATTTGTGCGTGTTTTTGGAACCCTGTATCTCCTCCCTGAGGGTAGCCGGGAGAACAGGCTGTTGTGGGGATGGTTTGTGTCTTTGATGATCTTCAGGGACCTCCTGAGGTCCCTGATGTATATAGAGTACCACAGGGTATTAATGATATTCTCTGGCCAGTATGTATCAGTATGTATATAGAGTACCACAGGGTATTAATGATATTCTCTGGCCAGTATGTATCAGTATGTACATGTATATAGAGTACCACAGGGTATTAATGATATTCTCTGGCCAGTATGTATCAGTATGTATATAGAGTACCACAGGGTATTAATGATATTCTCTGGCCAGTATGTATCAGTATGTATATAGAGTACCACAGGGTATTAATGATATTCTCTGGCCAGTATGTATCAGTATGTATATAGAGTACCACAGGGATGGTGACATATTTTTGTAGACGGAAGGCGGAAGTCCAGGACATGATGGATCTTCAGGGGGAAAGTTAGAATGGGAATTTCGCTTAAATGCATAACATAAGGTCTGTGGTTAACAAAAGTTTATGGGAGTGGTATTTGTGCTCAGCAGCATCATCTTCACAAACGTGAATCACTTTTTTTACTTAAAAAAACGCATTTACGTTTCAAAAGTCATAAAAGTGATTCACGTTTGTGAAGATTATCCTGCTGAACACAAATTACCACTCCCATAACCCTTTGTTAACCACAGACCTTATTTTATACATCCTACATTTATTTGATAAATTCTAAAACCCCATTCACTTTTCCCCTGAAGATCCAACATGCTACTTCTGGACTCATTCCTGTGGTGCTCTATTGCTTTAACTCTCCCCTTAAACCCTATGACTATCACAAACAGGACTGATCGATGGTGACGCACAGTGAGAAGTACCTTCAGCATCAGAGTATCCACCATCACAGTAAAGAGCACTCTCAGGTATAATGGCTTTTCTTTCTTTCCAAGGTTTGTTTATTGGATGACAATGTGTAGAACACTCCAAAATAATATGCATTTTACAGGTTATTCCCCCCCATATTAACCCAAACCCAGGTATCCCACTGACATATACAGGCACATAACATAAAAGACAAACACATCGCCACATACAAAAGACATTGACCAGAAAGCTAGTGTTGAAAATTACACACACAAAGAGATAAACAAATAAATGAATAGATAAAGGCCCACACACACCTAAGACAAAACAAAGATGTAAAAAAAAAAAAAAAAAAAAAAACATCAGAAGAAGAAAAAACAACAACAAATGACAAAAAGATAATGCATAGATAAATAATAAAGTAAATATTTAAAATTATACACCAAAAATAAAGAGTAAGCAGACCAACTCACAGCAACCGTGTTGGAGGCTATGTGGGGAGGGAGAGGTGGGTCACCTACATATATTTTGGGAGTGCCAAAGATTATACTCTTTCTGGGAAAATGTGTCTGTTACCATTAAGAACATTCTGGGATATGAACTACCGGTACCTAAAGAATTCAAGAAGATGTATCTCGGAGATATAAATGACTGTGTTGATGTTAAAGATAGGTATCTAGCCAAGATATTACTGATCACTACCAAGAAAGCAATAACCAGAAAGTGGTACAAAACTGAACCCCCGACAGCGGACCAGTGGTTGGAAATTGTAAAAGAGATATGTATTATGGAGAAACTAACATATAAGATCAGAGTGAGAGAGGATGATTTTGATAGAAAGTGGGAGAAATGGTTGACTTATGAAACAATAGAAAATACACACCAGTAACCTTGAATGTTTTAATTTATACCTGATCTGACTTCCGTTTATGTTTGTGTTTTTCTATCCTTTTTATTGACAGAAAACTATTGATCAACATGCAATGTAAACCTGTTGTATGCAAAAACTGAAACTTAATAAACATCAAAGTGTTAAAAATATATATATATATATTTAAAATTATGTTAGGAATTATGTTAGGAGCGGTTACTCAGAGTAGGGATGTCGAAAATCATAATTTTTCTTGACCGACAACCGACCCTCATTAGCCGACAACTGACGGTTAACCGAGAAGATTAAAATGCGCTATTTGACTGTCTGTGCCCCATTAAACCATTCCCACAACAAATGCTTGATTTTTTTCATGATAAAGCGTTTATTTTTACATCTACAAGCAGAAAAAAACACATTAACAAAACGAGAAGACAAGTTAATCCTCCATCTAAACAAAAACATTCCTCAGATAGGCTATGATAGGAGCTGCACGCATTGCAGAAGGGGGAAATACGGAGGGAAAAAACCCATACTCACGCTCACAATTCTTAAATGAATTATCTTACTGCATGTGTCGGAAATAGTCTAATAAAACCAGCAGAAACTAATTTTAAAAGCTCAGAACGAAACGTGTCGCTAATTGAACGAATTTCCACTTTGAAGATCACATCACGACACCGCCCCAAGCCTCCACGCTGCAGGGCGCACTGACGAAGCGCTTATTGCTCTCTCCTCCTTCTGACATTCTCACTAATTCAACAGTGGTTTACCTGCTTTTGAGATCTGCAAAAAATAGTTTGCTTCTCTCTCCACGCTTCTCCCTCTCTCTCTTTATCTGTGACAAGGGCTGTAGGTGGCTATTATGCTCTCTGTGTCTGGCTGCACGACATGACGAGTGCAGCAAGTCCGCACGCTGACAGCTGTCAGCACTGCGGGACTCGGGAGGATGAACAAATGAAGCAGTCTGTCCAAACTTTTTACCGATCTAATATGAGATGCAGAGAAATAATTATATATTAATAGCCGATGTGTTTAGAAGAGCATTCTCACTCTTGCTGTAATCGTTGTGGGATTATTACACCTGAGAGACAGACAGACCCGGAGAGAACTCAATTTACGGTAAAAGTGTGGATTCCTCAGTGAATCGATGTGGAAGACGCAGCTTGTTTTGAAACATGTCATTGAAAGTAACCTCATGGTTTCATGACAGCGGCTGGAACACAGAAGGAGCATGACTGACTGGCTCGCTGTAGTCTGCACAGGGCAGGGCGTCTTCTCCCGTCTGGTCAAAGCAGAGGGGGGGCGGGGGTGTGGCGCATGTGTGGAGCTGAGTTTATCACAGAGCACATCAGCACATCTCGCACGCGGGGGGAGAGGCGGACAGTGAGAGAGACAGTCAGTGCTGACAATGCACACTGCTTTTGCATTTGGAAAAGCCTTTCTCTAAATGAATGTTGTTCAGGCAGTGGCAGGAGCTTTTCATTCCTATATAATGCTGCTACAGTAACTACTTAAGCTACGTTAACATTGTTGCTTACCGCGAAGGAGAAAAAAAAAACACCATATTGGCAACACGTTGTATGCCAATTTAATATGCAAATTAACCGTTTGACCGACATGCTTAACCGACCAATGACGTTGTCGGCGGTTAAACGGTTAACGGTTAACCGTCGACATCCCTAAAGGTGCATTCACACCGAGATATTTATTTTTCGCACTGTCGCTCAAGTCAACCCTTTGGAATCGCTCTGTCGCTCTGTTTAAATCGCTCATCAACAGGCACACGAAATGACGGACATGTGGGGGATATAACGTTACGCAATGTCATGCTGTTTGTCCACTACGAGCCACCGTCATTGTTTACAAGCTAAGCCTATCAGCGTGCTCCTAATGCGAGCTGCATACCGGTAGTACAGACTTCACTTCATGTCAGCTGTCAGCCTGTCAATGCGGTTTGTTGCCACACAATAAACCAGCGGTTTGTTCCAAGCCAGAGTGATCCTTGACTCGCTCTCACACGGCAGCCAATCAGCATTGAACAGCGAGCGACTGATGCCAGCGTATTTTCGCTCGAGTTGGAATATTTCATCTTGAGCGACGAGCGTATTTTCTCCCTATCGCTCTGTCTCTGCCGCTCGGACGCCCAGTGATTATTCTCCCAGGCGAATGTATGCTCAATCGCTCGTTTGCATTGACTTTGTATGTAAACTCAACGCCAGCGACAAACTTTAATAGGTCGGTGTGAATGCAGCTTAACTCAGAGATGACAGTCTCAGGTTTCTCAAAAAGGGAAAGAAAAGGACCCCATACTCGTCAAATGTATCCATTGACTTTCAGGTTGTGTCACATATGTTTTGTGAGTAAGAGGGAGGGCTAGTGTCTTTATACCGTAGCACGTCCAGACTCCAGCCAGAAGGTGTGAGTAAGAGGGAGGGCTAGTGTCTTTATACCGTAGCACGTCCAGACTCCAGCCAGAAGGTGTGAGTAAGAGGGAGGGCTAGTGTCTTTATACCGTAGCACGTCCAGACTCCAGCCAGAAGGTGTGAGTAAGAGGGAGGGCTAGTGTCTTTATACCGTAGCACGTCCAGACTCCAGCCAGAAGGTGTGAGTAAGAGGGAGGGCTAGTGTCTTTATACCGTAGCACGTCCAGACTCCAGCCAGAAGGTGTGAGTAAGAGGGAGGGCTAGTGTCTTTATACCGTAGCACGTCCAGACTCCAGCCAGAAGGTGTGAGTAAGAGGGAGGGCTAGTGTCTTTATACCGTAGCACGTCCAGACTCCAGCCAGAAGGTGTGAGTAAGAGGGAGGGCTAGTGTCTTTATACCGTAGCACGTCCAGACTCCAGCCAGAAGGTGTGAGTAAGAGGGAGGGCTAGTGTCTTTATACCGTAGCACGTCCAGACTCCAGCCAGAAGGTGTGAGTAAGAGGGAGGGCTAGTGTCTTTATACCGTTGCACGTCCAGACTCCAGCCAGAAGGTGTGAGTAAGAGGGAGGGCTAGTGTCTTTATACCGTAGCACGTCCAGACTCCAGCCAGAAGGTGTGAGTAAGAGGGAGGGCTAGTGTCTTTATACCGTAGCACGTCCAGACTCCAGCCAGAAGGGAGGAGAAGAGCTAGAATGGCTTTTAGTATTGTGCTTTTATACAGTTGTCAGAAACGCATTAAGCTGTCCTCTCTGCTCCTGGACATTGGCACCGGTGGCCTAATAACGGAAACAGCCAGAAAGATACACTGACAGATAGGTTTAAGGACAACGCTCCACATTCAGCCCTCAACCCCAGATGGGCAGTTCAAACAGACAGGTTGTGTATAGCCATGTTAAACTGTTCAAAATCAGTGTGTCCTTACTCATCCTCATCAGACGTAGGAAGGTCATGACATAACCTGTGTTGCACCTTTGATGACTGTACCTTTGCCAACAAAAAGACTACTGGCTGACTGTGGCCCTGTGTCGTCAGTGCCCCAACGGCAAAGGAGCATTTCCATGGCAACGGACTACATTCCAATGTCAATGGGAAGTGCTTGAATTTTCCTCCTTTCTATCTATCTTTGTCCTTTCGCTGTCACCTCACTGTCATCATCCCTGCTTTGCTTAGCTCCTTCCTATTATAGACCACCAAAGCCTGATGTAAAAATACCACCTAAATTAGGAATTTCGGTTCCATTGCCTTGTGAGAATCTGGGAAAATTAACAGGCAGTGTAAAATGATTGCCACTAACTACAGTACATCACTCTGACTATTTTGCCTAAAGGTACACTCCATCGATTTTCAACCAGCTTTGCATCATTACAAAATCAGTAGTATATCCGTGAACTGTAAACAGTTCTGCAGGCATTCATTTAGTTTGACAGTTATTGAGTTTATTAGAGTTAAATTGTGGACCAGTGATGGATGTCATTTGTGCATGAATGACATCACTGGTCAGAATGGATGGCTACATGATGGAATAAACAAATCAAGGTTTTGCATAATAAACAAAAGTAAGGGCATCATTTTAATATTCTTAGAAAAAGTGTGACATTGAAAAATGCTCTATTCAAACAATAAGTGCAGTGATGAATTGCCACTCTACACTGCAATGCAATGCAGAAGTACTACAGGTAATGGTTTGCAGATATCGGATGACATGCACAACTGAAAAAATAACGTGAAGGATAAACCCTATATAGAGGCAACAAAATAACCTCAAAACTGTTGAATAAAGCCAACACAAACCCCTATAATCATGCTCACATCCCACTGAGTGCCTTGAATGGGTTCATTGAATAGCTCAAAGCTGCAATCCTGGGTGCTGTGAGAGAGTCTTGTTTGGTGTCTGTTTCAAAGAATGGCTGAACTCTCCACACCAAGAGGATTTGAGAGAGCAATGAGCCAGTGGGCATTGGAGTTGACAGTTGCACTCTCAGATCCATCACAAACAGAGTGATGTGAGGGAGAGCTTTCTTACTCCTTTTGCTTCACTTGTGACTATGCTGACTTGGTGTGTTGTGCGGGATAGAGTTTAGTGACTTTGTGTTGAGGCTTTACTGAGGAGAACAAATCCACCCTGGTCATGTTTTGTCAACTGTCACTCAAGCCTCCGTCTCTGTGGTCAAAGCAGCCGATGGATTATGTAAGTGCATTAATTAGCGCGCCGAACTCAACAGCAAGAACAACGAGTCCTGTGGAGTGATGCTGTTTAGTGAGCTGGGAAGGAGAACAGGAAGTCCTGTGGAGTGGTGCTGTTTAGTGAGCAGGAAAGGAGAACAGGAGAAGTCCTGTGGAGTGGTGCTGTTTAGTGAGCTGGGAAGGAGAACAGGAGGTCCTGTGGAGTGGTGCTGTTTAGTGAGCTGGGAAGGAGAACAGGAGAAGTCCTGTGGAGTGGTGCTGTTTAGTGAGCTGGGAAGGAGAACAGGAGAAGTCCTGTGGAGTGGTGCTGTTTAGTGAGCTGGGAAGGAGAACAGGAAGTCCTGTGGAGTGGTGCTGTTTAGTGAGCTGGGAAGGAGAACAGGAAGTCCTGTGGAGTGGTGCTGTTTAGTGAGCTGGGAAGGAGAACAGGAGAAGTCCTGTGGAGTGATGCTGTTTAGTGAGCTGGGAAGGAGAACAGGAGGTCCTGCGGAGTGGTGCTGTTTAGTGAGCTGGGAAGGAGAACAGGAGGTCCTGTGGAGTGATGCTGTTTAGTGAGCTGGGAAGGAGGGCAGTCGGTCCTGTCTCATATATGCCAGCACAAGAAGCTTTCATAACTCATCTGTCATTGTGCCAGCACTGAGAACATGCCTGAGAAATGAGTACAGCGCCAGAGCCATAGAGTCCTCCAGACAATACATGGATGGGACAATATATTCCTACTGTATGAGCCTCAGGATGTGCATGGAACACAGAACAACAGCTAAGAAAACTGAATAGCATAAACAAGAGCCAAAATAAAGTGGTCTTTTTAAGGAATACAAAGGGTATTATTGAATACATTAATTATTTTATACCCAAGTACGCAGAGGTCTGGGAGCTTTATTATCTAGACCTAGATTCGTTATCATTTCAAAGGATGTTGTAGGACCAGGATTTGCATGTGGCTCTCTTTATTGCTAGAAATAAAAATGACAACTGAATAAAACATTGAGCAGGATTATCATAATGAACATCATTAGTGTGCTAAGTGAATTTGGAAATATTGCCAACATTTCAGAAGCACAACAATGGTGATGAAAAAATAGACAAGGGCTTTGCTGATTATCAAATTTTAAAACTGGCATTCATTTTGAAGATGGATCTAGTCTGAAGCTCTTCTCAAACTCTTATTTTTTTCTCCTTTGGATTGTGGCTACAGAAAAAAAAAAATTTGGGCTAGCATTGTGTATTAAAATGTTGCTGTAAGAATTGTATTTTCTTGATAACAATAGAGTGGTCTGGTTTCTTCTGCCTTGTTTCAAGGTACTGACAATTTGAAAGAAGTGAAACTGCATTGGAAACTAAGAATTACATCATCATTTTTTGAATGAAAATGGACTTGGACTTGAAGACTGAATAACGCATTACCAGTAGGATGGCCTTTTTTGGGGGGTGGGGGGTGTAGGCTTACAGACTGCTAATTCTTCATACCGGCAAAGTCAGACTAGTATGTTTTGTCTTCCCGCCCGGTATAATTGTGAGAACACTGCTATTTTAAGACAGTCCATTGTAATTCCTTTGTAAAGACTGGGGTACTTGGCATTTTCAGACCAGGATGTGACTCCATTCAGGCTTTCATGCTCCTTCCTGTCTGAGCCAAAACATGGAGTTAAAAAACAAGGAAAGTGGCCTAATGTAAATAGCATACATTAATTTGAGGAGATATTCAACTATGAGGAAGTGTGTGCTGAACCTGATAACAGTGATATGACCTGGAAGGACTGAGAAGAGCTGATACACAACATACACTGAGAAGTTAACAGAAGAAGCAAACAAAAGCATTGCATGAACGTCCGGTCAACTTAAACTCTCAAGACACAAACACATGTGCAAAGTGTCTGAAACGCTGTCCGGATTTCTATCTCACAAAGACACACAGGAACAGACAGACAGGAAGACGGAGGGAAAAACAGGCAGACACCTGTATCAGGTCACCTGATTCAGGTGCACTCAAGTCATCACCCTCAAACATAAAAAAAACATACATATAAAATATCAGAAACAGAAACATTAGAAGTTACTAACCCGTTCCATTGACATCCTGAACACGCGTAGGGCCAAAGTGTACAAGTTTAAACAAAATGGAACAAACACTCCGGGTCCCATTCCCCTCAAGGCCATGCAGAGCTACACTTCCCCCCCCCGAGCGGCAATCCTGCTGGGCATGTAGCTCCGTCTCCCTGTCCCTCTTTCCCTGTCTGCAACAGAGTCTGAGGATCAGCCTCCTCTGCACTATGGTCCCCTAACAGAAAGGGAGTGCGTCTCAGCCAAAGACTGAGTGACAGTGTGTGTGTGTGCGCGTGCGGACGGGCGAGCACACGGTGTGTGTGTGTGTGTGTGTGTGCGCGTGGTCACTGTTGCTAACTGAATCAGCAGTTATTAGCGCTCCAGCTCCAGAACAGAGAGGGAGGGCCGGGGGGCAGAGAGACAGAGGGAGAGAGAGAGGGAGGGGGGCAGAGGTGAAGTGCTTAAAGAGGGATACGGTCACAGTCACATATTACTGTTTAACGGTTTTATTGTTGTAGTTGTGGTTGTAGTTGTAGTTGTGGTTTTATATTTACGATTTAATATGGGGGTAGACAAACATTTAATAGATACTGTATATATTTAAAAAAGAAAACATTCTGAAGGTGGGTAGGATTTTTTCATTGTTTTGTTTCTGATTTTTTTGTTCTTAAAAAAAAGTCCTGGGACTCCCGGCAGTCTAATTCTCGGGGCTCCCCTGTGGCTGAAAATGGAGGCCAGCTCTATTGTGAACTCCTCTCTTCTCCTCCCACTCCTCTTATGTTATTTTCTAAGCTAGAGCAGCATGGGACTTTACAACATTTAAGTTTTGTTGTGAAAAACTCTAATTCTAAACCAAAATAGAAGTGTTTTGAGTTTATCTGATGTTTCTGTCCTCACACCAATTTGTTTTAATCATTCTTTTTTACCACCATGGACAAAATCTACCATGCCTGGAGTGAGAAGGGGCTGGTTTCCATCAGGGACCTCTACATAGATGGTAATTTTGCATCCTTTGATCTTCTAAGAAGGAAATTTGAGTTGCCCAACACACACTGGCTTAGATACCTACAAGTCAGACACTACTACTAGGTTAGATCCAAGATTCGGGACTTTGAAGCTCTCCCAAGTGAACATTTTTGAACCAGTTTTTTTTTTTAACGTTTTGTTAAACCCCCTCACTCTAGGCATCTTATTTCCAGATTTGTGTGTCCGTTTGATGATTGCATCAGGGCCCCCTTGGGCTCCAGACTAACTTTTTACACTAGGTGCACTGGTGCACCTTACTTTTTAATTTAGGTGCACCAGCACATAATTTAGGTGCACCCACATTTTTCACCACGCCTTTTGGCACCGCAATAATACATTTTAAGTGTTACCTTCTTTGTCATTTTGTACACATATTGGCAAATTATTAAATGATACGATCAAAGATTTTCATGTCAATAAATGTCTGTTAAAGTCACTATCACCAACCGAGTTAACACAGTGGGGATTGAGCCTATGGCCCACTGATAGAAGCCTTTGCATTTTAAGTATTGCAGCATTTATGAACTGGGTGTCTGTGATGTGATTATCACCTTACATTATGCTCCTAAATTGAAAAAGTTAGGAGCACATTTAAGGACACAATGATTAATCTCTGATACATTCAAATTTAGTTTAATTCAATTAAAGTAGGCTACCATTCTCATGATGCACTATGGTCTTACCAGATAAGAATGACTCGATAACCATTTATTTAGTCATCTGTAGTTTGTACATCTGTACATTATGTAATGGTGGTCATGATTGTGGACGTTCACGTTACTGTGATTAGTGTAGTGACATATCCCACAGTGTGCTGTGAAGTCTCACTGTGCACTGCAGACAGTGAAAAACCATAGCAGATAGCTGCTCTTAGATGGTCTAACATTAACAGACAGCATAGTCATATTGTCAACAACACATTTTAGCGATCTTGAATTACATGTTGGTAACGTTAGTAATCCGTTAGTAATATGGAGATCTTTTATATATGAATGCTCCTGCTAAATGTCTTCACATGGTTGACACTGCTTATCATGCTTCTCTGAGGTTCATTACTAATTGTAAATCACTGACACACCACTGTGAGTTGTATTCTCGGGTAGGATGGTCTGCTCTGGTCACCCGAAGGCTCAGTCACTGGTATACTTTTATATATAAGGCATTGCTTGGTCTACTGCCTTCCTACATTTGTGCCTTACTTGCACAGAGAAGTGCTGGTCCTCACTCCCTCCGTTCTCAAGATTACTTGTTGCTTTCTGTTCCATATGCTCGTACTGAATTGGGTAAAAAGGCTTTTGTCCACTCTGCACCTCTAGCATGGAATATGCTGCAGAATGATTGGAAACTAACAGGGTTAATTTCTTTGAACGCCTTTAAATCCAAATTGAGTGTACTTGTGGCCGACTCCACTACATGTGCTTGTTTTTCATGATCTGCTTGAAAAGTCAATACGTTATGTTGTTTGTTTTATCTGTGAAATTTTTGTAACTGTAACTTTTGTACTTGCTGCTGCCTATCTTGGCCAGGTCTCCCTTGAAAAAGAGGTTCTTAATCTCAATGGGATTTTCCTGGTTAAATAAAGGTTAAATAAAAAAAATAAAAAATCTCAGAATGTGCTTGATAGTTAGCTAGCATCCCGCTAGCGATGCCAACATTAGACGCTAAGATGTCATTGTCATGCCAGCCAACCTAACGTTAGTCAGAACTCGTCTGCTGAAGCCGTAGCTTTGTCTCCCGCGTACAAAACCACCATCTGACACATTTTAATTCCATCTGTTTGTGACTCCGATTCCGGTACGAGTGAGTCTGGTAATGGATTGGCTGGCTGCGGACTGTCCTGTCTGTGTTCTACTAGCGATAAGGACGATACGACTTCCAGTCGGATTTTCAAAGTAAAACGATTCGGCCCAAGTCTAAAGCACTCAGAAGCAATTGAAAACGTTTTATTTTTGTATTTCCCCTGTCTTTCTATGTGAGAGATTTAGCTTGACCCCGCCGCACGCTGTGGGACAAGAGCAGGGTGAGAGAGACGCTACAAATTCCAAGGTACCACCAGTGCACCTTTTGAAAATGCGTGTAAATACACACACTCTGGAGCCCTGCCCCCACTTTGCTGCTTTCACACATGTTTGGAATTCAGGAGTTATCTAGAGGCCATGCGGATGGCTGTCATGTGTGAATGTGTGCATGTGGCTCATGCGCGCTCCCGCGGAGCCTCTTCCTAGCCGGAGGGAAGTCTTGGGCTCAGGGTACACACAGGGGCGGATTGTCCCCCCCCCCCCCTCCAGAGCTCCGTGAAGTAGTCAGCTCGTGAGTGCATGAGGACAGAGACATCGTGACAGATTATTATTATATAAATAGTCGATGTGAATGAGCGAGCAAAAAACACATGCCAGCTCAAACCTGCTCCGTGTGCGACAGCCAACATGTTGCGGATTGCTGGATTGAAAGGCTCATGGCTCTGATCTGATTTCATGTCTGCTTCGCACAGCACACACATTTAATAAGCATTTTTGGACGCGAGGGTCGTCCCGCTTCCCAGTATTGGACATCGCTAGGTAGGGTATCTGGATCTGGTTGCGTTCATGTCTTTGATTTAACGTGTACACAGCGTTTGTGAAGATTCAATGGCAGAACCGCAAATTCCAAGTAGCGTCAAGTCAGGCAGTATAAAACGAAAACTTCCGGGTATAACCTTCGCAATAATGGCAATTAAATAAAGTAAATGCACGTGTAATGTTTTTTGTGTGTGTTTCGAAAGATACAGAACGGAGATAAACTGGAAGAATATCTGCTCCCTTCGAAAAGTCAATTTTAACCCGTAGTGAGTCGACATTCTGATTTTTTGTTACTAAGTAATACAACATTTATTTTATTTTGAAGGTAAAAACGTCTAGCTTCCTGTATTCTGTATAATTCTAGTAGGTTGGATGCATTTTAGGACTGAACATAGCAAAGACCTGTTTTGTTTGTAGTGCTTGCGACTCGAGGAAATCGATGCATCTGGGCGTGAGTTGTAGGGTTGTTTAATTAATTACTTACTAACGTTATGCGCAAACGATTATATGCCGTGAACGTTAGGCAGTTAACGCCCATTATGTATTTTTCGTTTTCACAACTCGTGTGGTCATGCCCAAATTCCCCCACCCCCACCCCCGCCCCCTCTCTACTTTACAAACTCTGCGGAGGTGCTACTCATGTGTGAAAGCAACATGCCTCATGTGTGAAAGGGTACACTTCACGTATCATCCGGGGCAGGCTCAGTGGGGGGCCCTCACCTGATCCGGAGTTCATGTGTGAAAATAGAGGCGTGGCAGGAGGAGCTTGGTGTTGACTTGTCTGAAATTATATGGGACTGGAGTCTGTCTTTGGTCCAACTCTGCTCAATTAACTCATTGAGTGCCATGGACGTCTTTCGACGTCCAATTAAATAGTGACGTAGAGTGCCAAGGACGTCTTTCGACGTCCAATGCGTTTTTTGACGGTGGGACGTCGATCAAAGCCTTCTGCATCTCCTGTACAAATATTGTAGCTATTGGAGGTCTATAACCTATTTTACAAACCCATTAGGTGGCGACAGTGCTCTCCAGATTAGAGACAGGTCCTGAGAAACAGGAGGAAAAAGCCGTGATCAAAGAGAAACCGATGCATGCTGCAGCCAGAGCCATATAGATTGCTCCGTCTGGAGCTGACGTTGGCTGCGAACATGAGTCAATCCGCGCACACAACTGAGCCCCTCTGTCTCTGTCTGTCTGTCTGTATAGTTTCTCCACACGATTAGCCACCAGAAAAGCAGCACCCGACGCCAAACCATTCAGCAGTCCGGTTTGGCTCTTCTCTATCGCGCTGGGAGCCGCCCGGCACACACAAACGGAGCACTCCGAAAATAGAGTGGGTGCGTGAGGCTGTGTAGTGTGGGGAGGAGTTTGCAGCTGAGGAGGGGAGGGGGGGAGAGGGGGGTGGGGCACGCAGGGCATCACACAACTACACCACGTCACTACATCAGAAAATATTATCTTCAGACTCAGTGAATGTGCTTGAAATGCTGCATTTCACAAAAGGCGGAATAACTCAGCTTCTAATTTGAAAAGTGTCTTTTTGCTCAAAACAGCCTATCTTCTCCGGCTCATAACTAAAGAACGGAAAATGGTATCAATAAACTTTTTTTTGCTGATGATACAATAGAGCCAGTTCGTTCTTTGTGCGTGTTCGGTGTTTACATAGTAATATCACACAATATTCTGTGGGCCTCGAGAAATCACTGAAAACGCTCTGAAAACTCTGGCACTGGGAGCGTCCGTTCTCCAAAAGTGGCTGGCACTCAATGAGTTAACAGCAGACACCAGCTGATCCAATTTAAAGTCACTCATCGTCTTCATTATTCCAAGGCTAGGCTGCACAAGATCTACCCTTCTGTCTCACCACTATGTGATAGGTGTCAGGTCAGGTGTTAGAGGGTACATTATCCCATGCTTTTTGGTTTTGCCCTTCACTTTCCGGATTCTGGGCCAAGTTATTTGACTGGTACTCTAAGGCCTACAAAGTAGCCCTTCAGCCAGAGGCAGAACTCGCCATCTTCGGCTGCTCAGAATCCTCGCTGCTCCTCCCTACGCCCCCCCCCCCTCTATAATAAGTCGCGTACATGCAGGGAGAGCAGACTCCTCCTTTCACTCCCTCTCCCTCTCTCCTCCACACCCCTCCCATAGATACGCTGGTGAACCCTCATTTCATCATTGCTGTTGCTGTATGTCACTTTATAATTATAATGATGTTGCACAATGTCCATTTTGGCCACATAGAACAGGTGTGCTTGCTACAGCTGTTAATTACAGGTGCAATTTATTTTCTTATCTTATTTTATTTAACATTATTGTAGATAGGATAACTTAAATGCTGTACTTTCTTGACATGTTTCTGACATGGTATCTATGTCTGACATATTTTTGACATTGGCTTTTTCTTTTGTGTGTTTTTTACTGAGATGTACTGACATTGGCTTCTGCTGTAACACAAGAATTTCCCCCAGGGGATTAATAAAGTACTCTATCTATCTATCTATCTATCTATCTATCTATCATTAAGATTAGACTGTTGTGATGTAATTATTCAGTCGCCTTTTCTCACTCACCTCCATGTCACCTCTCCCTGCCCTGAGTTAGGCCCTCTGATTACACAATCATTTTGTGCCCAGACAGACCAAACCAGTTTAGCCTTTAGTTTAGACAGTTTATCCAACTTGTTCCCACTCCGATATATCTAATAATATATTTTGTCATCCTGTCTGTTTTCCCCTTTCTCTTTGAGCAATGCAATCTGGGCGTACTAAACCCTGACGTCATCTGCTATTAATTTATGCTTTACTTTTGCTACTAGGACATCCAAGCAAGTTCTGACAGAGAGCAATGCCATTGGAGCATTGGACAAACACATGTGCATATTTCTCCCAGCATGCTTTGTTCCTTACAAACTTTTGACATGGAAGTAACCAAATTAAATAAGTGGTGGGTGGAAATAATCATTAGCCTATTCTTAGTTAAGCATGCAGTTTTGGAACATTCAATAAAGGCAAATAAAAAATAGACTATGACTCGACACCCTAAGTGATACACACATGGTATGAGAGTGGGATATATACCCAAAACATCAATATCCGTTTCAGTGTAGAATGGTTAGTTCCTTGCTTCCTAGGAGCGCTGGGAGCAGGGGATTTGTCCTTCTCAATGTATATTGCCATTAGCGACAGACACGTGCCTGTTTAAAACAACAACAGGTAGACTTCAAAACGCAACATCATTTGGCAACTGCAGTACGCATTCTCTCTCGCTCACTCCCGCTGCAGTACGCATTTTCTCTCGCTCCTGCTCCCTCTATTTCCCCATGGATGCTTGGCTCCTTCCATGGGTGCTCGGGCCCCGGGGCACCCACGGTTTCGGCGCCTATGCCCTACGGCTGTGCAACAGTCTCTGACAGAGGGGACGACTGTTGCCAAGAGACTTATTCTGAAGGAGTGGAAGTCCCCCTCTTCACCTTCCTTCCTGCTGTGGCTGACGGACATGATCTCGGTTATACGTATGGGGAGACTCCGGTTCCTGAGGATCAATTCACTTAAGAAATTCTCTGAGGTCTGGGGCGTTCCTGGCCTATTTGGACGAGGTTAGAGGTGACGGATGATCCCACGCACATTTCTTGTAAGCACAGACACTTTACATGGCTGGTATCAACACATATGTAGAAATGTTGATATATGTATGTTGTTGTCTTTGTCTTTGTCTGAGCCTTTGGTTCTGTTCTGTTCTGTTTTGAAAACTCTAAAATAAAAGAAATATTGAAAAAATAAAAGACTGAAAAAGACACTTTTCCAGGACTCGACTTGGACTTGAGCACGGATGACTCAGACTTGGACTTGAGCATTCATATATTCAGACTCTGAAGTTGGAGACGAGGACTTGGACTTGTTAATTTATAAAGACTGTTTATTTTGTTTTTGTTCTTTTTTTGTAATAGGCCCTAATAATTTGGCATAATAGCTATATTGATAATGTGACATCATTCAATTTCCTGTAGGGCAGGCATGTGTGTTCCACCACATGTGGATTCACGCTCATGTTCAGTAACTCCGGACTCCGGCTTTCGGATTTGGACTCAGGCCCGAACATGGGGACTAGATACTCAACTCGGACTCGACACATAGTGACTTGACTACAACACTGGTGTGTGTGCAGTGTGTGCACGTGTTATGTAAGGACAGATTGGACACAGCTGAATCAGTGCATGGCACAGCTGAGCCACAGTGGGACAGATCATCTCTCTCTCTCTCTCTCTCTCTCTCACACACACACACACACACACACACGCACGCACACACAAAGCTAGGCTCCCTGCACTAAATCCTTCTCTCTTTGAACTCACCAATCTGGTCCCCCCTTCCTCTCAGCCTAATGTTTGAGAGATAGTGGAATATGGCTCCCGGCTTAAATCAAAGCTACGTGCGCCGCAGCGCTAGAGCGAGGTTGGGCCTGGATAAGAAGCGCTACAGCGAGGTTGGGCCTGGATAAGCAGCGCTACAGCGAGGTTGGGCCTGGATAAGCAGCGCTACAGCGAGGTTGGGCCTGGATAAGCAGCGCTACAGCGAGGTTGGGCCTGGATAAGCAGCGCTACAGCGAGGTTGGGCCTGGATAAGCAACGCTACAGTGAGGTTGGGCCTGGATAAGCAACACTACAGCGAGGTTGGGCCTGGATAAACAGCGCTACAGCGAGGTTGGGCCTGGATAAGCAACGCTACAGGCTACAGCGAGGTTGGGCCTGGATAAGCAACGCTACAGTGAGGTTGGGCCTGGATAAGCAGCGCTACAGCGAGGTTGGGCCTGGATAAGCAGCGCTACAGCGAGGTTGGGCCAGGATAAGCAGCGCTACAGCGAGGTTGGGCCTGGATAAGCAACGCTACAGCGAGGTTGGGCCTGGATAAGCAACGCTACAGCGAGGTTGGGCCTGGATAAGCAGCGCTACAGCGAGGTTGGGCCTGGATAAGCAGCGCTACAGCGAGGTTGGGCCTGGATAAGCAGCGCTACAGCGAGGTTGGGCCTGGATAAGCAGCGCTACAGCGAGGTTGGGCCTAGATAAGCAACGCTACAGCGAGGTTGGGCCTGGATAAGCAGCGCTACAGCGAGGTTGGGCCTGGATAAGCAGCGCTACAGCGAGGTTGGGCCTGGATAAGCAACGCTACAGCGAGGTTGGGCCTGGATAAGCAACGCTACAGTGAGGTTGGGCCTGGATAAGCAGCGCTACAGCGAGGTTGGGCCTGGATAAGCAGTGCTACAGCGAGGTTGGGCCTGGATAAGCAGCGCTACAGCGAGGTTGGGCCTGGATAAGGCGTCTCACCGAGTCTCGGGAGGAAGGGTGTGCAAGAGAACAATCGCCTGACAGAGGAAGGGCTATGTCAGCTAGTGGGTGGAATAGAAGGAAACACATCAGCTGAAGGACACAAAGAGGCATTCAAATTCCAAGACAGAACAGGTGAAAATCTCAAACATTCGTCCTTCAGAGGGAGACCTGTTGGATTCACTCCCCTGCTATTATGAAGTGAACATGATGGTTGTTGATTTATTATTTCTGTGATCAATTGTTATGTTTATACACTGACATTACTGACTCCCCCTGCTGGCTTTTACGTGTTGTGCCAGCTGTGGAGATCTATAATTAGACTCAGCTGTAGTCTGTAATCACCTGTATGTTATTGCCATTTCACACGCTGAAGAAGGGTGACTGGCCTGAAACGTCTGTGTGGCAATAAAGTCTTCAACTTGGAGTGCTGTTCTTTTCCCTTTTTTTGACTAGAACCAGCGCTGTAATCATTCAATTGCACGTCACCATTGCACTCATGTTGAAGCTAGTCTTGCTGCCAACAGTGGGCTCCCCTTGGTGGCACCAGAGTGGCAGAACACAAGGTCATCTTCGCCCTTTCTCCCTGTCGGCATCATGCCAAATCACAACTACAACAGAGGCAAGCCCTCCACCCAGTAAACATGTTGCTATGTCCCCTACTAATAACCCCTGTACAACCTTTGTGAATCCTACAATATCACATCCTATGGTATAGTGCCATCTACATGTGTGGAAGAAAGCTTAAAGGTCCCATTCCGTGCAAAAGCTGTTTTTACTTGTAAATGCATATATACTGCTGTCAGCCCTCCCTGTAATGAGTGGTCACAAGCTCAGAACTGCCACAGTTGGATTTGTCCCTATACAGCTCTCTCAAGCAGTCTCCTCCAAGCCACACCCCCAAACGCTTCGTTTGCCCAGACGGGGGATTGGGACGTCACGAGCTTCCTCACGCATACTGCGCGGGTCTCTCTCACACAAGCTACCTGCACCATTTTGTCTATAGCCACAAAATTAACACTTCTAGCTGGAGCGACGCCAACTGTACGTGATCCAGCAACTGCAGAGGTGCATTCGGTAAGTCTAGGCATTTTGAGATGTCCTCTTTAGCGTAGTAAGTTAAGTTCATATGTGTCGTTATATCTGTGCAACTGAAATTTGGCTTCTTACCTGTTTTTCCAGCTTCTGCTGCATAAGACTGCCGCTGTCATCTTCAAGGCCACTGTGGAGAGAAAAGGAGAAACATCTCTTATAAAAAGTCAACCTGACTGACTGGAGAGGGTCCTTGAACTATGTTGGCAAACCCATGATAATGAGGTGACTTTGCCATCATAGAATTTATGATCACTGAATATCCAAGAGCTCAATTCAAAGAATAGCACTCTTTCTAAAGCGCTGCCCTGCCCTCACGAGAGCCAAAGTTGATCTGCTTCCTCTACTTCTTGCTTCAGCATGCTTACCAAGAGATTTCATGCGCCATTTATCTTCCTATAGAAATTTAGTAAAATGCTTATAAAAATAGTTTGACTTGGTCAAACCAAATGATTCCGCTATATTTATCTCAGGAGAGACCATGGAACATTTTACTCTCACCCAAAATTAAAAAAAACAATTTGATTAAAAACACATTTTCTAAGTTTTGGTCCAAGTGGAATGTATATGTCTCTCCTGATTCTAAATTAGCTGAATCGATTGGATTAAACGAGTAAAAAAAATGTATACGCATTTTACGCAATGTCTATGGAAAATAAAATGGCGAATGAAATCCCTTGGTTCGTATGCCTAACCCGGAATTGGGTGTGACTTTGGCTCTCTATACAGCTACTATGATACAGCTGCATCTTGGTGTACTAGTACAACTAGCCATTTCCTCTACTTCTCATAGGATGGGTAAGCTTAAAGTGAGATGTTTTATTACATTAGTTGTGAGCGTGACAAATACTTTGAAATTATTTTTGAAGTGGCAGCCAATTATTGTTGTATCGAAGTACAGTTAGCAACCAGAGTAGTCAGCAAAGCGGAATGTGGCATTGACATACTTGCATAAGCCAGGGTAATAAATGCTGGGAATTTCACACACATGAATCTCTTACTTAGAGCATCTGCACTGAGTGTGATACACCACCAGAGGGCATTGCTGCTGTTAATAAACAACGAGTTTGGATCCTGCATGGCCTTCTATTAAAAACAAGAAGAAAAATGGTTTAGTAATGGTATTAGCATTTTCATCCAAAGTTGAAAAGCTTTTGAAAAAACTTTGATAAGATCAGCAATGTAAAGAGACTAAATGCAACCTGAACCTAAATTTGTAGGTTCATATAGTTTCATATAGTATTGTTTCATATAGTGGTTCACCACACAATGGCAAATCAATAGGCCAAATTGGCAGAGCGACTTTCAACTTGTAGATGAGACATGACGTGATTGAGAGTCAAGACGACGAGGGAAAGAGCAAGCCAGAGAGAGAAAGGAGAAAGCTCCAGCTGAGAGAGTGCCTTGTTGTCTGGGTCCAACGGGCATTTCTCCTGGACACCTAAAGGGACTGTGGGCCCATGTTGCTTAGCTACAGTGAAGAGAGAGAAGAGAGAAGGGCAACAAGCACGACTCTATTCAGACACAATCAGAGACCCACCTCTCTCTCTCATACACACACGCGCGCGCACACACACGCAAGTCAAGCACATAGACTGACGTATGTGTGGGTCACTGTCACTGGTCCTATTTCTTGTCATAGCGCTCATCTCTTCCTGTTTGATCAATCTTATATCACATATCGTGACGTGCTAGGCTTCAATGCTGTTCTGATAGAACGGGTTAGATATAGGATGAGAGCTCTTCAGACCACACTCTCTCTATCTCAACAGCAATTTCTCCATCGAGGAAGCTCATTAGACTTCTCCTCCCTCCCTCCCTCCTTCCATCTCACTCTCTCGAAATCCCATCGCCTGTCCATGACTTCCAGTGTGAGAAAGAATGCTGGCGATGATGACACACAAGGTTCAAGGGCAGCAAGCTTGAGGCTGACTGACATCACAGCTCATCTCTGAAGGACAGCTACCAAAGTGCCAAGAGGCCACAAGTGGCGGAAACCCATTTGCAGCCAGAAGCACACACACACACACACACGTATATATCAGTGATGCTGCTGCACTCTCATTAAGTGTGCGCTGTCTGGGCTTAAGGCATGACGGCTTCATTCATTTAGTCATTTGACACCAAGCTGGCTAGAGAGTAGCGCAGGAATGAGTCAAGCCTTGCCTAAGAACCGCATGTTAGCACTTTCCGTTCCCTCCTCTCAATGTCAATGGGATTTTTGTATGGGGGATTTGGGTTAAATGCCTGAAGTAAGGTCTGTGGTTAACACAAGATGCAACTGCTGTCTTTGTGTCAGTGATGTTTGAAGCGTAAATCGATTAAAAAAAATCGCGATTTTCAGAAAAGGCTTAAAAAATCATAAAAGTGATCCTTATTTGTGAAGATGATCTTGCTGACACAAAGGCCGCTGTTTCACAAACTTGTATTAACCACACAGATCTTATTTCAGGCATTTAACCGAAATCCCCATGCAAAAATCCCATTGACTTGATGAGAGAACCAGGAAGTGCATGTCTTCTGTGTTTGACCCAAGCCCCCAGGAATAGCGCTGGGCTGTGAAGCCATTTGAACATGCTGGCGAAGCTCTGTATTGCAAGTCACGTGACGCCATGCAGCCCAGAAAGGAAAATTCCCATCCACTTGCATGGGGACTCCGGCAGCTGTTAAACCCAGGGGATTTTTTTCCGGGTGTCACTCAAAGTATAAAACGACTCTTTTAATTATCAACAAATTTTTTATGGGGCATTTTTTTCTTCAGAAGCCACTAAGAGCCGTATACGGGGGTATTTTCTTCTTGTAATACAATCCATGGGTGGGAGGGGTGGGAGACGTCATGGAACACGTCATGGCACACATGCGCACTTCGCCTTGGGCTGCATGGTCAGGAAGTAAAACCAGGAAGAAAAAGCCCCCATGATGGCTTCATGCGCCAATGAGCAACCTCCGTCCGAATGCATGGGTGGGCGTGGCACGTCCCCTATCCAGTTCTTTTAATACATCCATGGTTTGGCCTCCAAAAATACGTCATCCCTGCGGCACTCTCTAGAGCACAGATTAAAAGTGCAGGGCTCCAGACTAACTTTTTACACTAGGTACACCGGTGCACCTTACTTTTTAATTTAGGTGCACCAGCACATAATTTAGGTGCACCCACATTTTTCACCACGCCTTTTGGCACCGCAATAATACATTTTAAGCGTTACCTTTTTCTGATATGTTTCAATGTAAGCAGGTAGCATTTGGAGACTTTCCATCGTTTGAATACCTTGCTGCTATTCTGAAATGCTCAACTACTGTGTTACTGCTGAATATCTATAGACCACCAAAATACTCAGCCAGCTTTCTTGTTGAATTTGCTGATCTTCTCTCCTTAATTTTCATTGAACATGACTGTATATCTATTGCTGGGGATTTCAATATTCATATTGATAACCCGACGGATAATTTTGCCAAAGAACTGAATATCTTACTTGATACTTTTGATCTGTCTCAACATGTTTCAGGGCCTACTCACAACCGAGGCCATACCCTGGATTTAGTTATTACTAGGGGCTTCAAGTCCTCCTCTGTGTCGACTATTGATGTTGCGTTGTCTGACCATCTTTGCGTCTTTTTTGAAATGGAAATCTCCCCTGAGATCATTAATAGGTCACAAACCGTTAAAAGACGAGACATTAATGCAGGCACCAGCGCGCTGTTTATGGAGACATTTTCTTTATCTCCTTCCACATCAGCTTCTGTCAATGAGATTCTTGATAACTTCAATTCAACAATTCTGAATACTATTGATAGTGTGGCGCCTGTTAGATTAAAATTGCTGTCTGGCAAAATTAAAGCACCCTGGCGAAATTCTGCATCCGTTAGATGCAAAAAGAAAGATTGCAGGAAAGCTGAGCGTAAATGGCGGAAAACTAATCTTCACATTCACTATGATATTTACAAAGAAAGCCTTCACTCCTACAACCTCGAACTGAAAAGGTCGAGACAATCGTTCTTTTCCGAGATAATTAACAAAAATGTGAACAATGCACGCACTCTATTTGCCACAGTTGATAGACTGACTAATCCGCCTCTCTGTGTAGCACCTGAATTCCTCTCTACTGTCAAATGTAATGAGTTTGCTGCCTTTTTTACGGATAAAATTATTAATATCAGGCAGGCTATTAGTGGCTCCACACCAAGAAATGCTGTGACATCATCCTACCCGCAGATCCCTAGTTCGATAAATTTGTCCCAGTTCAGCGTTATCGACCACGACATCTTAGAGGAAACTGTACAAGGCCTTAAATCATCTTCGTGCTGTCTCGATACCCTTCCAACAAGCTTTTTAAAAGCGTTTATAACTGTCTGTCGTCGGACCTATTGCAAATAGTTAATAGATCCCTTGTGACCGGCACTTTTCCTGAGTCCCTGAAAACTGCAGTTATTAAACCCCTACTAAAAAAGCGTAGCCTTGATGCATCGGTAATCAGTAACTACAGACCAATATCTAATCTCCCCTTTATAGCCAAAATAATTGAAAAGGTTGTTTACCTACAACTCAATAGATTCCTAACCTCAAATGATCTCCTAGATAAACTCCAATCAGGCTTTCGCCCCCATCACAGCACTGAAACCGCGCTTACTAAAGTCATAAATGACATGAGAATGAACACAGACTCAGGCAAAAATTCGACTCTAGTGCTACTGGATCTTAGCGCTGCATTTGACACTGTTGACCACTCAATTTTATTGGACAGACTGGAAAACTGGGTTGGGCTATCGGGTACGGTCCTCCAGTGGTTCAAGTCCTATCTTCAAGACAGGAAGTACTTCGTCTCCATTGGCAATTACACATCTGACCTAACTAGGATGACCTGTGGGGTGCCTCAAGGATCCATTATGGGGCCCGTTCTCTTCAACCTTTATATGCTCCCTCTAGGCCTAATTATGCAAAAAAACAAAGTAGCCTATCATAACTATGCAGACGACACTCAGTTGTATATAACTCTTTCCTCAGCTGACTATGCCCCCATAGAATCATTGTGCCAGTGCATTGATCAAATAAATAACTGGATGTGCCAGAATTTCCTACAGCTAAACAAAGACAAAACTGAGGTGATCGTGTTTGGCCCCAAAGAACAAAGGCTTAAAATCACTGCACGCCTTGAGTCTCGATCCCTGAAGCCTAAGGATCAAGTCAAAAAGTTATTATTGATTCCGATCTCAACTTTAACTCCCACATTAAGTCAATTAGAAAATCTGCTTTTTATCATCTTAAAAATATAGCAAGAATTAGGGGATACATGTCCAGACAGGATCTAGAAAAACTAATTTGTTAATTAACAATTAATAATAATAATTAATTAACTAACTGTCTGATTAGTGACATATTCCACAGTGTGCTGTGAAATGAGTCTCACTGTGCACTGCAGACAGTGAAAAACCGTAGCAGATAGCTGCTCTTAGATGGTCTAACATTAACAGACAGCATAGTCATATTGTCAACAACACATTTTAGCGATCTTGAATTACATGTTGGTAACATTAGTAATCCCAGAATTGGCTTAATAGTTAGCTAGCATCCCGCTAGCGATGCTAACATTAGACACTAAGATGTCATTGTCATGCCAGCCAACCTAACGTTAGTCAGAACTCGTCTGCTGAAGCCGTAGCTTTGTCTCCCGCATACAAAACCACCATCTGACAGATTTTAATTCCATCTGTTTGTGACTCCGATTCCGGTACGAGTGAGTCTGGCCCATGGACCTATTATAAGATGGACTGGGCATCAGACTGGTTCAGTGAAGCCGCTGCATGTTAGATCGCCGCTCTGGCGGTTGAATCCAGTATTAGGTCACAAGGCCCGCCTCCCCATGTTAGTGGATGGGAAAATCAAAACCGAAATAATCACAGTATACGTCAGATAATTTTTTTCCAAAGGTGGTTTGTATCATTTTAGATAGTCATTATCATGCTAATGCCTGTGCAAGTGGTCATTTTTCTGATCAGTTTGTTTTTAAGTAGTTATTTGACATATAAAAAGGGATAAAAATGGATGATTGACAGCTATGGCAGCCAGTCTCAAGCCGTCATTGGCTGGACAGGCTCTTCACATTATAGATCTATCGTCATAGACAAGACACGCGGCTTCATCGTTATGTAACGCTGCCTGGAGGTCGGGTGGCTCTGCTGGGTGTGTGGGGCCGGGAGATGGGCTCTTAGCCTGGGTAGTGCAGGCCTGGAGGTCGGGGTGGCTCATGGGTTGGCTGTGCTGGCTACCAGACATATCAATGGAGTGCAATAAAAATAACTTTGTTTTGAGAAAGGTGCGCGAGGAATTAACGTTGGTTGGGGACTGAAGTAAGTTCAGAAAATGTGTTTTACGAGTTACTCCAGCTACGTTATAGGTACACAATGGTTTTAACATGCAGGCTAGCAATGGCGTTAGCCGCTGTTTTTCATTATTTATCGGCTTAATATTACTATAACTTAACAACCGATAACGATAGCTGGAATAACACAATAATACACATATTTTCAGAATTGACCAGGTTGTCTAACTGGCAGGAAATGTGTTTTATAACGTTAACTCCCGTCCCGGGTATATGGATGAGGACTAGTAGTACACAAGCACCGTTAGCTCATTGCTAACGGATTAGCATCACATACAAACAGACGTTTTATTTTTTGTAGGCTATTAAAGCAACAAACGTTTTTATATGCATATCTGGGGGAAATGCTTTGACTGTGGGGATGTTCGTTCTTCACAAGCTCCTCTCTTAAGCCGTTTTCCCACATGCGTACCGGAAAATTACCTGTAAGTCAATATCGGACATTTCCCGGAATTTCCCTTCAGACCTGGGCGCTCGCATGTGGGAATATAGCAGCGAAATTGCCTGTATGTTGGGGGGCGGGGCGGCACTGCAGAGCGGGTGGGGAGTGACGTGTCGGCAAAACTCCATGTATGCGTATGTGGGCATGTACAGTATGCTGTATCCTTCACATTCGCTAACCAGTCTTTGAACTGAAATATTTGAAGAAGTTTGGATCCGTGTCTGAGAGAAATAGCCTGGCTGGTTCGATGTTTATCCGTTCACCTGCGTCGCGTTGAAGCACTTTTTACAGACTGGCTTCGTTTGATGTGTCCGGGCTTGCCTTCGCTGTCGGCAACGTAAGCAAAATACTTCCACATTTCGCTTCGTGCATTTGCTGTCTCAACAAGCGTTTGGCGGCTTGCAAGACTCTCAGAGCTGTCTGTGTCCCTGTCGGGCTGCTGACTGAAGGAGGAGGACTGAAGGACTGGCCAGAGAGCGAGCAGGCAGCAGAGAGGGGAGAGGGGGAAATCAGCACGCCCACACATGAAGCTGACATACCGCTCTTATTATCACAAGATAATTTCGCCAGTTTGCTTTAATGTGCGCGAATGATTAGATTATGCCCGCTGGAACATTAAGCAACGTGTGTACACCTCGCCCATGAGAAGGACCGGCAAATGACTTGACACGTTTCACACTTGTGTCCCTGATCGCGCATACCGCTCTTCTGACTGGCTCGAAACTGGTGAAATGTCCGCGATGACGGGGTCGCGCTTATAGCGGAAAACAACTTTCACACATGAAGTCATTAGACCACATTCCGGTCATTTAGCGGTAAAAAGCGCATATGGGAAAACGGCTTTAGTAACGATATACCAGGCAATAGACCAGGCAGCCTGGCTCACGCACTCACTGGGCTAACGTTAGGTTGGGCTGCCCACACACTGTACCGGGGGGGTACAACAACGTAGCCTCATGGTTAGATTTGTTAAACCAACATTCGCGCCAAAAGAAATGTAATCATAAAGTTAATCAAAATGCCACGGAAACATTAGGCTAATCAACACAGAGCTGTTCATCCGATAATTTCCCCCAGTGAGAGGCTGAGTGAGAGCCAAGCAGCCCTGGCTCCTCTTCCAGGCTGAGAGGCTCCTCTTGCGGAGGTCTGGCTGATACAACTCAATCTCCGACAACGGAGAACGTAGGCGGCACTACCCACAACACTATACCAGCAAACAACGTTGCGTAAAGCGTCAAGGTTAGATTTGTAAAACCAACATTTGCTCCAAAAGGAATTAAATCATAAAGTTAATCAAAATGCCACGAAAACATTAGGCTAGCTTAGTCAACACAGCAATCCCCCCAGTGAGGCTGAGGGTGAGTGAGGCCTGCCTCCACTTCCGGTCCGGGCTGAGAGCGCTGAGAGCACTCAGCAGTCAGCAGCAGCCCGGAGGTCTGAAATCTCCGACAACCAAAATCAGATTTTCGTACAGGCGTCATTTTGATAAACTGATCTCATAGTGGGAATCTTCCTGGTTATTTTTGGCGAGACAAAAAATATTACAACTTAAAGTGTCATATTTACAGAGCTAGACTGTATATATATACACAACGCACTGTGCGCATTCTAGAAACAGCAGCTCTACATAAGAAAGTTCAGAGGGGCGTGGAGCTCTCAGAGGTTCTCAATCAAGGGAGCTACTGCGCAGACTCTGGTTCACTGATCTGGCCGGATTTTGGCTTCAAAAAAACATACAGGGAGGAGATAGGGACACTCCCTCCATTCATATTATAACTCAATGGTCTGGCCGCACACCAGTAATCATCTGGATGGCTGGCTGCGGACTGTCCTGTGTTCTAATAGCGATAAGGACGATACGACTTCCAGTCGGATTTTCAAAGTAAAACGATTCGGCCCAAGTCTAAAGCGCTCAGAAGCAATTGAAAACGTTTTATTTTTGTATTTCCCCTGTCCTTTCTATGTGAGAGATTAGATTGACCGCGCTGTGGTACAAGAGCAAGGTGAGAGTAGTCTGGGCACCTTTCACCCCGCTGTTTGTCATGGGGGCGTAAACCACGGAACCAGAATGAACACCGGAAGGAAGTGCGCCAAAAAACGTCTTTGTTGCCGTTAGCTTGACGTCTCTTTCCTCGATTAATTGTCTGATACAAAGCTTCTGTATTGGCTTAAAAGATGTGAGATTGTGAATCCGCAATGTTTCTAAAAGAACTTCTTCAAAAACTTCGTTCGGTACGTCCATCTTTTGTTTTGTTGTTTGCCGTTCTGATACTTGTGTCAAATTGTCAAGTTAACGTAAAAGTTGACGACCTAGAAACACTGCCCTTCCTGTCTAGGGCGGGCTCTAGGCTGGAACCAAGTAGGGTGACAAAATCAATTGTGAACGGAAGCCAGGCTCTTTCTCGCCGAGAAGAGCCTGGTGACGCGAGGTTAGGGTGAGAGAGAGAGAGAGAGAGAGAGAGAGAGAGAGAGAGAGAGAGAGAGAGAGAGAGAGAGAGAAGACGCTACAAGACGCTACAAATTCCAGGGTGCACCAGTGCGTGTTATGAAAATATTTATACGCACTGGCAGATTTTAAGGTGGGAAAATGCGTGTAAATACATGCACTCTGGAGCCCTGAAGTGGCATGACTAGTAGACCCTTCTCCAAAACAGTTGGGTCCCCTGGGAAGTTATTACAGCACCTCAGAGTAGGCGCAGGTGACAGAGAGAAGGCCAGGCTGGGAAGCCATTACAGCACACCAGAGCAGGCGCTAGTGACAGAGAGAAGGCCGGGCTAGGAAGCCATTACAGCACACCAGAGCAGGCGCTAGTGACAGAGAGAAGGCCGGGCTAGGAAGCCATTACAGCACACCAGAGCAGGTGCTAGTGACAGAGAGAAGGCCGGGCTTAGGAAGCCAATACAGCACACCAGAGCAGGCGCAAGTGACAAGGAGAAGGCCGGGCTGAGAAGCCATTACAGCACACCAGAGCAGGCGCTGGTGACAGAGAGAAGGCCGGGCTAGGAAGCCATTACAGCACCTCAGAGCAGGCGCTGGTGACAGAGAGAAGGCCGGGCTGGAGAGTGGAGGAAGAAGGTAAGTCTTAATTACACATGTGGGACTGTCATTAAAGACGGTGAGGAAAAGTAGAGGTGAAATTGAAAGGTGTGCAGGCAGACTGTGAGAAAGTTGCTAAGTCTACTCTTATTCACCTTATGTAGAAGAGACAGTCTGGCTTGAGAGACTAACAGGAAGTGTAAACTAGGGATGCACACAATTAATCGAAGCTCGATTACTCGCTCGTTAAGGATTTACTCGAGCATGTGAAAATTGACTCTACAAAAGCAACGTGCATTCTGTCAGTAGAACGGTGTTTTCAAATCATTTTTCAATTATCCTCCCCTCAGCAATGATATCACTGTAACAGACTGTTCAGTGTTTGGTATGCGAGGCTCTGTGTTTGTCCCCTCAAGAGTTGCCGTAGAACAGGATGTGTATGGGGAACAAGAGCAGGCGCGGACTGGCTAATCGGGCTCTTCGGGCCAATGCCCGGTGGCCTGGCCTGCAATTTCTTTTTCTTTTTTTTTGTAGGCCAGGCCACTCACTGAACAGCAGGCCAGTATGTGTTCCTAGTTGCGCAGATTGCAGGCAGGCAGACTGCAGGCAGCCAGGCAGGGCTGGAATGAGTTAACTTTTCAGTCAGAAGCTGCTGAGACCCTAGTCTCAACGCCAGACCCATGTGAGTTCTTACGCTGATACACTACGTTTCTGCATGCTGCAGAGCTCTCTCTAGTGCCTTTTAAACATGGAGTCTGGATCATGTCAGACTAGAGAGAGCAGGATATTTTCAGGTTTTGCCTTTCTAAACATGAGGGGTCTTTGTTAAGAAACAACTGGATATGAGCCGTTTTTTCTGCCAGTGGGCGGGGGGGCGGCGCGGTAGCATGTATCGAAAACAAGAAATGTGATAGGACACAGCTTTAGCGAATTTGTAACCAAACTCCATTCAAAAACATGCCGTTTTAACAGAGTCCATTCCGACAACGAGGGGGTGGCATTGTGCCAAAAATGAGGCAGTCAAAATAGTGGTCGCACCGTCGTCAATCACTGTGGGTGATTTATTTTACAAGTGGCATTCAAGTCATATCTGACTAGTTTTAAATGTATTTCTCCCCGCAAAAGTTTGATAGCCTATCAGTCAGTCAGCTCCTATCCTCTCCGCAGTGGGGACGCACAGTCACACAACACTGCCTGCTTCAAATGGCTGCCTCACACAATAGAATTGGCTGCATCACGTTAGCGACAAATCTGGAGACTTCAAAAAGTCCATTCCGACAACGAGGGGTGGCAATGTGCCAAAAATGAGCGCTTCGCCTTTGTTAGGCTACATAAAGCCGCCCAGTCAAAATAGTGGTCGGACTGTCGTCAATCACTGTGGGTGATTTATTTTACAAGTGGCATTCAAGTCATATCTGACTAGTTTTAAATGTATTTCTCCCCACAAAAGTTTGGCTTTTTCTGACATGGGAGCAAGCAAGCAGCGCAGCAGTAAGCGTCCCTCCTGATGCACTGGACCTGGCTGCCTGCAGCTGAAGCGCGTTGGGATCACACGGCCAAACAATTCAAGCCGTTTTTGCAGCACTTGAGGAAACCGTGAGTTTGCTCGTTGATATAAGCGATTGCCCGAACGATTCATTAATTAATAAACTAGTGAACGTGAAGTGAGTCACGAAGAGCCACACCCGCCCACTCAGACGGATCTGCGGATAATGACCTGCCACTGTTTAACATGAGCTGCGATTGCGTGGAAGCGGATCTTATACCGGCGGTCGAGGTGAATAAGATACGGACTCGCGGGAGTGCGCATAGGCCGGCTAATTGTTGTTTAACATGCAGGCCAACCGGCTAGGAGCAGGTTATAATACGGATTCCACTGCATGTTAAGAAGTGGCTTCTGGGTCTGGGACTTTTCCTCAGAGGGCTGGTTATGGGAGGGAACCGTTCACTTGGCCAGTCATGTGCCAGTGATGGTTTCAGTTCTCTCCAATCAGTAACGACTTTGCGATCAGACAACACGGGAGGCGCAGCCCATTTTTCGAACCGCTCTTTCATCGGTGCTACGACCCAGCGCGGGTGGGCGGGACTTGCTGTTCAATAGTGCCAAAATGGAGAAGAAAAGAGGTGCAGAGAGGTGGAAAGCAAGGAGCCTATGTTGTGTCTTGGCCTAAACTACAATATCAGTCATAGACAATTGTCTATTGCCTCTAGAATATTCGAGATAAATTAAATTAACACTAATTTGTATTTATTTATTTATATTAGGCTATATAAAGAATCCCATTGGTCAAATGTAAACAGTAGTGGCTAAACTGAAAGTATGGGTTGGATTGCTTTTGGGGTTTTCTTCACAAAAGTGGAGAAGGAGGCAGAAGCAGCACTAGCACTGCAGCAGGGGCTCCTGCAGAGCTGGAGGTGGTGTTGAACTTATCAGAATCAGGAACCTTCACGTAGGCTACAATTTCAGAGCATAAAGTGAAACATGTAGGCTTATGCTTATTGCTTTCACATTAATGTGCTTTGTGGGATTATCAGTAGGACTGCAGTTTAAGGTGGAGATGAAGCAGTTTGATTTTTTGTATTTGCATTTAACCTCAGACAAGCCAAGACAGGACACTGCACTCTTCCTTAAAGGGGGACTTACCACCCAGATATGTAACAAAATGGCATTTGAAAAAACATATGGGAAAAACTAAGAAATTACGTCTCCTCTTGTCTATACTATACTCTTTGGCTGTGCTCAGCTCAGGATTTTTTTCCGGAAATCGACGCCATGACAGTTTCCCCGCAGTTTCCCCAAAACATCACAAGACAAAGTTATGAGAGCTCCAAAATCTTTATAAATATCAACAACTAGCCAACGCTGGTGGCCTGTATGGAAACAGCGTTGCTCAAAATGGTTGAAAGTTATATCAATTTTGTCATTCAGTGGCGAACTAGAAATTCACTTTATTGGCTCCCATTTGTGTGTATGTAGCTCTCTAAGTATCGTTAAAAGAGCCTAGTGACGCGAGACCGCAGCACAGCACAATAGTCAGGACAAATGCCCCGCTCTCACACTCATGTAATCACAATGCGAGATTTCTCCACGTTATTCCCTTGTCCAACTTGCCATATACAGCGCCATGGACTCCCTTTTTAATTTTCATTTCTGCCTTTTTCGTGATTCTTGTCAAAAGTTAGTGCACCTCTGCTTTTCCTCTCGAGCGCAGAGCGCAGAGCACAGCGTAGAGCTGCAGCGGGGTACTGGAACATTCTCCTCCTCCCCCCTCCCTCCTCCTCAGGCCCAGCTGGCGGCTGCTCATAGAGGCGAAACAGCCTCCTCCCTTTGTAGCCCTCACAAAACAACAACAAACAAACACAAACAAAAATCGCTGGTGTGCGATCTTTCTGCACAATCAGTATCTGAAATTGGATACAGGATTGTGGGAATCCCGCATCTGTTTGCGTGAAGCGCTGCATACGACTGGGCAAGCAGCTGGTCACAGACAGGCGGGCAGAGCGTCAGTGCAGCAGCAGCTCCGTGTACCGGTGTGTCCCCAGCGAAAAGGGGCACAGAAGACCACCAGTGGTCCTTGAGAGGATTCCAGCATTCTCTGTTGTCTCTCAACCTAATATATATGGAATTCTGGACAAAATCATATCTAGGCTACATAAAAAAAATTAAAAAAATCAGATTTGCATCTGAGAGACCAAATCTCATCATATGGGGGTCCATTGCCACAATGTGAACTAAATTAGGGCTCCTTAGTATGAAAAAGGTTGGGAATGATTTACAGCAACACAATGCAATTTCCTTCCTTTTATGATTATAGTGGCGTTTATTGATAGTATTATGTTACATAGGAGTTGGTAGGAAAATAACAGGCGATTGTAATCAATTAACAGGTGATTAACAGGTCAAGTGACCAGTGTATGGAATAACGCCGTTTAAAAGAACGGCGTTAGGTAACGCCGTTATTTTTTCAGTAACGGGGTAATCTAACTAATTACTGTTTCCGTCGTTACAACGCCGTTCCCGTTACTGTACGTTAAATGCGGTGCGTTACTATGAAATGATTGAGTAAACTACCCGTAGCCTACACTAGTGTTGTCAAGAGGAGACCGGGTGGGTTAACATAACGAGATAAACGATTATGATTGGCTAAGGCAGAGTCATGTGTTTCATGGTAGCCAATCGGAGCCAGTGTTTTCACACACGAGCCAGGACATTAACAACGAGATAAGCGATTATTGGCTAAGGCAGTCATGTGTTTCATGGTAGCCAATCGGAGCCAGTGTTTTCACACACGAGCCAGGACACGTCACACGCGCGACACACACACACACAGACACACCAAACAGATTTGAGGAAGCAGCAGAAATGGCGAGTCTGGAGCAATCCGATGAAAAGTTGGCATTTTCAAGGTGGAGATATAACGCAAATAGTTACTTTCCCTGGTAACTAGTTAGTTTTATTATAGAGTAATTCAGTTACTAACTCAGTTACTTTTTGGAACAAGTAGTGAGTAACTATAACTAATTACTTTTTTAAAGTAACGTTCCCAACACTGCAAGTGACACAAACAGCCAATGAGCTGTGTGTATTGTAGCACCATATTGGTAGGAAAATGCTTGTGACATCATGGGAATAGGCTTGGAGTTGTGAGGAGCCGGGAAAGGGTACAGGGGGAGTAGGGGAGTAACTATCTTGAAATCCCATAGTCTTTGGTTCATCGTGACGTCACGACGTATCAAATCTCCCATTCATTTGAGGGCAAAAAAAAGCAGTGTTCAACCCATAGAGGGCACTTATGCCAGTTACGCGGCTGAAAATGATACAAATGGTACAATGGCAACAGTTTGGTCTCAAATGTGGAAATTTTGACTAGAATTCTGCCACCCCCAAAGTCATATATATTGGTTAAAAGCTGGAAAAAAGTGTTTTGGGGGTGTTACACTTTAAATGAAGTTTGCTGTGAAGCTTTTGTACACAGGCATGTTTTTGTTTTTATGTCTTCATATTATACTTGCAGTTATCTGGGCAATATAGGAGGGGAACTGGTTGGAATAGCGTGAACCTCCCACATGCTATGTCCTACCGGTGAAGCTTCCCCTGTCAGGTGAAAAGAAGCGGCTGGCTACTGCCCATGTCTCGGAGGAAGCATGGATCCAGTTTCGGCTCTCCCCAGATTGGCAGAGGGTGGAGCAGCAACCAGGATAAATAAATTAAAATTAGCACTAACAGAGGATAAAAAATCTGGAAAAAAATATATTGAAAAAAGAAAAAAGAAGTGAGGCCCTGTTGGACCTAGGCAGCGGCTGCGGCGTGGATTCTGGGCAAATGTTGACATGTCTAAAAGTTATGCCTCTACGTTTTTATATGTTTCATAGTGTAGGCCATACATGGGCAACATACGGCCCGCGCCCCCTGTGTGGCCCGCGATGGAATTGCAAAAAAAAAAAAAATTTTTTTACAGTGCATCTGGACGCAACATGCAAGATACCCGCTGAATAAGTGTCCAAATGTTCATGTCATTCTGGCCAATACTCTTCTGTTATAGCATTTCAGTCTGGAATATGGAATATCTTTCAATAATATTTATGACTAAAAGGCTCAAAGTAATCTCATGTGTAAGAAATTACTGTTCTACATTGAAGTAGAAATTTAAATAATTAACTTGTTGGTTTTGGATTTATTTAGCTTCAAGAGTGCATTTTTGTTCTTGTGTGACCCTCAACACAGGCTTTGAGAATCCCAGGCCACTTACTGATACTTAAATGCTTAAATTAACCCACTCATATTCTGGTTTATTTCAAGAAAAACATTTCGGCTAGTGGAAATTCGAATTGGCTGGTAACTTTAAAATCTAGCAGCCATATTGGCAGGTGGTGAAAAAAGTTAATTTCAAGCCCTGCAGGGAGAGCAGGTGGTGACATAGGAGTGAGTGAGAAAAGGATCAAATATTGGTGGTTAAGACTGAATAATGACATCACAACTGTTAATTTAAAATGAGTTATTCCTCTAAACCTGGCTTCAAATGCCCAAAATTTTTCGCGCTGGCGCCGTTCAGCCCTCAGCAAAAACTGGTAGCGAGAACATTTTTTTCTGGCCCTCTCTATCATCAAAGTTGCCCATCCATGGGTTATGGCATGACAATATTTGTTCGGCCCCCGGCAACAATCTGGGTTTCTCATGTGGCCCCCCATGAAAAATAGTTGCCCACCCCTGGTGTAGGCTATGCTATGCAATGCTGTGAGAAATATACAATATGTTGCTGCAGTATAAATAAAGGTTTTATTGAGGGAAAAAACACATTTGTTATTGTTTGGAATTTCTTTTATTTTTAATTACAATTACTCGATTGATTGATCGTTAACGTTACCAATGATCGATTCCGGAATTTGTGGAGAATGTGCATCCCTTTTAATATTTTTTTCCCGATTTTTCCAGATGGGAATCGAACCCAAGACCTTCTAGCTGTGAGGTGACAGCTCTACCACTGAGCCACCATGGCCCCTTGAAAATGTGCATCCCTAGTGTAAACACAATCAGAACTGATTGTGTTTACACTTCCTGTTGCAGAGCTTATCCCCGCAGCCTGCTTCCAGTGATTCACTAGCTTTGACCAGAGACGATCTCTGGTTTGAGCAGGTAAAACAGCCGGCGTTTTGAACAGGAAGTCGTAACACAAATGGGTCAAGTGGGCGGGGCTACATAAGGTGAATAGTGTGTGTGTGTGTGTGTGTGAGGGTGGGGGGTTACTGCTGCCAGTGGGGGCTTTGCTTTAGGACTGCCAGATTTACAGTTTACAGCTAGAGCTCAGTCAATCTAAACATGAAGCTTAGTGTTTTTTTCAGCAAGCATCACGTCAATCACTGATGAAACACTGACTCCAAACCATCACGCCTGACCACACAAACACCAATGTTGCAGGTCATTCTATCAATCAATCATATCAATCAATATATCAACATAATATCAACAGTTTTGCAACACAGGATTTACCAACACAGCCCTTCTGCGTGCCCAAAATCTTCTCTCAGCCAAATCAAGTGCATGGTAACCGATGGTGAGTCACACTTTCAAGGTAGATGGTGTGTGTGTGTGTGTGTGTGTGTGTGTGTGTGTGTGTGTGTGTGTGTGTGTGTGTGTGTGTGTGTGTGTAGGGGGTATTGCTGCCTACCTTGCTGTTGAGTTAGATGAGAAGCTGGCAGAACTGGAGGGTCTTCAGGGAACCGGGTAATTTGGCAGCAGGGCAGACAGCAGCACAGGACATGTAGATAATAAGAGTAAAACAAGTTAGAATAAGTTCGAAAAGAAGAAATAGTTTGGGGCATGAGTAAGTCTCCATTATTCTCCTATACTACTAATTCATAGTCGTCTACTGATGAAGAAAAGTCTATTGTAGACTCTACAATAATCTAATAACGATAACGATAATTGAAACGATAACCGGTTTAATGATGAACCTTGATACAATTCCTGACGTTAGTATTACCGTTTCAAATTTTAATTATCATCAAACCCGTGTTAAATTACCGCGCTTTGAAAAACACGGTAAATACTGTCCATCATCAACCAAAGTTAGCAACAGTCTCAAAATAAAACTGTGTGTAATTATTTCAGTGATTGTATCAGTACATTTGGGACATTTTCAGCACATTTAAACAATACCACAATAATACTGATAACCGTGAAAATGTTGGTCACTATAATTGTGATATGAAATTTTCATACCGTTTCATCACTACAATAGACTCTTGTAGAGGTTATGCTATAGGCTAGACTAGAGTAATCCTCCAGTATAATCAGCATACTATAGTATAAACTAAGAAGCATATAAAGCTGATCATTTTTGTCCGAAGACAGCACCAGGTGCTATGTAAAATAACAGACAGTAGGTCAGTAGGTGCTCCATGAACTATTATCCTGACCACTTTAATCTGGGGGGCGGGGGACCAAAGAGAATGTCCTCTACCACACCTGTTCTTGGAAGACACACACACACACACAGAATGCCTCGTCACAGCTGTGAGTGATCAATCTTTCATTAGTCCATCACAGCTTAGGTGACAAGAGAAGGACATGACGCTCCTGTCCCTTCCCTGTGTGTCACACTGAGGTAACCAATAACCATGGACCTGTCCCTTCCCTGTGTGTCACACTGAGGTAACCATGGAGATGTGTGCTCCGTCAACCGCGCACCTCCGCCGGCATTGATTAAAACACTGCAGCCAATTGTAGCTGTCTCCAGTGTAATTGGAGGCCATCCTTTACACTGTGCTGTACAGATTTACAGGCTGACAAGCAGTGAGGAGTCCATCAAGACGAGGACATGTGTGCTTTGTGTAGAGTATTATGGTATGCGTACATAGTATAATATTATGCATGTGCCGGTACCACACAGATTGTGATGCCCCTCCCACTCTCCTGGCACTGTGTTACAGGAGCCTGGTGGTGTGGATCGTTGCTGGACTGCACCTGGGACAGTGTACTCCTTGGGGTTTAAAAGCCTGCAGACCATTCAGTGTCTCTCTAGTCTCTCCCTCCTCACCTGTGTGCACTGTTTGTTCTGGAGCAGGTATAGGCAATCTCTGTTTGTTTCAAGAATTTTTCGCCGGCCACAGCTATGCTGTTTTACGTGTGATCCGGCTGAAACTTTCAGGAGGTGTAAAGAGCTGACGGAGCTGCATTTTTTAATTAGGCAATTGCCTTAATTACCTAATAATGATGTGATGTCATCAGTGATGTCATCCATGATGTCAAGCAGGCAAGGCCGCATAGCGGACGAGCTGCGTATGCGAGCTGCAGGGCAAGCAATGGGTTTTAGTGTTTTAGCATTACGTTGGATCGAATCATATCTTACCCACCGTCTTCAAAGGGTGGACGTTAACGGAACGCTTTCTGAAGTTCAAGAAATGGGGTGGGGGGTGCCGCAGGGGAGTATCCTCGGACCCCTGCTTTTTCTTTTATATATTAATGATTTTAGAGCGGCGACCTCACCTGCCTGTAATTTGTTTCTTTATGCTGATGACTCTGTTTTAATGGTGTCGCACCAGGAGAAATCTGCTGTGGAGAAAGCTTTAAGTGCAGAGCTAGAGAGTGTTTGTGACTGGCTGTCCGACAACAGATTGTCTCTTCACTGAGGTAAGACAGAGGCCATTGTATTCGGCTCTAAAATTAAATTGTCTAAATCGCCCGGTCTCGTCATCAAGATTGGTGACATTCAAATTGATGCCAAGGATAAGGTAAGCTACCTTGGCTGCATTTTAGACAAATACCTATCAGGTGAGTACCGTAAATTCCGGACTATAAGCCGCGGCTTTTTTCCCGTTTTTTGGCCTTTTTTGCCCCCTGCGGCTTATATAACGGTGCGTCTTATCTATGGATTTTTTCCAAAAAAAAAAAAAAAATCTCTCTTTTTTAGCACTCTTTCTAACTATAAATCCACTTCTGTTTTAATTTCCTCTCTTGCCCTCTTTTAACAACATAACATAACATAACATAACACAACACAGGTAAGCAGAAAGAAAAAGACGAAGCAATCACGCCATGAATGAGGAAATGACTCACCTGCTGGAGGCTGGAGATACACCGCTTGGGCTAAACTTTTACTCCGTGAAACACTATCGATTAAGTCCGACATCGCTCAGAGGTTTTGAGCAGCTTGAAAACAAGTTTGAAAACGTGCAGAAGTCCATCCACTCACTCACTAAAGAAAATAATGCAACCGTGAAGAGTTTCACTCGTGTCCAGCCATCTGGCCGAGTTAGAGCCGAAGTCCCGAACACAGTGAGAAAACCTCCCGAAGCTGCCTGCTGCTGCAGCGGGGTGCATATTGTCCGGCCAGCCGACCGAGAGGCATGCGAGCCGGGCACTATTAAACAGTTGGGGTGTGTGAGGTGGCTGGCTGTGGAGGTGGCGGTTTCTCCTCCTCCTCCTTTCTCCCGCACACCGGGCGCCTCGGCCACGTCCAGACCCCGGCCTGCCACCGAGGGCCATCTTCATCTGCCTACTCCGCTGGCCCGACCGTCAACTCATCCTCCAGGCTGCGGGGAAGAAGCCCCTCACCGTCCGCGTTGGTGCAACAGAAACGCGCAACATACAACAGCATCATCGAGTCAATGGATATCGCTTTGGCGTACTGTACCCAGCGAGACTCGTCATAACCATTGATGGACAGCGGCGGAACAAGAGCTCAAAGTGAAACTGCCGAATATCTTTTGAGTTGGACTGGTCAATAGTACTGTGAGTAACTAAAATAAAAAAATAAAAAACGGAATTCTCTCTTCTTTAGCACTCTTTCTAACTATAAATCCACTTCTGTTTTAATTTCCTCTCTTGCCCTCTTTTCACCACACCGCGGACACTGTGTGCACTGTAAAAAAAACAAAAAATACCACAATGTGTGATTTTGTCTGGGGATTAGTGACCTGACTTTTGTTTTGTTGAAATGTTAATAAATGGGAGCTTCCCCAAACAGCCATCTATTTCCCGACAATCCCCTCTGTGCACGAAGCCTTTATTATGGTAATTAAACATCAAAACACCCGCGGCTTATAGTCCGGTGCGGCTTATAGAAGAAAAAAATAGTCACCTTTGAAGGTGCGGCTTATAGACCGGTGCGTCTTATAGTCCGGAATTTACGGTATATGGCTCTGAAAGTCCTTGGCAAAATTAACATGCATGTCAGGTTTCTGGCCAGGAAAGCTGCCTTTCTCACCAGTCCAGTCCTTCACTCTTTGGCTTCTGCACTTGTTCAGAGTCATTTTGACTATGCTGCCATCTGCTGGTATACTGGTCTCTCTCAGAAACTCAAAAACAAATTACAAACGGCTCAAAACAAGTTCATTCGAGTCATTCTTAAAGTCCATCCACGTACCCACCTGGACCAAGCTCACTTTGACAGTCTTAATTGGCTGACAGTTGAGAAGCGCACTTTATACATCAAGCTGCTGTTCACTTTTAAGATTGTTAAGAATTTTGTTCCTATGTATCTTAAAAGCTACTTTTCTTGTGTGAGTGAGCGTCACCAGTATTCTACGAGAGGCAGTTCTACTGATTTCATCCCTATCAGATTTAGGACCCTGATGGGGAGGAACTCGTTCAAATATAATGCAGCGACTCAATGGAACATGTTACCTTCGTGCTTGAAACTGAGTGAGTCTATCTGCACTTTTAAGAAAGGCTTAAAAAAATGGTTACAAACATCTGCACTTTAAACCGTTTTATCCTGTCTTTTTTAGTTCTTGAATTGGTTATTTATTTATGGTATAGCTGGTCTTTTATTTTATTGATTGATATGTTTAGTTCTAGTTTTTATTTTTTTATTTTGGTAAATTATAAACTGAGTTAGTAATTTATCTTTTAATGGAGTTGTATTAGTTTTAAATTATGTTCCCACTTGCACTTCTTTGTTACACGTATTTACGTTGTCTGTCTTGTCTCCATGGGGACCACAATGGAAATAAGCCTTCGGGCTTTATTGTGTTTTTATCCTCGGTGATATGTTGTCTTATGTCCTGTTTTTATCACCAAATAAAGTCAATCAATCAATCAATCAAGCTCGGCGAGCTGCAGGGCGGGTGAGCCCACGCAGCGGGCGAGCCTAAGAATCGAGCGCACGAGATGCCTAGTGGTTGAAAAGAGGACATGTTGAGTTAATGACTTCCTTTCAGATGACAAAGCTATTTTAAAAACTTGCAAAGCATTAGCCAGAGGGATCTCTTTATCAGAGCGCAGCTCGCAGTTTCGTCCATTGTTTGTTTGGCATCTATAATTATATAGATTATATAGATTTCAGATTTTTTCCCACATTTTCTCCCCAATTGCTTGGCCAATTTATCCCCATGCTGCCCTATTGGCTGTCCCAGGTGCTGCTCCACCCTCTGCCGATCTGAGGAGAGCCGAGACTCTGCTTCCTCCAACACATGCGCAGTAGCCAGCCGCTTCTTTTCACCTGACGGGGAGCTTCACCGGTGGGACGTAGCATGTGGGAGGATCACGCTGTTCCCACCAGTTTCCCTTCCACCCCGACCAGGGGCCCTGACCGACCAGAGGAGGCGCTAGTGGAACGACCAGAACACATACCCCCAATCCAGCTGGAGGTAACACGTGGATATGAACCTGCGACCCTCGTGTTGGTAGGCGGGGAAACCACTACACTACCCGGACGCCCCTATACAGTATATATCACTACTATAATAAGGTGAGGGTCCGCGGCCCACAATTGCATGGGCAGCGTCTGCGAGGACAAACCAACAAGGAATGGTAGGTAGAAATGGGTGCTGCCAGTTGAGCGGGCAAGCACGTAAGAGTTCTAGTGTATGTATATATATATATATATATATATACACACACACACACACACACACACATATATATATATATATACACACATACACACATGCACACACACACACACACACACACACACACACACACACACACACATATATATATATATATATATATATATATATATCCACCTTATTTTTGGCGGCCATTTTGCCTTACGTTAAGTATGGGTTCTATTTCCGGTGTAACCAATTTAGATAACCCCCCAGCCCCTGACAAAAAAAACGTCTATGAGGATTTTACCCTTTTACAGCAGAGCCATTCTGCTCTACAGCCATGTCGTTCGGGTGCTGGGATAACGTAATGCATTGTGGGTAGTCGGCTACTAACTGTGGCTAATGTTAGCGGCTAGCTAGCTATGTTACATGGCAGTAAAACGCCACCAAATTGATTTAACTTTTAACCATTTCGAGTAACACACATTTCGAGTTTACATACGGACCTCCAGCGTTGGTTAGTTGTTTATAACGTGACTATATTTATAACTTTTATAACGGACTCCAGCTTCCGGTTTATAATTCGGGTCTGCAGCCAGAGTATAACAAAGGAAATGGCAAGTGGCAACAATGAGTCACGTTAAACCGGACCTTGTACCCACGCTTCTTTTTTACAGTGGGGCATTCAAAAATAAGGTGGATATATATATATAGTATATATTATATATATATATAAATAACTAAATAAATAAATAAATAAATACTGTAGCCTACTAGAGCACACGCTCGATTTCTAGGGTGGAGACTCTGGACGCCATGCGCCATGGGTGCACTTTTGCTGTTGTTGTTGTGACCAAACATGTCAACTCATGCCATGTCATCCACATCATCATCAGTGAGTGGGTATGACATCACTTGACAATTGACTTGGGAGGGGGGCGGGGCATGGGAAGGCCGTCGAGCAGGATTAGAAGCGGAAGCCGTCGAGCAGCAAGGGAGGTCGGCGCGCTGGCACGAGGGCAGAGAGGTCAGGAACACAGCGGTCGATAGGAGAGCGAGGCAGCCGGAGGGAGGAACATTGAGGAGGGGGTGGACCCCCGAGTCTGGAATTTGTGTAATATTCTGAGAGGCAGCAATGTGCCGCAAGGCATCCAGTCTGCCGGAAAGCCATTAGAAGAAGAAGAAGAAGGGGCATGACATGACATCATCAGTGGTTATCACATCATTCTAAACTTCGGTCAGTGTTTTCCAGTTGACCTTTGCTCCGCTACCCGTGCTGTCAGGGATTGACTATTCAGAGCGCAGCCCTCCTGGTCATACCAGGGCCTCAGTCAAAAGACCTCAGGTATGTCTGGTTTGACCATGACTGTTGAGCTGAACAACGCAGAGACGATATCTGCGAAGGCCTAAAAACTAAAAAAAATATCACTTTAGTGCCCCCCGTTGGCGGATTTGTTTTTCTTTCTTTTTTTGCACCGGATTCATTCCAGATGCCTGAAAAGGGTTTTGGCAAATTTGGGAGGTGATCGGAGCAATGGCTGGGGAGATAAATGTGCTCAAACGGATAGACATTTTGTGATTATAGTAAGAAGAAAAACATACAGAAGTGAATGAGTTGGACCGTATTTTAAAAAGAGGGGTGGGCGTGGGGGTGGTTGTACTAAACATTTGCAAACACATTGACTAAATAAAAAGTCTGACATTGCCAAACAAGGTCTGTGATAAAGGAAAAGGTTGAGGAGGTTTTAGGAGTCGTGCTGTTAACATGAGTCTGGAGACATTCCTGGGCCTTCACTAAGAAAATGCAAAGAAGAGGCGGTCATTTCAAGTATCTAAGTCTTTCATGTCAGTAATCCAGGAGATGAATATTCTGAGCACATCCTTGGTTACAGCGATCCAATTGAGCCACCAACAGCATCCAAAAAAGAGAAAAGAAAACGGAGCGTGCGCACAAACACACACACACACACTACCCCACACACACACACACACACACACACACACACACACACACACACACACACACACACACACACACACACACACACACACAGACACACAGACACAAATCACCAACTCTTGTTACAGCACAGAGTCCCAGGCTGATGCTCTGAATAAGTAACAACATGGCTGCAGAAACATGAGCAAGTGGTAGATCCTTGACAGCAGGTTAGCCATACAAATGGCCACATGGGATGGGGTAGACTGGAGGAAGTGTTGCAATACAGCTGACCTCTTCCTGGCACAGGCCACCCCACTGATTCTCTGCCCCAAAAACCCAGTACAGCTACTGTAAGAGAGATCAAGCCAAGCCCAATACAGCTACTGTAGGAGAGATCAAGCAAAACCCAGTACAGCTACTGTAGGAGAGATCAAGCCAAGCCCAATACAGCTACTGTAGGAGAGATCAAGCAACAACCCAGTACAGCTACTGTAGGAGAGATCAAGCAAACCCCAATACAGCTACTGTAGGAGAGATCAAGCAAAAACCCAGTACAGCTACTGTAGGAGAGATCAAGCAAAAACCCAGTACAGCTACTGTAGGAGAGATCAAGCAAAAACCCAGTACAGCTACTGTAGGAGAGATCAAGCAAAACCCAGTACAGCTACTGTAGGAGAGATCAAGCAAAAACCCAGTACAGCTACTGTAGGAGAGATCAAGCAAAACCCAGTACAGCTACTGTAGGAGAGATCAAGCAAAAATGTGTCTAACTTTTTGTCTCCTCCTGCTGGAGCCAATTCAGCCCTCTAACTCTGGAGACTGCAGCTAAAGTAGCCACAAGTCAAAAAAGAAAGTTTCATAACTGCTTTTTATCACTAAGACTAGATAGCACTAAGCATTATGTACCTGTACGACCAGCGACTGTAAACAGGCTGAGATCCTCCACTCTTTACAGTGTCCATGGATGCTGCTTCAGGAATGCTCGTCCAGGGCTTGGCTATCTACAGTATCTACGACGATATTCAGCCAGAGCAGAGTCCAGAGTCACTGCACGGTCCTACCTTGCAGTCAGCCCCGCAGGCTCCAAGACCTGTTGTTCTCTCACTGAGAGAGAGGAGCTATGTTCCACCCAGGGGACTGACAGCCAGCACTGACTCCTGAGGCGGACTGAGGTCGGAGGCTAGGAGCTGTTGCCATGACTCCTCACTTGAGGCTACGCTTGATGCAGCTACAGTAGGGGTAGATGAAAGTGGCACGCCTTAACACTTCAACGGGGATGTAACAAGCTCTGAGTGTTACCAGAGACGGTCAGTATCAGAGCAAAACACCCCAGGAGGTCTCGTGAAGGCCACGCCCACTTAGGAGATTTGCGGCAGGTCCTGAGTCTATTGGAGTCAATCGGAGAAGTGAACGTGATCTCAGATTATGACAGATTATTTCACCCCCATATTCATCAAAGTAAATATTGGGCCCATTTTCTGCAAGCCAAATATCTTCTGAACATTCGGACACTAAAATGGCATTTTTCAGACAGTCTGTCTCAGCAACACACTCACGAGATTTGGCAACAGGAACTCATGTTAGTTTGTGAAGTTCGTTGATGTAGTAGCTAAATCTATGGTTGGATTTTTTTTAATCTAATGTACATGTTACAATGTACATGTACATACTTAGGTACAACTAGATTGAGCTAACAAGGGGCAGCTTTGTGTTTATAATGTGTGGTTTGGGTGGAGTTTGGGAACTCACGACCTCTAGCTCAAGTTAGCTTGCTAGGTCAGCAGCACTAACCCTGTGTCCCCAGGCTCTCTCTTCCACAATACTTCAAGGGGAGAGGTGACAATGTGACCATTTAGGAGACCAGCAGAGTACCATTTATTATTATTGGTGGAGCCTGCAGTGGTGTATCTCCATCTAATATTAACGATTTCTGGTTTTACTCACATTTTAATCAAGCTACTTGGAACAGGATTGTGACGTGACGTCATCTGTTTGAGCACATTCGTGCTGAAGTTATTGGGGCACTCCTCTTTGGCTGGCAGTTTCTCAAAAGTTCCATTAGTGTCACCTAAAAGTTCCACTATTAGACTGACTACATGTTTGTGAGAAACTCAGCCAACAGCAACAACTCATTTCCTCTGACTCATACCATCGGTGGGGCATTGCAAACCCAGAGGCCAGACATCATGTTCAACTCTGTCATATTATGAAATAATGGGAATTCAATAAGCTTTAAATAGCCTAAATCTCTCCTGAAACAAATCATGCCCAGTCATCAACATTACGGTATGAGTGAATGTCAGCATATGAATAACTTCCAGTCTGTGTTCCTCTTAATACTGAGGTTTTTTTTAGGTAGCTAACTCAATAAACAGAAACTTGTAAATGACCCTTTCTAAATACAGGCAAAGTGTGGGGGACCCGAGTCCAGTTGCTAGGAGATCAGAGCCTCCCGTTCTTTTTCTGTGCTTAGGCTAGCAGGAGGAGTGCAAGAAAGAAAGGGCAGAGAAAGTGAAGTGTGTGTTTGTGTGTATGTGGTGGTCCTGTGGGATAGGGGTAAAATGGCATGAAAGTCAACTGATGTTAAGCATGGGAATCATTCACCTGCGGGAGCAATTATCCAGCTCAAAACAATGGGCTACAAGTGTTGAAATACCCTTTCAGTCAGTTAGGGTCCCAGATGAATGCTTTCCACCTACAACGCTAATGTAATGCAACTCGCCAGCAAAAAGGGTAAGAATTTATTTTCACTAGAATTCCAACCATAAGTAGCACAATGACAACATGTATGAGAATGTATGAGAAATAGAATGTATGGCTATTTTGGTCATGGATTTCATGCACTTTCTGTTTTAAAACACATAAAAGTGTGACGACCCTCCCACTCTCCTAGCCCTGTCTTGCAGGATAGAGCCCTGCATCCTGGCCCGAGCCCGAGGGGCCCTAGTATTCACCTTATGTTCAGAGGGGGGGTGGGCCAAAGTCTTCCAGGTCGTATTAACACTTCCGGCGGTCACGGCGCAAAATATGAAAGAACCTCATGAAGAAGAGAGTTGTTTTTGTAGCGGACAGTGCAGGGGGTAAAACAAAGAATGTAGCCTACTACTTTGAGCTCGGTACACAGCAAGCAAGCGAGTATCCACTGTTAGCCAGGTCAGATAACGTTATCGTCGTTATCGTTGACAATGACACTTTCTTGTAAAACATACCTGGACTCCAACAAAGAAAGCTTCAGATAGTTTTCTCTCCTCCGAGCGCAGCGCGAGCCATTTACGTCTATGAGACCCGCAGATGTTAACGTAATTCTCTGGAATGCGAGACATAACGAGCCAGTTACATGGCGTTGCATTCTTAGACATTGCCATTAGATGAGTTAGATGATATTGGAGCAGCCAGCCATTTTCTTTTTCTTTTTTTTTAGCCAGAAGTCATCACACGACCACACAACCGGGTCAAATGGGCGTGGCTACATAGGTACTGCCTGTTTTTAGGGGTTCAAGCCCAGAAGGAAATGGGCGTGACGTAACACAAGAAAGGCCGTAACTCTGCACCTGTTTGTCCAATGATCGCGAAACTTGGCAGATATCAAGGAGGATGTCCTAGTAAAAATCAGAAGTTTTGTCATCATTGGTGAAAGTGGGCGGGGTCTATGGTGTAAGCCTGTAATAGCGGTAAATCAAGTCCATTCACATAATCAGTCCTAAACTGCTCAGCCTCATCTAGAATGGCATTTCGGACATGCCAGGGCTTAAAATTCACTTTGCAAACTGGGGGGGAATTCCCCCCTTATGTTCTTCAGATAGGGGGGGTTTATAGATTTTGGGGGGGATCTATAGACTTTGGGGGGGCTTTTTTCAGCCGATACTATAACTGACAAATATTTGTTTCTCATGTCCGATAAGCCTTAATTTCACATTTCTGTATTTAAAAAAGGAAGTTCCTGTAGTTTATGCACACCTGAGTCTAAATTACTATGGCTTTTGTCAATGTGTTTTATCTGCAGACTAGGGGCTCTATCTTCCCAGTGGCCTTAGGCGCAAAAACTGGCGTTAAACGCAAAAAGACGCGCCTTGCGCCTGCCTCTGGAAGATAGCAACAAGGTTTTAGGCCCCGAAATGCGCTTTACGCCGAAGAGGCGTGGCGCAGTGCCAGAACAGGCCAGAATGGGCGTTTCGGCCTTAAATACCGGCCTAACGATATCTTCCCCCCTGGCGTTAATTTAGCACTTATCGCTTTTCAAAACCAGGCCTTATTCAGCGCGCCGGTTATATTAGGCTATTGTGTGTAATTGGCGGAGCTCTCCTCTGCCATCTCACACTCTCTCCCCCTCTCTCTCTCTCTCTCACTCCCTCTCTCTCGCGCGTCAGACAGGCACAAAGACCAATGGAAAAAAGTTGTTATATCGTAGTTTTGAGCCCCTGTCATTCAGAGGCTGTTCTCTCCCCCTCTCTCTCTCTCTCACTCCCTCTCTCGCGCAGCACAAAGACCGATGGAAAAAAGAGCTGTTAACTCCCCCTCTCTCTCATTCCCTCCAATCTCCCAGCATGCATTGAGGCTAATACATTTCGAGAATAAATATCAACCAAATTAGCCTAAATTGCCTAATGTGGTAGATAGAAATAATGTTTCTCCCCTCTCTCTCTCTCTCACTCCCTCTCTCGCGCAGCACAAAGACAGATGGAAAAAAGCTGTTCTCTCCCCCTCTCTCTCTCTCACTCCCTCAAATCTCTCTAAAGTGGTAGATAGAAATAATGTTTCTGTTCACACAACATGCAATTCTCGAACATTTCAATATTGGCCAAAATAAAACATAGAAATCCAAACACAACCCTATGTGAAACATATATGCAACCCAGGTGGTATATAGGTATATATATCCCTCGCAGATATAACGTGATTTAGATGAGAGACAGGCGTAACACGGTTCTACTGTGATGTCCGCTCCGCTCCAATAAGACTTGGCTTACTTCACATTTACTTTTACAATAAAAACACATTTATGCAATGACTTTACATAATGTAGGCTATATTTATGTGCATCATCTGCAGCACTGGAGAAGAAAAGGTAGCGAGAGAAAACGATATAATTCTAATCTGGACAAACTTTCACCAATCTAATCTCATCATGACATAGGCCACATAGGGATAGGCTATATTTTTCTAGCCAATGCGTTTAGAACATTCTTTTCACTTTGATCTTGCTATAGTGTAGCATATTTACATGCTTGCAGTATTTAAACTGCAGTTAGATAGGTTTGAGAAGCATAATAGTAGGCTATGGAATAATATATTGGAGACAGACGGGGATGAAAGGGAGGGGGGGAGCTCAGAGCGCTTGGCTTTTCTGACCGGACTGGATCGCTCCGTGGAATTGGAGCTTAAAAGGGAAGCTTGTGATTTGTTTACTGCACTTCTCCAATGAGCAGATTGTGCATAATTTTACGCTTAAAAGGCGTGGTCATAATGCTTAAGGCCGCCTGTAGCGCAAAGACAAAAATATCGAGTGGGCCGGTCCATGCCCACTAATCTGCGCTGCGCCGGGCGCTGGGTGCAGTCTATAGGCCGATGCAACGATAGAGACCTAGGAGCCATAGGCTTTTGGTTCTATCAAAGCCTTTTTTTTTTTTTGTATTGAGTGATACACTTTAATAAAACACTCATCATATTATATCAGAAGTTCTTTGTTTTGTGTTCACAATAGTGATGTCAGTTAGATTTGGTTAAGTCAGAGCTCTGGAATATTAGTTAAATCATCCATCTTTGCTCACCACATCTGCCTTTCTTACTGTCATGTTACTTGCAAAGCTGTAACAAATTTGGCATTGAAGAGTTGAGTTCTATTGAAGTGAATGGGCAGGCATGGGCAGTCTGTCCCACTATACTGTAAACCATTAGGCTATCTGTCTGTGTGTTTCCACCTGATTAAAGAAAAGACATTATGTGATGTTGACTGATGTTTTATGTATTACATAAAATCACATTTTCTTTAATCAGGTTTTCAATCAAAGGTGAAACGACACAGATATTATGGTTTATAGAGGGACTTACCCCATACGATAGCTCCGGTTAGCCACTGTAATGTTAGCCGTCTGTTCTAGAGCCACCGACCGACACAAAACCTGGACGTTTCATTTTGGGTAAAACATGAGGGTTTTTTATATGGATTACGCCAGCTCTGGGAGTATGAAGTGCTTTGAATGCGTGATATTTGGTCACAACAAATATGCTGCTTATCAAGCGGGGAGGCTAACCCGCTGCCTGAGGTAACGTTGAGCTAACAGTCTGCCCTCTAAGTGTCCGACACGGCGACCACTCGTCCGTATTCAGCAAACGTTTGTTGTGCGATTCTCGCAATCCCGTGCCGAATTTTAAACCCTGCATGCTATTGTGTGATTTGAGCAAAGGGGGGTGCCGCACATGCCAAAGTGGGCGTGGCTAGTTTCTGCGGAAGACTTTTTTTTTTATCGGCCTGAAGGTGGCGCTATAATTAAAGGTTGTACGTTAAAGGCCATGACTTCCACACGGTTTGTCCGATTTTCAAGCAAGTTTTTCCTCCATGTTCAGGTGAACCTGCTGTACAGCTTTCTCAGTGGGAGCCTCAAGGTCTGCCTGGAAAGTTTTTGAGATATTTTGAAAAGTTTGGAAAACACATTTTCGACATCTCCTCCTAGACCGTTTGACCGATTTCCACCAAAATTGTCAATTATGTTTAAGTATGTTTAAAGTATGTACATGCCATTTGCACCTATGTGCAGTGAATATGTCACTGTCTTTGACTTGTCTTATCACTTTACTACCTTATTGCTTGTTGTTTCTCTTGTTTTCCTGCACCCATATGCCCTGTTATTTTGCACTATGTTGTAAACGGAGTCTACAGCACAAGAATTTCACACGTGATACTTGTCGGAGAGACGGCATCCGGTACGGGATGGGTTTTAGCACCCCAGCCTGGCTCTCTCGTGAGGGAGAAATCCACAAACGCTACGGATCAGCCTCCTGAAAATCTGCGTAAACATCGGCGCGGCCTGTGGTCCTTCAGGCTAGAGCGAGGTGCTCGCCGCAGGTGAATGACGTGCAGCGCACAGGCCTCCTTGAGGCATCCTCCCTGCCCATGGTACGGCATGGTAGGATTGCCTTTTTCCGCGGGAGGTTCTGGTGAGACGAAGGAGGTGCCCGGCCTGGAATCACCCCACAGAGCCTTAGACCTCCATGCACCGAAGGTCTTGCAATACTGCGATGTAGCACTAAACTCTATTGCAGCGGATTGGGCATGATCAACCCTTCCGCGGGCAACGTTGCAGACAGAGTAGGAAGGCTGATCCGTGAGCGGCTGCTTCTGGGACGCGGGTCGTAATCGGCCTCGGCTGGGTCAACTGGGCGAGGGTGTATGTTGACAGACCCGAAACACCCCACAACCCCAGTCAGTGGCGTGCCGTCCATTAGGCGAACTAGGCAAATGCTAAGGGCGCTTGAGCCGTTAGGGGCGCCAGAGAGGGTAAAATATATATATATATATATATATATATATATTTTTTTTTTACAAATACTTTTTCATGATAATAGGCCTAGTATTATTTTACAATAGTAGACAAAAAATAAGCACAACAACGTCTTAAGTCTTTAAATAATAGTGAAATCATTTTTCTAATTCTGGCTGCCTGGGCTGCAGCACTTTCACCATGGTCCCTAATCCATACCACCCCACCCCCTGCGCTGCCACGCCCCCTTCTACCTGCTCGGAGCTTTTTCCCAGAGTGGGGGAAGGCCGCAACGGAGCTGGAAGGTGGGTGCTGAGGGTGCTGCAGCACCCCCTGGTGGCAAGAAATGGGATTTTCGAAATTGTTGGATTTGGCTGTCTTGTGTTTATACCACCAACAAAATGCATTAAAAAACAGTTTATGCTTCCCAGCTCTAATCTTATTTCATACGCTCTCTCTTCAAAAGTGTTTGATTTTCATCATAATCTGGTTTTCCATAATAATAATAAGTTCAGCGTTTATGCCTGTGTTGCTGTCTGTTGTAGTGTAAAACGACTAAAGGGAGAGCAGGTGCTTACATGAAAGTGAGTGAGA
>NC_139624.1:57190414-57367914 GCF_964638095.1 Poromitra crassiceps
TTATGAAAAACAACTACAGTATCCTATAATAGCCTACATTTGAGACATGGTCACTACCTCACTATTGAGTACCACCATCAGAGTATTATAGTGATTTGTCGTTGCAGCACAGAAAACAAATGCTTGACATGAAATTAAATGCAAAAGCATTGCAATCCATGATTGCAAAAGGAGGAATTTTCTGTTACAGTTTAACATTGTTTCAGCATAAATAAAATAAAGTATTGGGAGACTTCTGTAAAAATGCGCACACATACACACACCGAATCATGGGCTACTGTGAGATGTTCTGTTTTGTATTTTTGTATTCTTTCTTCCCTCTCATTCCACGGCTTTCTCTGCAGCTCGGTTGCGACCCGACTTCTGCTCCCGTTCCAGTGCCGGTGGTGTTATTTCCCCACCAAGTAAGATGGTTTTGCCACTTTGTCTTTCTCGTAGAACAGTGTTCAGCTCTGCAGTCAGGCAGGAGAAAGCACAAGCAGGAGGAGAAAATCAGAAGATGCGTTCTTTTGCTTGCCTGGTCCTAACTGGAAGAGTCCAGCTACAGCTGGACGGCAAATCACAGAAGGAAATCTTTTTAGCATGGAAAGAGAGAGGCTGGTGTCACACTGAAAGACTTGTCAACTTTGAGACTATTTTTCTTTCCCACTGAAGAAACCACATCTTGACATTTTTTGTACAATCTTGCAAGGCAGCTGGATTCGTGCAATATCATGATCACATGACAAATCCATCTTGCCACGCTCCAACCTATTGGTTTGAATCCCAACCAGTGATTCAGACCAATCGGCGTCCTATGAGGAAACTATGGGCGGGCTTTAGGTGTGATACCAGTGAGAGCGAGGCCCATGATAGACGGATGGTTCATCCAATCACCCACCAGGTATTTTGCAATAACAAGAGCATTGAAAAGCCTGACTGCAACTGAAGATTCAAAGTGGCGATGGGTCTTTGGATTATTTTCATGGATTATTCTCCTAAATTTCTCTCCTGTACTCAACCATGCCTCTATAGAGTATAAATGATCAGGAGCAAACTTTTACTTTGATCATTTCCAGGTGGGTGTGAGTGCAGATCGCATGAGCAGGTCGAGCTTGTAATGTTTTTACAGATTGTGTAGACAGGAGTGATACAAATATATTTACTGTATGAATAACATCTCAACTTATTTTCTGGTACAGTGGCAGAAGAGAATCCTTCCTGAAACACCAAGTGGCTCTGGTGAGTAAAGGGAGATTGATTGCATGACTTAGAGTTATACGGGGATAAAAAGCTGCTGTGAGACTGCAAAAATTATTTTCTTTTTAGAATTTTTGACAGACAATATCAACAGTTGGACTTTCACTAACTATTTAGAATTGAAATCATTTGTGAAGATGCCCTGCTGTGAGGTATTTTTGTTTTTTCTCTTCCTCCTCCCCATGTTCAGAGAGAAAGATGAAGCCTCTTCTCCCTCGTACCGATTCCTACTTGGTCCCTATCCAACTCCCCATCGCCCCCTCTGTCTGCCTGCCTTCCTCCTCACTGGCCCAGTTTACCCCCTCTGGCTCCCAGCAGAAACGGAGCATCTCGCGAGGAGGCAAGAGGGTCCGGATAGCTCCTAAGGTAGAGACTCGGTCACGCTGCACTGCAGAAGTGTGGCCAAATCTGAACACACACTCTTTGATGTTGTTTCTGTCCTTTGGAGGCCCCATATTTCAGAAGCTAGTTATAACATTTCATCAATGTACTCTAGATATTCAAAGGCAGAGATGCAGCTAGAATTGTACAGCTAAATTAATGGCTGTATGTCTGACAGGTGACACACCACGAGACCCCCTCATTGGTGATGTACCCTCCCAACGCCATGGAAGAGGAAGAGCAGGTGTGTGTTCCAGTAAGACCCGAGACTCCTCGAGCCCCGCTAAGGAGACACGTCAGCACCTCGCGGCGTAAACAGCGCCTGGTCCGCGCTTCGCAGGAGGAGCCTGTCCTCTTCCCCGACAGCCCTTTCTTCGACTCGGGCGTGGTCTCCGACGCTTCGACCTTCCAGGACGCGCGAGACGAGCCGGACCACCAGCAGGAGCAGTGCAGCCCTGGCCGGGAATGCTCCTTCAAAACGCCCATCAAAGGCAGAAGGCACCTGACCACCTCGACCCCCAGCAATCCCCCCACTACTGTACTGCCCGAGCCCTGGAAGGTGACACCCCTGGGCAAAGGGAGGCAGGCCGCACTGGACTTCAGCCCCATGCACACTCCCAGCGGTCCCTTTCGCACCCCCAGCCCTCCCACTTTCACCCCACTGGGCCACAACTCCACCAACTTCAGCAGCACACCTCTCTTCAGCTCGCCAAGAGAGCTCCTGACCTCCAGCCGCACCAGGCGGGCAGGAGCCACAGACTCTCCCGGCACCAAGCGCCCCCACGGCAGCTGCTCCAGAGAGCTGCTGCATGCGGGAGGCAACACACCAGCCAAACGCTCCCTGGCCGAGGGCCTGGTCCTGGACACCATGAACGACAGCCTGAGCAAGATCCTAGTGGACGTTGGCTTCTCCGGCCTGGACAATGAGGACTTGGATGTGGCAAACATCAGCTGGTCAGACTTCATCCCTCTATTCTAGTAATCTGCAGTTCCAAATCTTATTTGTTTTATTCACACAGCAGGAATTTTTATTTACTCCATCGGCCTTTGGATTAAAAAAAATCGTCATCATCATCAAATTTAACTTTGGATAAGGTGAAGAATGAGCAGAGCTGGAGACGGTCTAAATCTAGGCCTACACCAACTGGTCTGAACTTAAGGGAAGCTCCATGGGTTTGATCCATAACTTTAGCTCATGTAAACCCCCATAATGTTAGCTAATGTTACCGTAGCAGTTTCAACTAGCTAAAGACACCTAACCCTGGCAGACACAATCATTAGTGCCTCTAAGGATTTGAAGCATACGGTTAGCACGTTATTAATACCGAGGATAAGGCTGTTAATGCTGACAATTCATTTAAAAAAAACTATATGAAGGAGGTGACTGCTAACATTATGGCTTAATATCATGGATGTACACTTAAATCCAGTTGCTGTAGTCTGACTTTCTCTATTTTGACACTGCTGAGTGCCAAAACATACAAACCTACACACAAAAGTGTGTAAGGATAATTGAGGTGCATATTCAGTTGGCTTGAGCTTGCCCCTGTTTCACTGTCTTCTGGATAGGGCTTCCCACCTTGAGAGTACAGAAAACAAATGTGGGAAGGGAATTAATTAAATTATCTTCCCTTAGTTGTGGTTACGTCTGTCACGAATTGCCTCTTTATTGCATTCCAACTATTTACTGTGAACCTCTATTTAACCTTTCACATCCCTCTGTACTCTTGAAAGAATCGCTAGAAAAGAAAAATGTCTTAAGTGTGTATATATACGTGTGTTGGGTGACGTCCGGGTAGACAGTGTAGCGGTAGATTCCCTGCCTACCAAAACGAGGGTCGCAGCTTCGCGCCCCGTGCTACCTCTGGCTTGGTCGGGCGTCCATACAGACACGACTGGCTGTGTCTGCGGGTGGGAAACCGGATTAAGGGTATGTGTCCTGGCCGCTGCACTAGCGCTTCCTCTGGTCGGTCGGGCGCCCTTTCAGGGCGGAAGGAACTGGTGGGAATAGCGTGATCCTCCCACATGCTACGTCCTGCCGGTGAAGTTCCCCGCTGTCAGGTGAAAAGAAGAGGCTGGCAACTGCACATGTGTCAGAGGAAGCATGGTGCTAGTCTACGGCTCTCCCCAGATTGGCAGAGGGTGGAGCAGCAGGGGAAAAATTGGCCAAGTACAATTGGGGAGAAAATGGGCGGGGAAATCAGAAAAAACTGTGTGTGTATATATATATATGTTGGTTTGCACATGTTTAATGTATATTAAATGTTTTAAAGATGTAAATGGAAAGAACATATATTATCTAATTACCCAGATGCTACCATGCCGAAATGGAAAAGGCCATTTGGTTCAGCCTCCTGGAAAAGACTAGATGTAGATGTAGACTGATATACAGCAATAAATAATGGTAATAATACAATAGCACTACCAGCCAGCAATAGATATCTGTAAATAGAAGAACTGACTGACTTCATAAATCCATGCAGAAATTGTTTGATCGGAATGCCAGTACCAACTTAAGTGCACTTAGTACCTACCAATAGTGAGGTGATACACTTTTAAAATTTTGCATGCAAAGATTTTTCATATCGCACCACATTTTAGGCCCACTTTGGGAACCAAACAGAATATTTCGTTGATTGTCAATGTAGCAGAGGTAGTTGTGTGATGTGATATTTGAGGCCATTTACACCTGGCACCAACATGTGGTTTCTGTGATCAGATTGCAATCGGATAGTGCTTGACCACATTAACCTGATTACATTTACAATTGGTATTAATGTGTCACTCCAGTGTCCACATTGAGATCCGATTGCGATCGGATCAGGCAAGCTCCATAGCATAGAGCTGCAGATAAACAGCGGTGACTGTTGTATGTGAATTGAGAGGATGGATCGTATTTCCTCTTTTGTTCAAGTGGTCACAATGTCTCCCTGACCACCTCTGGAAGTGGTTTGGCCAATCAGATCGCAATCCGTCCTCAATGTGTCTTGGGGGCGTTTACTTTCAAGTGGTCAAGCACTATGCAATTGCAATCTGATCACAGAAAACACGTGTTAGTGCCAGTTGTAAATGGCCTATTTGTCCTTGTGTCCTACTCTGTAGATGATAATCTATTTCAGGGGGAACAGGCCAAAACGTGTCTGTTCCAAGCAGAGTAGTTTGTTGCAACGCTGTCTTTGGAAGATGGGAATAGAATAGAGCATAGAGGAATGGACATACTGTATTTTTATTTAAAAGTAATAATGTATCGCTTTGGTAATTTCTTCAGGTTTGTGTTGCTGTCTGAGAAAATTTACATTGTAGCCAGTTGACTGGTACAACTGCCACCGAATATCATGCCATACTGTATGTGTTGGCGTGGCGTGTTGTGATTCTTAAGGTGCCTGACGATATCTTGTTGAAAATATTTGGCTTTACTTTGTCAACTTTCCGTAACGTGATGTGCCTTTTCCTGTTTTAAGTTGCTCTTTCGGTTAAATAAATGTTGGTCTTGGTGCCATATGCAGTATGTAAGGTTTTTATTGTTTTTTATCTTTTCTGTGTTCTGCTTTGCTCAACTCATTTGAATTCATTCAATTTCAACAACCTGGCACAAGCTAATATTACAAAAGTACGAACTGCATAGCAAGAATAGGTATTTTAAGTTGTCATTTGAATAAAGGCTGACATTTATAGATTGTTTCTGTGATTTAAAAAATATTGTTTCATACAGTAATGCAAAAATAAGTATCTTGAGTAGACCTATGGAAAATGTCCATGATGAATGATGGGGGGAGGGGGAGCATAATGCATTACATTATTACACTGCAAAATTGTCCATCTACAGTATGTAGTAGTCTCGTGTTAAGTCTTGAATTTCAAGATTTTACTAGAAATTGGTATTCATATCTTTAAACTCCACTAGTATCAATAAAGTTATGTACATTTGATCCAAGGAAACTGTTGAAACTAGTTTGTTTGCATTGGACACAAGCAAGACAGGGTTCCCACGCATCCTGGGAAACAGTTGACCAATTTTCCAGTCATGGAAAATGAGAGAAATAAGAAAATGTCCTGGAAAATTATTTTAACATTCATTTTCCTTTAGCTGAGAATGAATGCCTAGGACCTAGGCTATCTAACAGAGCTCCCTAAAATGGATAACATTGCCATCTGAAAGGGCTAATCAGGATCATATTAACATTGAAATGGAAGTTTATGGATGAGAGGATTTTGAATAGGCTCGTCTCAGTTATGATGTGGAAACGTGAACACACCCCGAAGTCACGTCACATTGTAGCACATGTAATGCAGGTTGGATGACATTTCAAGAAGTGTCTGAAAGGCTATTAATACATTATCCTTTAAATGTAAATATTAGGAACTGCTGGCTGCTAACTGGTAGTTTTTATTAGGTTTACACAAGAACACATCTTATCTTAAAAGTATACATTTCATTGCCTTACATGTACATCTGCAGGTGTAAAAACCCACTTGCTACAGAAACCGCAGAAACATTGTGCCGAGGGGTAGCCTACCTCGTGGGAGACTGCCCGGAGCCACTTAGAAGTCTACAGGTAATAGACCATAGACAGTAAAGAGATGATTTCATAGATAAGTTATAACACTACATGTCTTAAATTAGATGTCCACAGAGAGGACCTCATTAGAAGTGCATACCAGCTAGATTGTCACTGAAAATGTCCTGGAAAAGTCCTGGAAAATTATCTCTAGAAAAGAGTGGGAACCCTGTAATAGGATTTTACCACTCAATATTACATGAGAAAGGTGGATTTTCTTTTTCAGTGTAGCACAATGTCCTCCTCGGGGGCTTCAGTATGTCTGGACCTCCTGTTGTGCCACTTCTAGTAGGATCTGCATCTGTGTACTGCAGTAGTCTGGGAACATGGGAGACAGATGAGAATGATGAAGAGTCTCTTCCATCTCCACATGATAAACAGCACACTGCTAAAAAAAAAAACATGTTCGTGTTCTAACACATGTTCTAACCTAAAGAACCTGTTTCTGATGAATATTTGAAGAGAATTCATTCAATCCTAGGCATGATCAAAGTCCCTGTATCTGTATGTGTGCAACATTTTGAGTCCAAGGCCCCGTTCCAATACCCATACTTCCATACTATTTAGTAGGCAAAAAAAGATTTAGTATGTCCCAATACGTAGTATGTCAGATGCAGTATGCCAAGAGTACCAGGATGTTGTACTACATCAGCTCCTATTTCGGAGTATGCATCGATGCATGCTGCTTCAGCCAAACTTCCCCACAATCCTTTGCGCAGCAGGAAGTTATGTCTTCTTCTTCTTCTAATGTTTTATGGCGGTTGGCAAACAACTTTTTGTGCATTACCGCCACATACTGGAGTTACGTCGCACTGACTGAGCTGCGTGTTCATGAATGAGATAATTAACTTTAAGAAAGCCTTGAAATATACCAAATACCAAACAAGCATGGTGTGTACCAAAACATGCATATCTTGATTCCTGTTTAGATCTCTGACTTAATGTTTTTGCTTTATTTATTTTATTTTGTTTATTTGATTGTCTGTTCCAATTTTGTAAATGTTTAGTCTGAATTTTTTGTATAATGTACTGTTTGTTACTGCCAGACTTTGTTTATTGAATAAAAAAACTAAAAAAAAACTCAAATGTGGCGCTGCGGACGTCGGCGGAAGTGAGCAAGAGGTCGGAGTTCAGGAAGCTCACGTGACGACAGATGTAGTGTGTCCCAATAGTATGCATTTTGCATGCATGCTGCACACTACAATCCATACTTTGTGAGGGCAGCGGCAGTACATACTACAAGAAAGAAGTACAAGTATGGGTATTGGAACGGGGCCCAGGACTAGTTTCCCCATGGGGACAATAAAGTATATTGTATTCTGTTGTATTGTATCTCATATCATTTGCTACCAAACCTTCCAAACCTTTTTTATGGCTTCCCAGTAATTTTCTCTCTATTAAATTTTGCCCGACATTTTATCGCCATTATAATGACGAAAACTATTTGGACTCACTTAGTCTCTCTCAGGTTTATTCCCATGATGTCACAAGTATTATCCTTCCAATATGGCACTACAATACACACAGCTCATTGGCTGTTCATGCCATTTGATTGTAATCACCTGTTAATTGATTACAATCACCTGTTATTTTCCTACCAAGATGGCCGTGTGGGGATGTAACAGAATACTATGAATAGGCTACCCATTTGATAAAAGAGACGACTATCACAAAGTTGATTCTTACAAACTATTCTTACAAATTGTTTGCACACAATTATTACAAATTAAGGATAGAAGTAACAATTTAAGAGATAATAATGTTAAACTTTTTGACTTTTTACACCAGAATGGATACATAGCGACTTCTGACTTTGTTCAACACATTTTCTATGTGAGGGATCTGAGTCATGTCAACTTGGCATGACTCACTGAAGATGCGTCTCAATCTCCGAGGCAGGCGAAAGCGGTGGATGGTCAGGTAATAAACTGGGACCCCGGTCAGTGTGAGTGCGCAGCTTCGCCCCGTGTTCCAGGGGTCCGAGTACAGAGACAGACCCACGATGAAGAAACACACTACAGTGAAGATGACTGCGATGGCCAGAGGCACCTGGGGGTCAAACAGAGAAAGTGAAAAACCGTGGCCAAACAGTGATTTTCAGGTATGATTGGATGGAAAATGCTTTATAATCTGGCCTAATAACATCTGATATGGTAACCTTGAAAGGTCTGGGGTGGAGGGGGAAGCGATAGCGATGGATGAGCATCCCCAAGGTTGCCAAGGCGATGAAGAACCAACGAGCGAAGGATGCAAAGTTGATGAGCTGGAAGATCTCTCCAGTGGCTAGCATCAGCACCACCAAGGGGTACTGCAGACACACAGGCAAGGCTACAATGAAGACACTCTACTACTCAGTACAACAATGATAGGCAATGACTGATATGGATTTCGGTTTTTGAAGGCCGATTCAGTGGCATACGCAGGCCATTTTGACTGAGGTGGCTGCACAGACTCAAGCAAGGGTGGCACTGAGTGCGGCATTTCGGAAGGATGTAGACGGGTCCCAGGTCAGAATTAATTAAAACTCCGAATTATGGCTTTATTCTCAGAAATCTGAGATTAAACTCAGATTTTAAATACATTTTTCACATGTGGCCCTTCAAAGAGTGTAGTTTTGGAAAAATAAATTAACTGATAAATATGTATTCATATCAGAGGTGAATGACACAGAGTTCTAATAAATTACCAATATTGCACCAATTACCCTAATATTATTCATATTGAGTAATGCTAAAGTTAAATGAAGATGTGAGAAAAGGTGGACCATTTGTGTTTTCAATTCGTAGTCGCATAAGGAGAATGCGCATATTTGATTTCTCATTGTCTGAGTGAAGGACGCTAAAAGCAATATGACACTTCCATGTTTCATTTTTCAATTGAGATTGAAAATACTTGCAGAGGTGGTGGGCATGTTTTAGCACCTGGGTACTTCAATAATGTTGTAGCCAGGTGAAGTTTTAGCCAACAGGTCGGGAGGGACTTGCAGCGCTGACAGCCAGGTGGAATTGAGTGTTCGCTAAGTCAGTGAGCTGTAAACATCAGTGACAACTTTGTAGCAGGCTCTACTCAAAAAGCTTGTTTAAGTTTTACAAATCATTTGTTAATCATTTACAATACCTTCAGTAAGTAGTGTCATGTTCTGTAAGAACTTGCCATTTCTCTTTAAATTTGTCTCCCTCTAGTGGTCATTTGGGAGTAATTCTTTATTTTCTTATTAATTCCTGCGTTGGCTTCTCATTGGGTTTTTTTGGTCATGTGACACAGTCACAACCAGGAAATGCTTTAGTTTTGCCTTCCATGTGGTCAGCTTGCAGCTCCAGCTACTTTCTCTTTTGCTTCTTCTGTTTTGTTTTGGAAAGCATCGCTTGTAAGTTACATTTAAATTAGTTATAATGATAAAAGTGTAATTTAATATATTCTAGTATGTTAGGCTACATTTAAATATTTCGTTTATTTACATTGTGATTGTGAATACTGCCAGTGTAAAAGTAGCCTTGTTATAGTGTTTTCTGTTGAAATATTTGATAGCCTAGCTGCTGCATGTCAATGCTAGTTCCTATTGGTGTTTTTTGATGGTGAACTTTGTGTATATTGTTTGGAGATATATTTACAGCTATTTACACATCACATTTAATTTGATATTTGTAGGCTATGTTATGACTTAGCAGCTGTCATTTACATAATTCCATGTCGTTGTATGTAGATAGATAGATAGATAGATAGATAGATAGATAGAGTACTTTATTCATCCCCGTAGGGAAATTCTGGCGTTACAGCAGCAGCATCAATGACAGCAACAACTAATTAAACAATAAAAAGTGACACAAATTCCCGTAGGTAAGGTGCAGAGCAAAAACAACAGTATCAACATATTGCTAGAAAGAAGCAAGAAACAATACAATACGTAAATATGCAAACTACAATATATACAACTTTACTTCCACCGCCGTTACATCTTTCGTTTCCCGGAAACTAAGTACCGGTATATTAAATAATACTATTATTTCTATGACTAAAGCTGTACACTGTTTAATTATTTATATTATAATTGCAATGACTATGCCATACCCTGTATGGCGTATTATATTACATGGTAATATAGCTATGACTATGCATTGTGAGTGTGCAAAGTGCAACGTGGGCATGAGTGTGCACTGTGCATGTGCAGTATGGATTCAACATTCAGGAGGGTTATTATAGGAGGGGGTGGGGGGTAGGGAGAGGAGGGCCCTCCTCTCTCGGCATGTCCAGGAGTTATTGTATATCGTCGCTGTCGTTCCAGGACCTCGAATGTGCCTTTTTTCACTTTTTTATTTTTTGTCATGAATCAATGCCATTGGTCACCCTTCACGTCTCTGTGTGGTTTTTAACAAATGCAACCAATGGAAAAGCATTAAAACGAGCTTGTGAGTAAATCTCGTAACGCCATTCGCCCTCAATCTGTCAGTCAAACCTCGAAATTCCCCCCCTACCTCCGTGTGTACCCCCCCCACGCAGGACAGTAAACCCGGAAAAGACACACGGCAGACGCGCTTAGGGCTGGGTATCGAGTTTCGATACTTACTTGGCACCGAAATGAAAACATCGATACTAAGGGGTATCGAAGCCTCCCTTGTCAATCGATACCAATTTTCGATACCAAAACAAAACAATGTCATTGAGCCTATAAGCATGCGACATGCTTGCACACCACGCTCTAATACGGCTGGTGATTGGCTGTCATGTAAAAGCATGCAGGGAAAGTTACGCCCACTTTAGCCGGTGTGTGTTTGTTGAGGCAGGCAGCGTGCGGTGCGGAGACAAGTGGAGCTGGGACTGGTTTCCACAGACAAGCGAAATAATCGAGAGGTGGGTCCGCTTACCGCAAGTTGTTGTTGATTAGCGGTTATCAGATCCCTCAGTCTGACAGTCTGGCTGTGAGTTGTAGCATTAGATCGTTTAATTAATTGGCGCGGTAAAGTTATGCGCAAGCGGGCATTGTGTATTTTTAGCAACTCGTTAACAAACGCTGATGTCATGATAGTTTGTTGAATGTAAATGCGATTCACTTTGTGCTATTAAGGCTATATTGATAGGCTAGTCAATGCTCAACTATTGTCTTCCATGCATGAAGTGGAGCTGTCTCGTCAGTTTTGACAAGAATGACGTTCTGTTGCAGCAATGAGCGTTAAACACTGATCTGCAACGCGCGCGTTAGATGTTCAATTAATTAGTGTTAACGTTATATGCAAGCGGGCAGTTATCGCCCATTATGTATTTTTACTAGCAACTCGTTAACAAACGCTGATGTCATGATAGTTTGTTGAATATAAATGGGATTCACTTTGTGCCATTATTGATAGGCTAGTCAATGCTCAATTGTCTTCCATGCTTGAAGTGGAGCAATCTCATCAGTTTGGACAAGAATAGCGTTCTGTTGCATCCGTGAATATTAAACACTCATTTGCAACTCTCCGTTTTGCACTGAAAACTATTGCACTGATTTATTTGTTTTAGCCTACATTTATTTCCTTTGTAGTACTCCAATATTTTTATTGGAGGGACAGCAATAAATTTAGACAACTTAAAGTTATGTTAAATACAGTAGTTTTTTTTTTTTGCTGTAAAACTAAAGATTTGTATCATAATTGTCAATGTGTAATGCAGTTTTATTTTTGTTAAAATGGATTTTTCTAAAAATTGGTATCGAAAAAAGTATCGTTCAGGAACCGGTATCGAAATCAAAGTATCGAAACGGTATCGATATCGAAAAATTTTGAACGATACCCAGCCCTAGACGCGCTATGTATTTCTCATATCGTTTTGACTAATCCTGGCTTCCTCTGACGTTAATATATCAATCAAATGTTTTCCAGTTATTCCTAGGCTGCAAACTTGTTTTAACATGCAAATCTGAGTGTTTTCTGACGAGAATAAAGTAACGTTAACGCTACGTTATGTCAGACTATTTCTCACCCCATGCCAAAACCCCCGCTTCGGCCATGAGAGGCGAGGGGCAATGCTGCTGCTCCTGCGCGCGCCCCCGCGGCCTGGAGCTTGGGGGCGCGTGCATGAGCCTCCCGCTTGACTGGCCGTGAGAAAGTGCTTCCAAGTCGGACTGATAATATAAACAACATCATTTGAGCTTATCCAGGTAAGATATTAATAAAGTAATGACACATTCAGCGGGAAACTAACTATAATTATAGCTGCTGCGCAGCAATGGGTCGTGGCCGGGCAAGTCTCAAGGCTTTGAGCCTTGAGCCTTGAGCCTTGAAATCAGCTCAGAAGTGTCAAGTGTCAATACAAGAAGGAAGGTTGGCCATAATGACAATGAATCAGCACTTCCTGCCGCCCTTCAAAATAAAACAATTTAGAAGGTACAGGTACTGAATGCTGCTATAGCGCCCCCTAAAGGCGAAATGACACAATATTTATCCTATAGGCTCAGAGTACATCCTTCCACACCTGGACCAAGGTTGGTTAGGATCGCACGTTGTGTTCTAGAGTTATGGTGATTCTTGTGAAATTGGCCCCACCCACAGAAGTTTGGAAGTCGATTATATCGCAACGGTGTGCTTTTTTCAAATACCACGAAACAGTGTTGTGCAGGACACTCATTACATGATGTGTGCTTTGGTTTGGTGAAGACTGGACAAAATTTCAAGGGGGAATCGCAAAAAAACTGTTTTGGACCAAATTCAAAATGGCGGAAAATCTAGTCAGACGGAAATGGGCGTGGCCTAGATGAGTAGATGCGGAAGGACCCAAGGAATCCAGGGAAAAAAGAAGTTTGATGATAGACCATACGGTTCAGAAGTTATGGACCAGAATGTAAAGAGGGCTGTTATAGCTCCACCATCTGCTCAATTTGTGTAATTCTTTCGTGTAGAATAAAAGGCCCCTCTGTGCACCTCCCTACCAAGTTTCGTAGCTGTAGCTGTTATGGTTTCTGAATTACAGCTAATTTACTGCAAGATTTTTCGAAACCCCATGCAAGTCAATGGGGAAAAAAAATATTATGACATCACAATTGCTCGAGTGACATTAGTGATGGCATCACAATTGCTTGACTGACTGATGACATCACAAATACAACCTAATTGCCAAAGGTAATTAAGGTAATTAAGCTATACACGGGGCCAGAATTCAACGTTTTGATGCACTGTGGGCTCAATTTTTGACCGATCGAAAATCTGGTTTGATACTTTTGTGTAGAACAGTCTAACGATGCAGATACTGAAGTTTGGTGTCGTTTGAAGAAAAAATGTGGGAGGAGTAGGGTTTAATTCGTTTTTGCAGTTTTTGCAGTTTTGCGGTCTTTAAACTTCATAATTGGCCATAGGTTGCATTGTACAAAAGTTTCCCCTCATTTAGGCGCACATTTCGGTGAAAGTTGCAAAGCCGTAGCACGTATGCCTGATTTTTTATGAATTGTTTAAGTTTTAAACTTTAGACAGTCGCTGTCGTGCCACCGTTAGGCAGGGGAGCTGACGGAGCCTCTGACTGAAACCGCTCCGTTGTCCAGCCAGCAGGTCGTGTAGGGGGTGTGTCGTGTCATCCATGATTTTGAGTATTTTTTGTAGCATCCTTCCCTCCACAACCACCTCCAGGGTGGTGTATGATGTCTTTCAAATAGCATTTAGTAATTGGTGCTATCTTTTGGTTTTATTTCAGTTTTACAAAATAATTCACTCATGAGAATGACGACAACAGTAAAGGACGTTAACTGGTTAATGTAATAACTAGCAACAGAAATACAACATTGAATTTGTTTATTAACCTACAATTAAGTTGGTTAAATCTTCTAGGAGAAGTGTCCGTGTGCATGTGTGTGTGCGTGTGTGCGTGCGTGTGAGTGAGCAGAATTTTGTCCGGGCACAGCTATACCGTTTTACGTGCGATCGGGCTGAAACTTTCATGGGGTGTAAAGAGCACCCGTGCGTAGGGGTGGGACAAAATATCGATACCCACGTTATCGCGATATTTCCACCCGCGATACGTTATCGATACACTGGCGCCAAGTATCGATATGTTTATTATTTTTTTTTTTTTTTTTTTTTTTATTTTTTTTAATAAACAGGCTAAAATATTATGCTGTGTGTGGTAGTTGAAACATAGTTTCAAGTTGACTTTATTTATGTTTGTAGTTGAAACAAAAACATAACTACTGTAGGCTACATGAATGGAAATGTTTGATCATTAATATCTACTTTTAGAAATTATATAGGTAGGTAGGTAGGTTATATAGGTTTTCTTGTTTTAATAGTAATAATAAAAAGACTTAATGTGTAACTTTTCCTCCGTGGTATCGAAAATGGTATGAGTGAGTGAGTGAACTCAGAGAGTTCATGTCAATTCTGCTAATAAATGCATAATACATGATTTTTTGCCTTCAGAGGTATTTTTTTCACTTGTTACACAGGTATCGTGATGTATCGTCTTCCAATATATCGCAGTATCGCAGTATCGTGATATATCGTTATCGAGGGCCAAGTATCGTGACGATATCGTATCGTGAGCTACTCAGCGATTCCCACCCCTACCCGTGCGGGTGACCTGACGGAGCCGTATTTTTTAATTTGGTGATTGCCCTAATTACCTAATATAATGTTGTGATTCATCAGTGATGATGTCATCAGTGATGTCCTCCTTCCTGGCTGAGGCTAGTGATGAAGTCATCAGTGATGTCATCCGTGATGATGTCATCAGTGATGTCATCCTTCCTGTGTGAGGCTATTGCAGGCCATGCAGTATGCGACTGGGTGAGCTGCAGGGCAGGCAAGCCTAGGAATCAAGATTGCTAGTGATATATAGGCTGGCTAGGCTACTGGTGAGTTTACGGCATCCCCTTACACCTTACATTAAATATGAAAGAGTTGCCTCGGTGCAATTTAAAGTCACCAAAATGCTGAAAATGCCACGTGCAGCTGAAGAATATTTAGCTCAAAGGATATATCAGTATTCCTTCAAGTTTACAGAATACTGATCTCATCTCCATAGTTGGTTCCAGGAATATCATGGCTTGTCTGTGCATAATTGCATATGGCTATTGCTGTTACATGTATGACATGATTTCTGTGTCATAGTTGTTAGTTATGTATTACATCCTTATGAGCAGGCTCTAAAATCAACTTTTTGGTCCACCAGCCAAATGGCTAGTGAATGTTCACCTTTTACCAGCTACTCAATTGATTACCATTGTTGTTGTTTTTGCTGGTGAGTGAAGCAAATCTACCAGCCACTTGCATATTTTACCAGCATTTGGCTTGTGCTAATTTTGGACTCTGCTAAATAATGTGTTTAATGCTTTGCTCATCAAAAAAATGAATGCAATGAAATGAATGTAGGCTATCAATTAATTTACTAAGGACAAACTTCCCATAAATGTCACACAGTATGTCACAGGAATAGACTACGTGACAACCAGGAATAGACTAGTGACCACTGAGCTTTTTCACTTAATAATTTATCAATAAATGCCCCTATAACAAGAAATAATATGTTTAAGCCATCTATTATAGATGGGTCCTTCAATACCTGGGCCAAGAACAGACTAGCCAAATTAAAAGATTTATATATTAATGATAATTTCGCATCATTCGAACAGTTGAGTTTAAAATTTAAAATCCCCAACTTTCAGTTCTATAAATATTTACAGCTTCGTAGTTTTGTATCTTCATGTTCGGTTCATTACCCATCATTACCGCCCAGCTCTCTCCTTTAATCTGTTTTGGAGCTTAGCTCTTACCCCAAAGGGAGTATTGGAAGGATCTATACCTCACTCAACTCTCACAATCTAGAACCCTTGATACATTTAAAAAATCAATGGGAGGAAGAATTAGATACAGATCTTTCTGAGGATGTATGGGAGTCCATATTAGAAAAAATATTTTCCTCTTCAATTTGTTTAAAACATAAAGTCATACAATTCAAGATTGTACATAGACTGCATTGGTCCAGGGCGAGATTGGCCAAATTTACACCAGACATGGATCCTAATTGTGATCGCTGTCAAACAACCCCAGCCACTTTATCACATATGTTTTGGCTTTGCCCAAAACGAGTAGATTTTTGGCATTCCATATTTAAATTCTTTTCTGATATACTGGAAATATCCATTGAACCTCTTGCCATAATTGCAATCTTTGGTGTGGTCCCGCATAGGGATGCACCGATTGCCATTTTCTTGGCCGATTCCGATTTCCGATTTTTGAATAGTCTGACTTGCCGATAGCGATTTTTGCCGATTCCGATTTTTTTTTCTAAAAACAACAATTGACAGCTTACACAAACGTTTTTGTAACTTTGTTTGAAAATTAAGATTCATAGAACAATTCTTACATCTAATGGGGATCCAAATAATCTTATCTTATCATTTGCATGAAGTAGGACCATCTCACTCAAACACATCTCAAAATAAAAGTGTTCCAGGTTAGGCTACTGGACAGAGCTTTTTTGTGCAAATACAATGAATCCAAAAATTAAATTAAATCCAATAGCCTATATCCCACAGCTATCATGCATTTACTTTTCCAAAAGAAAACGGGTGCAACAGAACATCAAAATGATCCATGGACAAGGAGTTTATAGCCTGGCTCCAGAGTCCTCTTGAGTAGAGGGGAAATTAGTTTATGAGTTACAGTAACGATCTTCAGTCTGAATATCAGGCGGTGTTTACACACAGTCCGAAGTTTGGTATGCATATTTTTATCTGCCATCCGAAAAAATATCGTCACGCACAGAAATCCTTGCACACTTGTGAGTCCGATGCATTTTTATTATTATGTCCGTCGTTCTATTTGCAATACGAAACAAATAGTCTCTCCTGTATCTACGTTACAACATGACTGACAGGCTGAGGCACCAGCGCTGATGTGGAATGGAAAAGGCAGGTCGGGGAATGGTGGACACAATGCTCGCGTTCACCTCGCCAAGTCGGCTGTGCACTGTGGCCGGGTGCAGCAGCACTGCTTCCCGGGCAGAGAGAGCAGAGAGAGGGGGGCCAGTGAGGTGCGAAGCGAGCCGCTCAGACTTGACTCCAGCCGAGCGGGACTCGGCCGCATCTCTGTCTCCACGGCTTATTTTCGACTTGCATGTGTGACAAACTGCGAGATTTGTCTACTTCACTGACGGTGAAAAAAATCCACAACGAGGAAGGTATGCTGGCGTGTGTGTGGTGGTGGCTGGGTGCCTGTCTCGTGCTTTGGGGTGCGCGCACGTCATGTGAAAATCGGCTCACAGAATCGGCTATTTAGAGTGACCGGCGCAGATCACCGATCGAGGCCGATCACGTGAAAATCGGCCATTTCCGGTCACGTGCCGATCGATCGGTGCATCCCTAGTCCCGCATAGTCTCTCCCTCAACCAATGCAGCAAAAAGATGATAGCGTTTGGTACACTTCTGGCCAGAAGACTTGTACTCCTTAAATGGAAAGACAAGTTTCCTCCAACTTTCAATCACTGGGTCAGAGATCTTATGTATCATCTAACCCTAGAAAAAATCCGATACGCTACAAGGGGTTGTGCCCTTGACTTTTATACCATCTGGCAGCCAGTCCTGGACCAGGTAGAGAAAATGGACGCTAAAAGCATTTCAAATATATAGATTTACCCCCCCCCCTTTCTCATATTTATTTTCATTAATCTGTTTTTGTTGTTGTTGTGTGTTTTTTCTGTTTTTTTTCTTTTCTTTCTTTTTCTTCTGTGTATATTTGTGTATTGATATACTGTGATGTATGACATGATGTATGTGGTGTAATAGGCCAGGGGTTCTTGTGGGATGGGTTTTTGTTTAAAAGTGTCAAGTGTATTTAAATCTGTATTTTGTATTTTGTATAATATACAGAAAACAAATAAAAAAACTTTGAAGAAAAAAACAGACTAGTGACCACTGGAGAGACAGTTGACAGCCGGAACAGGGACGGCACCCGGGAGCAGTATGGGTAAGCGCCCCAGCCTGCGTCTTCCGTGAGGAAGAAGCCCAACAATCCACGAGAGGCCTTTTAGGAGGGCCATTCAAGCTGCAAGTGGAGTCTGCAGTGCCACCAAGTACTGGTACTGCATGGTGTCCACCAAGATACCATCACGTCGGAATGAGATGTTTGGAGCGGGGGAGTCTGGTGCAGCGCACAGATCCTAGACCTGGTGAGACGAGGGAGGAGCCCGGCCGGGTGGCAACCCACAGAGCCCGGTCTCTCTACGTACCAGAGCCCTCCCCCCCCCCGGTCCCAGCAGAGTAGTTCCAGAGCAGCGGATTGAGTGGCCCTGACCACGTGACCACCTTCGACCCTTCCTAGAGGGCTGATCGTGGGTAGCTACTGGGACGTAAGTTGGGGCTTGGCCAGCCCCGGCTGGGTCACCTGGGCGAGGGTGTATGATGTTGCGAGACCCAAAACATCCTATGACCCCAGGGTACATCACTGAGGATACGTCCCAGTTGCATCCATGCGATGTTTTTTTTCTTTATAAGTTAGCCTGGCTTAGCCAAGCCAGTGACTCATAGGAATAGACTACGTGACAACCAGGAAAGACTAGTGACTACTGGAGAGTCAGTTGACAGCCGGAACAGGGACGGCACCCGGGTAGCAGTATGGGTTAGCGCCCCAGCCTGTGTCTTCCGTGAGGAAGAAGCCCAACAATCCACGAGAGGCTTTTTAGGAGGGCCATTCAAGCCGCAAGTGGAGTCTGCAGTGCCACCAATTACTGGTACTGCATGGTATCCACCAAGATACCATCACGTCGGAATGAGATGTTTGGAGCGGGGGAGTCTGGTGCAGTGCACAGGTCCTAGACCTGGTGAGACGAGGGAGGAGCCCGGCTGGGTGGCAACCCACAGAGCCCGGTCTCTCTACGTACCAGAGCACTCCCTCCCCCGGTCCCGGCAGAGTAGTTCCGGAGCAGCGGATTGAGTGGCCCTGACCACGTGACCACCTTCGACCCTTCCTAGAGGGCTGACCGTGGGTAGCTACTGGGACGTTGACGTAAAGTTTTTTTCTTTATAAACCAAAACACACTGACAACTTTATGCATTATGCAAAATTGTGCAAATGTTATTCAATTCAGTTCAATTCAATTTGGCATGTAGGCTATCTAATAACAACAAAATTGCCAAAGCATTTCAGGACAATCAACAAAAGATATAACTGATCTAACAACAATTTCAATGCTTGGGGTTTTTGGGGGATGTTTTTTTTTTGAGGGGTGGGTGATCAACGGTGCTTTATGCATGTGCAGTTGCCTTCATTGTCACGGCAGGCCCAGACTGTCTCTGAGGGGAGGCTGACAGGTATCTCACTCTCTTCATAGAAGGTCTCACTCATCTTCCCTTCCTTTCTGCAGCCACAGTTGCCTTCTTTGTCACGACAGGCCCAGACTGTCTCTGAGGGGAGGCTGGCTGCTGCCTGGATGACAACTGTTTTAGGAGCCATGTCATTTGTGGAGATGGCCATGTTTCTCTGGATGTGCTCCATTTTCTGGAAAAGCAGTTTGTTGTCCCACACACAGGCCTTAAATTTGATGGCCTGCTTCTTCAGTTCTTCCTGGAGGTAGGTACTGCTCCTCCTTGCACAAGATGTACTTTTTTACCTTGCAAGCTTCAAGCTTGACGGCCTGCTCCTTGTTTTCCTTAAGAAGGGCCTCCATCATAACCTGGCAGGCTTCAAATCTGATGATTTGCTCATCCAGTTCTTGACGGAGGGCATACCTTTTCTTGCGAAAGCTGTTCTTTGTGACCTCGCAAGCCTCAAACTTAATGGCTTGCTCCTCCACTGTTTTGCGGAGGGATTCATTCTCAGCCTCACAAGCCTTTAACTTGATCACTTGCTCCACCTTTTCTTGGCGGATGGTGTTCATCGCCAGCATTGCCAGCTTGAGGGGGCTGGCAGAAGGGAAGATTACATCCATGTCTAGCTGGTAGAGATTTGCTAATTAAGTGTCTGGCTCTCTTTTTCTCTGTGTGTGTCTTGGTCAATGTCAGTTTGTACTTCTGCGTATGGTCTTTTATAGGCATAAGATATGACATCATAAATGATGTCATAAATGGATGGTGACATCTCGCGAGATAGCTGCACTCTTCTCTGGGATCGATTGAGCGGCCTGTTGTCACTTGTCAAACAGGCTGCACCAGCTCTCACCCGTCCCCGCTTGCTCTGCCATCATTAGTTAGTTTAGTTTAGTTTAGTTTAGTTTAGTTTAGTTTATTGTTTAGTTGGACAGGACAGTGCACATTAATAAAACAGTTTACACATATAGAATCATCCATACATGTCATGTCAACAGTAAAATTGCCGGGATTAGCCGAAGCTAGTTTTCACCCGCAGTCCTCGGGACATAAAGAACTAAAAACTACAAGGTAATTACAGGACTAAAAACAATACGGGAATAAAAGCAATATAATAAAATAAAAATGCACAAGGGATAACAATACATACACAGGATAAGAACAATACACTCAAACAAGATAAAAACAATACAGTTAAAGTGCAAAGGAGACAAAATCAGAACAATAAAGTGCTGATACAGTATAATAAAGTGCAAAATCAAGGAAATTATGAGAGGGCTATAGAGGGTATGCACACACCCACTGAAACACGCCCCCTCAATCAGGAATGAGTGTCAAAATGATTGTCAAATTCCTCCCTGAGCAGCAGGTGTCAATTATCTAGGCTGATTACTGCATTCAAGCTCAGTCTTGCTGTGACTCAGTGGGCGTGACCCCACAGTGACTTCTGCCTCTGTGACATCACATGCATACCCTCTATAGGTTATTGGTTATGGGTGCAATGTTGGTTACTTTTGAGCCATTCCTTAAGTTTATTTTTGAAGGTGGGGTATGTGGGGCACTCCCTTACTGCGGCCGGGAGACCGTTCCATACCTTACCACCCACGATGGACAAAACGTTTCTCCCAAATGCGGTGCGTCTGTGGCCCAACTCACAGTCTCCTCTTTGACATGCCCTGGTGGTCATGCCCTCCACGGACCTCCGCTACCTTTCATCTCGGCGATATCCATCATTTTGTGAACTAAACTGGGATGATACAGCTATGTCAGTTAGCTTTTTTGGACTAGTGCCCCCCCATCCATTATCCAGGTCCTTTTACCGTCCTCCCATCAAATCAAATGTAAGCGAATTATCTTCTCTGAATATTTGTTAAGAAATTATTTATTTTCCCTTTCAAGTTACTTTCAATATCAGGTGGTTTGAGTAGTAGGTCAGTGATGGAATGTTGCACAAGAGGGCAGCTCTGAGCTGCTGAGTTAAGATTCAAGAAACTTGATTTGTCCCCAATGGGGCAATTGGTTGTGCAATAGAGGGTATGCATGTGATGTCACAGAGGCAGAAGTCACTGTGGGGTCACGCCCACTGAGTCACAGCAAGACTGAGCTTGAATGCAGTAATCAGCCTAGATAACTGACACCTGCTGCTCAGGGAGGAATTTGACACTCATTTTGACACTCGTTCCTGATTGAGGGGGCGTGTTCCAGTGGGTGTGCATACCCTCTATTGAGAAGTGCACATAAAACACACAGTAAAGTGTAAAGCTACGTAATGCTGCGTAAAAATAGGGTTTGCTCAGAGATGCAATATAGCCTCTATTTTTCTCTTGTTTATTGGTCATTTTACAAAATGATTATTAGGCTATGGAGTAGTGGTGGTGGGACGCAATTTGACATGATTCAGTTGTGCTTTTGATGTTTAATATTGCCACACTGCATGTTTGGTAGCTATAAGCTGAATATTTATTTAATTAAATTGCTTGGTTTACTCTGTTTTGATACAGTATTGCAATGTTGGATTTATGTTATTGTGTTTATACGCTGTTTCCCATTATGGTGTTTAGTAGATGCATACTAATATTTGACAGAGTTGGTATAATATCAATATAGTTTGAGTATTCTAACATATACATGTAATTCTTAGATATACTGATAATTTGATTTATTTCATAATTTACCTGGTTTATTTGAATGTGTCTAAATAATTGCCTAATACCATGTTGGGAAATAAATTATTATTATTATTTCGTTTATTTGGCAGAGTTTATTTGAAAGTGATTAAATAATTGGTAATATCAGTAAATTAATTTGATAAAATTAATTTAAAATCGAATTGAATTAATGGGATTTCTTATTCAATTTAAATTAAATTTGAAATGATCATGTCTGTCATAATGCAGTAAAATGCATGTTATTTTGTGTGATTATAATCTACATGAGTGCATAATGTTTATCATACAAGTGGCCCAGCTCTGCATTACAATTTTCAAATGCAAGGTCTGATTTGAGCTGCTGAGTGAATCACATTGTGGGTGCCTAGGTCCACAGATATGGATTAAACCATCATGTCATATTCAAAAGGTCTGGTTGAAAAAAAAGCCCATCAAAGACATCCATGTCTGCGTATCTTATTGTCCATGTTGGATCACTGGCTTATTTATAGTCTCTACTTAGATGAGTGGCCATTAAGAGCAGGATGAACCAAGGCACCCAAAACGGGACTGTGGATACGTCTTGTACGTCCAATGTTGGGTAGTCTCGGTTTCCAGACGTTTGGTGAGCGGTGCCAACAGCGCCACCTAACCACCAAACATCTGGGAATTTACTGTTCCAAATCTGGTTCAGAGCCCGGCGAGAACGGCCGGCAACAGACACGCCTACATTTATTATTAGAATTTTATTTGGTAGCGGCAATGCAATGTTTCATAGTTCCAATATAGAGCAAGACACTGATGTGCTGCAAAGAGAGTTTATACCTGTTGTTTATTTTACAATAATTTTTCCTACCCGGAAGTGGTCCGCTTGCTACTGTGAGTCATCAGCAGGCTCTGTAACGTAGCCTCGGGAGTCGGGCTTAGAATAATAATAATAATAATAAATTGAATTTATATTGCACTTTTCATTTTGACCAAATCCCAAAGTGCTACAGAGGTAAAAGTAAAAAATAAAATAATAAAATAATAAAAATTAAAAGATAAAAACATAGAGAGAAATAAAATAAAATAATAATAATTAAAAGAAAAACATAATTAAAAGAACATTAAAAATCACATAAAAAAGCCTGAGAAACTAAAGAAAGGCATATAGCTTATCGCTGGGGGAAAGACCTCTAGCCGCTGGGGCCGGATGAAACACATCCTATTAACAGGTTATGTTTGTTTCTAAGTGATTAATATGTTTCTCCGCAAATGCGACAGCACCGGTTCTGCATGAGCGTCACTGCTCCCAGAAAGCAGGCCCGCCCACAACGCTCATGATTGGTTCTCCGATGCAAGGCTTCCAACAGCACCACCTAACGTTATGAAAAGATTTAAATAGTAATATTCTCAGTCTTACAGTAGTGAAACGGATTAAGACTGAGAGCTGAGTCTAAGGGTTGGGGGTCGTTATTCAAAAAATTTATATTAGACATTACACATGACTTTAAAAAGAGTAATGACTTCCTTTACTTAATTACACCCTGGAGAAAGTAAATCGTTCCATACTCGTTACATTAATTTTTTTAGTTTTCCTCAACATCACCTGAGATCCATTGTCACATAATTGCCAGATAACAATATAACATTAAACCATACATATGCCCATAATCAGCACAAATCCATATCCTAATAAAGACATACACAAGATCTCACTCCTCCCCGTCCCTCCAGCCCACGTTTGTTTTTCTCATAATCCTGCAGATTCAATCCCGATCCTGCTGATAATTGAAGAACATGAGACTGTAAGGCCTTACACTACTCGATACAGACAAATGTAATGTGATTACAGTAATGTAATGCGTTACCCCCAACACCGGTCTTGTCACCATAAAAATACAGAAATAACTACTCACCTCTGGTTGTGTCTGCGGACACTCGATTCCACCCGGCTGTCAGCGCTGCGAGTCTAAAACTTCACCTGGCTACAACATTATTGAACGCACCCAGGCTCCTAAACACGCCCACCAACTCTGTGAGTATTTTCAATTTCAACTTGACGTTTGACAAATGAAACGTGGGCTTATTGCTTTTAGCGTCCTTCACTCAGACAATGAGAAATCAAATATGCGCATTCTCCTTATGCGACTATGAATTGAAAACACAAATATACTTTATACCCGGACCGATCATCAACGGGAGTTCATCATTTACCTTGCCATTTATTTGCCGCTACACTGACATTTCACCGGAGATACGCCATCATCTCTTTCATCGATCAACGTGTACTGACATTGATGAAGAGTCAATGCAATGGGTCAAATGTAATGCGTTCTAATCTATGCCAACTTGCATTGCCTATTGGCCTGAGTGTGGAAAGCACATCACCAGTAGCAGCACAGCCGGCAGAGGTGTGTGTCTGCGGATGTGGATCATGGAGAAGAGTGCTGGCCAGTGGCCCTCCCTGGCTCCCACGAACAGCATCCTGCAGCATGGACAGAAAGACCGGTAATCAGTCAGCCTGGGTGGAGTTCAGGCACTGAGTCTGGTCCCTTCCTGTAACTAGATTACCTGGGCGCTCCAAAGAAGCCGCCGTTCAGCGCCCCCAGGCAGGATATGGCCACTAGAACGGGAATCACAGACGCCAGTCCCTGGAGAGCACGGTTGGCAAACGTCTGTCAAGGCACAGACACTGGATGAGATTTGCACAACAGAAAAACAGTGGATCTATTTCCATTGATTTGGCAGCAAATGCATGCAGCAGTATAGAGTATGGCACCGACCACAGCCACGGCATCAGACAGCAGCAGCTCAGCAGGAGTCATCACGGTGTAGTACGCCACATTAACAAGCACATAGAAGATGGTCACTGTCACCATGGAGCAGATGATTGCCAGTGGGATGTTTCTGATGAGACACGGCGCACAGGACACACATGCACATAGTAGTGTCTGCAAGGTATTGGCATGGCTTTGACCGGAGAGCAGATATCAAATGAGAAATACCTATTTGGGTTAATGACCTCTTCTGTGACAAAATTCAGATAAAACCTGAAGAGAAAAAGGAAAATGCACATCCATATAGGCAAACAGTTCTGATTGTCAGGTGTGGCAGGGAGGCAGGTGCCAGTTAATAAACAAACATTAATAATATTATTTTCTTCTGTAGTGGATTGTAGTTCCCCCCGCCCAATAACAATAAACAACAAAAGTTCGAAATTCAGTTTGCTCACTTCAATTCACTTCTCAAATCTGTTCAGAGTAAACCCTCTTCCTAAACAAATGAATAAAGGCTCTCTCCAAAAAGAAAATGAACCAAATCTCTTGTGCACACAGGATAGATAGATAGATAGATACTGTAGATAGATAGATAGATAGATAGATAGATAGATAGATAGATAGATAGATAGATAATATTGTGTGTCATTATGACTATGTTGTTAACAGTATATTGGCATCTTGTCTGATTTTATTGCAATTTTTGTATGCATTGCTGTTAATATTCTTGAAAGTGTATAATATTAGTGGTATTATTCTGTCATTTAGCCAGTGGAAAATGTCACTTACAGTATAGTTAAAAGCTTGTTGAACTGGAACTACTGTATCTGTATGCTTACCATCCGCCATAGGCATATAACCCGTTATAGAAGGCGAGTGGCAGCCTGTCCCATGTTAATGAGTCCATCTCAAAACCATTCTGGAAATTCTCTGTCTTTCCTGCATGGAAGCAGGTACAGAGACAGAGTAACTGAGCATTTCTGACAGATGTCGATTGAATAGACCTCAACTCTATTGAATTAATTCATGCGTTTGTCTCGATCAAACCTCCAACCTTTGGCCAGTGCAATGACACCGGGGACGATGATGAGGACCAGGGCGAACATCTTAATGAAGGTCAGCGTGACCTGAGTCCGAGTGGCCAGGGTCACGCTCCAGCAGTTGACCGCCACTACAAACGCTACAGGGGCACAGAGAGAAACAATACGTCAATCGAGGTTCAGGCATTATGCAAATCTTACAGTATAGAAAATGCAGAGAGAGAGAGCTACTCACTCACTCCAAGGATGCTGACCAGTTTGATAAGCACGGTGGGAGCAGCACAGGGCGTGAAGAACGGTTCCACCACATAGCGACCAAACGCCAGGGACACATAGGACGCTACCGCCGGCCTGCACAAGGGACACGCATTTAGTATGTACTGTGATTTGTCTCCATTTTATTTCTATAGAGCCCAAAACAAAATGGACCCACCTGATGAATAAGAACTCAACCCAGAGTCGTAAGAAGGCAGGCAGAGGTCCTAGTGTCTCCAGCAGGTAAGTGTAGTGCTCCCCTGACTTTGTAAAACTGGTGCCCAGTTCGGCATAGCACAGGGCCCCTGATGGAATACATCATGAGTGATGTAACATAGCACAGGCCCCTTGATGGAATACATCATGAGTGATGTAACATATCAACATCTCAAGTTGTATTCACATAAAATCATGTCATCACGGATTAAAGTATTTGGACACATAGAGGCCATTTACACCTGGCACTAACATGCGTTTTCTGTGATCAGATAGTGCTTGACCACATTAGCCTGATTTCATTTACACCTGGCGTTAGCATGCGTTTTGGGTGATCAGATTGCAATCTGATTGCAATCTGATCACCCAAAACGACTGTCCTCTCAATCTGCATACAGTTGCTGTATGTGGATTGAGAGGACACATTGCCTTTACACTTGTGTTCAATGTGGTCACAATGCATCCCTGACCACCTCCGGAGGTGGTTTGGCCGATCAGATTGCAATCCATCTTCAATGTGTCTTGGGGGCGTTTACACCTGTACTTTCAAGTGGTCAAGCACTATCCGATTGCAATCTGATCACAGAAAATGCATGTTAGCGCCAGGTGTAAATGGCCTCCATGTGTCACTTGGAATTATGAACATAAACATTTCACCTTCATGTTAACTAACACTCAATGACCATCTGATGATTGTACATGTTTGTCTGCTATTGATATTGTCAGACAAAAAACACACATTTGCATACGAGTAAGGAATACTATTGAAGAATGTGTATACATGCATATCTAGGGTTTCAATCGAGTTATATCAGTTTTGCCATATGTTGCACTGGTATTTTTAGCCTGATATCAAACTGAATTGTCAACTTGTTACACTCATTTCCACCAAGCGCAGCCAAAACGTAACTCTGTGGAGTGGGCAGATTCGAAGGTCTGGACCCAGGCAACTGGTATTTGCAATTTTGTAATTTTTGGGACCGTTGGGGCAGGTGGTGATAATACCACCCGTCTTCAAACATCCCCATCTGTCATCAAAATGCCCCGATGGACCCCGGGCTACGGGAGTGACCTGACCTGACCAGTTGCCTGGGTCCAGACCTTCGAATCCGCCCACTCCACAGAGTTATGTTTTGGCTGCGCTTGGTGGAAATGAGTGTAACGAGTTGACATTTCAGTCTGATATCAGGCCCTGTAACGACACATTATGTAATAACTGCACATTATGTAATAAAATGCCAAAATGTAATAACATCTCACTTTCAATATGTAATAACGGCGCATTATGTAATAAAATGCGTAATATGTAATAAATCGCCTCAACGCAATATGTAATAGCGTTTGACGCATTTTGTAATAAATGTATTACATATTGCGCAGATTATTACATATAGCGGCGGTTGCATTTTTTCTGGTTGGAAATGTAATAAGTGGCCGCATTATGTAACAAAATTAGAAAATGCACTGACTTTGTCATGGGGGGGAAGTAGGCTAATAAGCATATTATGTGTCAAAACCAGTCAAGCAAGTGAGTAAAGTAAAGTAAAGTCCCACTGATTGTCACACAATGTGTGAAATTTGTTCTCCGCATTTGACCCATCCCCTGGGGGAGCGGTGAGCGGCAGCGTGCGCCGCGCTCGGGAATCACATGGTGATTTAACCCCCCAATTCCAACCCTTTGATGCTGAGTGCCAAGCAGGGAGGCAATGGGTCCCATTTTTATAGTCTTTGGTATGACTCGGCCGGGGATCGAACTCACGACCTCCCAGTCTCAGGGCGGACACTCAGACCACAAGGCCACTGAGCTGAAGGCCATTCGTGCATAATCTAATCCGACGTCAGTCAAGTTCTAGTATGACGTGGTCAGTCAAAGTCTGAGTATGACGTCCGTAATGACGTCAGATATGACGTCAGTTAATTCTCATATATATAGCAAGGGTTCTACGTCACCTCTCTCTCTCTGGCCGATCATAACAGCAGCTAGCTCACGGCAGTCCATCTCCCCTGGAGCCGTCCTCCGAAGCGTTGTTTTGCACCATATCTGGAGACCGAATCAGCACCCTCAAGCCTTCTCTACCCGTGGAAATCCCCCGCAGATATTCCCCGCAGATTCCTCAACGCTTCCCACTCCATTTCTGGCATGTCGAGCTCCGAGCCAGAGCAGTCCATGGACAGCGACGACAGCTTAGCCAACGAGACCCTGTTCCAGATCGGCCACGGCGCGTACTTGCTTTCCGAGACGTCCGATGAAGACGTTGGCGAAGCGGCCGGACCACAGGCCGCCAACGCAGCCACGATGAAAAGGCCCGGCGCGCGTTCCCGTGGCACGGGGCGCGCCACTGCGACGGCCCGTGGAAGGAGAGCAGATGACGAAGTGCCGCGTGCGCCCGGACGCCCAAGAACGCGTGCGAGCGTGCCGGAGGGGGAGGCCGCTCGGCGTGGACGTGCGAGAGGCCGCGGACGAAGATCAGCAGAGGCAGCCGCTCCGAGAGCGGGGAGACGCCGGGGAAATACAGGCCGCGGGGCCACCGCGAGACGCCATGTCCTTCCTGGTCGCACTGACCTCCAGGCCGCCGCCCCGGAAGCGGAAACGGCCCCATTCGTAGCTCCGCCGAGCCGACAGGGGTTGTCAAGAGCCATTCTGCGGTCCCTGCTAGATGCAAGCATTAAGTCGATGGATGCGAGCAGATCAGTAGAGGCTCGTCTGAGGGCCCTGGAAACCCCCCCCCCCTTTCCCCGCACGTTCGCCGCAGCCCAGCCGGCGCAGCAGCCGATCCTGCCCCCGCCCACGCAGCAAGCCGACGTGCTCCTCACCACCGCCCAACCCGCCCAGATGAACACCCTGGCGTCCGCCACGCCCGCCATCCCATTTGGTATGCCTTTTGTTTCTCCCTGTGCCAATGTGTCTCCCAGGTTGAGGTCCCAGATTTTGAAGGGCAGAGACATTAATCTAGTTAGCATACTCCTGCCATCCCCCGAGTGCAAAAGGAAGGTCGCGGGTGACCCAGATGGCCCTGTCTATTTAAAGTCGTCCGACCCCCGCCTGCCCAAAGACCTTTCCCTATGTGACTTCCTGAACACGTTCGGCGTCTACCGCGACGTGATCTGTGAGGTGTACCCAGAGCACCGCTACGAGCTAGATATATATATAGCGCTAATAGTGGACCTCTACTCCAACCACGGTAAATTATTCTACCAGTATCATAAAGCATTCTCCGCTAAAGCCGCCCTGATGATCACCCGGGCTAATACGCGGCTTAACTGGTCCATTATGGACATGCAGATCTTCACGTCGCTGGTTAGCGGGCGGCCGGCGAACACCTGCTACTCGTGCGGCGAACCGGGGCACTCCGCACAATTCTGCCCAAAGGCGGCCTTTCAGTCCGGCGCCGCCCCCACCCCCGCCCCCTCCTGGGCGCCCGACACCAGCGGGTCCTCCCAGGTGCATGCACATTCCCCCGACTCCCTTTGCAGATATTTCAATGAAAACGTGTGCACATATCCCAAATGTAATTTCCTGCACGCATGTAGCACCCACCCCCGCTCCCGCTGCCCGCAAAGGACCCGCCCCCCACCAAACAAGAAGTATTGATTTACATTGCGCTGAAAACACCACATGTACTGTAGGTGTCCCTTGTGTTTGATTAAATAAAGCGAGTTGATTGACAATTTACCTGGTCTGTGATCCGATCATCCTATCATTAAACGCCCACTAATAACAATAGTAATAACACAACTAAGAGGGGGGAAAAAAACCCCAAAAAACAAAAACAAACATACATGTTAAAAGCCGACAACCTCTGGGGGGAAGATCCGGATCCGGATTCGGATTCCGGACCCCTCATCGTACAATTCGGTTCAGCACTAAGTCACCGAGGCCAAGCCGGGAACCCCTAAGCCACTAAGTCACCAACCCCTAAGTCATCCCCTAAGCCACCAAGTCACCAACCCCTAAGTCATCCCCTAAGCCACTAAGTCACCAACCCCTAAGTCATCCCCTAAGCCACTAAGTCACCAACCCTAAGTCATCCAAGTCCAGCGCCAAGTCGGGAAGTCACTAAGTCACCGAGGCCAAGTTGGGAACCCCCAAGCCACTAAGTCACCAACCCCTAAGCCATCCCCTAAGCCACCAAGTCACCAACCCCTAAGTCATCCCCTAAGCCACTAAGTCACCAACCCCTAAGTCAGCCCCTAAGCCACTAAGTCTCCAACCCCTAAGTCATCCCCTAAGCCACTAAGTCACCAACCCCTAAGTCATCCCCTAAGCCACTAAGTCACCAACCCTAAGGGAACCCCTAAGCCACTAAGTCACCAACCCCTAAGCCATCCCCTAAGCCACCAAGTCACCAACCCCTAAGTCATCCCCTAAGCCACTAAGTCACCAACCCCTAAGTCACCCCTAAGCCACTAAGTCACCAACCCCTAAGTCATCCCCTAAGCCACTAAGTCACCAACCCCTAAGTCATCCCCTAAGCCACTAAGTCACCAACCCCTAAGTCATCCCCTAAGCCATCCCCTAAGCCACCAAGTCACCAACCCCTAAGTCATCCCCTAAGCCACTAAGTCACCAACCCCTAAGTCACCCCTAAGCCACTAAGTCACCAACCCCTAAGTCATCCCCTAAGCCACTAAGTCACCAACCCCTAAGTCATCCCCTAAGCCACTAAGTCACCAACCCCTAAGTCATCCCCTAAGTCACTAAGTCACCTACCCCTAAGTCACTAAGTCACCAACCCCTAAGTCATCCTAACTCCTGGAAACAATCTACTCCCCATGGCTCGCTACATCAGGCTCAGGCCTCAGACTGGCCCCAGCGCCAAGTTGGGAAGCCACTAAGTCACCCAGGCCAAGTTGGGAACCCCGTCACCAACCCCTAAGTCTTCCAAGTCCAGCGCCAAGTCGGGATATCACTAAGTCACCCAGGCCAAGTCGGGAACCCCTAAGTCACTAAGTCACCAACCCCTAAGTCATCCAAGTCCAGCGGCCAGTCGGGAAATCACTAAGTCACCCAGGCCAAGTTGGGAACCCCTAAGTCACTAAGTCACCAACCCCTAAGTCATCCAGCACCTCAAGCGGACGCTCCAGCTGGTCTTCATCAGCTCTCCAGCTACACCCGCCCGGAGCAGGCGGCCATACCGTGGCCCAAAGAACCCTCCTTCCTCAATCGGCGAGCATGGCAACAAACAGTGTCCCGGGCTCCGTGCCAAAATGTCTCGTTGGTGGTGGCTCCCCGAAAAGCACAGCGCCCAGTAGGCGCGGTAAATCTCCCGGATCATTTTTGGGGGAGAGAGAGATTCGAGGGGAGAGAGAGAGTCGAGAGAGAGAGTCAGGGTCAGTCAGAAGGCCAAGTCGTGCGGCGCGCAAGGCCCGACCGAGCTGGGAAGCGCCAGCCGCAACGCAAGTAGGGGGGTCAAGATCGAAGGCCCGACCGAGTTGGGAAGCGCCAGCCGCAAGTAGCCATAAGTCGTTAAAAAGGTCGAAGGCCAGAAAAGTACAACCAATTACTAATGTACCAAGATCGAAGGCCCGACCGAGTTGGGAGCGCCAGCCGCAAATAGCTGTAAGTCGCTAAAAGGTCGAAAGCCAGAAAAGTACAATCAACTACCGGTGCCCGCAGATCTCAATTAACCTCCGGTAATCAGATCTTCCTTTTGGGGGATCTCCTAGCCTACGCAGATGCCCTCCTCTTGCCTCAAGAGCAGCGCCACTGGCTAATGGAGTCATGCGCCAAAGTATTTGCCATGCATGCCGATTGCTAAATAAAGTTTGTTAAATCCTACCAACTGGCCTCTCATGATTGAAGTGAGGTCTCTAGACCATATTTCAAGCAGAAGGCCATTCGTGCATAATCTAATCCGACGTCAGTCAAGTTCTAGTATGACGTGGTCAGTCAAAGTCTGAGTATGACGTCCGTAATGACGTCAGATATGACGTCAGTTAATTCTCATATATATAGCAAGGGTTCTACGTCACCTCTCTCTCTCTGGCCGATCATAACAGCAGCTAGCTCACGGCAGTCCATCTCCCCTGGAGCCGTCCTCCGAAGCGTTGTTTTGCCCCACCCACCTCCCCAGTCCGCCACCAACGAGTCGTGACTCCTGATCCCCCACGGGGGGGGGGGATCTCCTAGCCTACGCAGATGCCCTCCTCTTGCCTCAAGAGCAGCGCCACTGGCTAATGGAGTCATGCGCCAAAGTATTTGCCATGCATGCCGATTGCTAAATAAAGTTTGTTAAATCCTACCAACTGGCCTCTCATGATTGAACTATATATCTATAGTTGTTATTTTAGGCTACTTTATTTGATGTTATGGTAATTATTTTACTTATTGACTGTTCTACGTTAAGGAGATACTGTGTGATACGGTGTTATGTTATGCTATTGTGTTATGTGGATATTTCATGAGTGCGAGCAACACGGAAATGATGTGGTTATGTTTTCGGTGCCGTCTGTCTGCCGAGGCAAGAAAGACTACAGACAGAAAAGCATCAAGCTCCTGCTGCTTCTCATGAGAAGAAGAGGTCAGGCTATATCGATAAAACACATTTCTTGGATGATTGCGTCATAGCCTTTGTTTTTGTTTGTTTTATTGCTGTTTAAATGTTATTTCTGAACGTAAATTCAAACCTGAACCGAATTAATTAGGTAATTAATTAACAAGTGGTGAGGCTCTCCTCACTAACTTTGCACTGTAAGCACAGACAGCAGTGCATAGATAATTATTTTGAAATAAACGTCAACAAAAATTATTTTAAAATTAAAAATTTGTTTGCTATAAATATTTTATGTACGGTATGTAAAAAATGATTAAATTGATAATTTTTCAATAGCTACATTTTGACTGGGTTTGTAAATATTCTATAAGGCCGGAATTCTGAGAGAGAGAGAGAGAGAGAGAGAGAGCTGCTCTGTCCCCGGCTGGAGCTGTCCCCGAAAATGTCCCCGATTTTGGTCACAAAGTCAAATAATAATACTGGCAAGAAACTCGATAACAGAGCATTTGCGGCACCACAACGTGCCGTGGTTTTCCCAGGACCCAGCCGCCCGCAACTGAAGCGGCCCCAGAGGTGACGAACGAGAGGCGGCATCTGCTTGCTGCTTTTGCTACCGTCAGTAACGTTTGTATGTACACCAAACTCCATTGAAAAAAATGTCAATTTTAACATGATTGGCGATGGATCATTGTTATCTAGTCATTAGCCTACTCCCTAAATTGGCCTTCAGCCATCAAAACTTTGATAACCCCTGGTTTAAATTAACACAATTAATTGAATTGAAACCTTTATTTATCCCTGAGGGGAGATTCAGGCGTCTAAAACAGCAACAGCAGCAGGGGTTAAAAATACAGAGCAGACAGAAAATAGTAGGAGATAAATAAAAACAGATAAAAACAATACAATTTAAAACAATAAGTTAGTCTATGTGCAAAGTCCGTGTTTTGTAAAGTGCAGGGCCATGGCCAAGTATGGTCATATTTATCTCTAGATTACAATTTTAATCATTAAAATTGCCTTTTAGTATTAACATGATTTTTTAAATTATTTTGTCAGCATTTAATATTAAATTAGCAGTTAATATGGTCATGTGGCCATTGAATACTAACTGGTGAGCGACACCCTAAACTCAAGGAAAGTGTTTACTGAGGTAATAAATCACTACTGAGTTTTTGTCTATGGATTGAGGCAGTAAATGCGGCTATGTCAACCACGCTTCTATCACTTGTGCGGACTGATGCACCCCGGGGGGAAATTGGGACAAGATAGTTGCTCGCACTCATGAAATATCCACATAACACAATAGCATAACATAACACCGTATCACACAGTATCTCCTTAACGTAGAACAGTCAATAAGTAAAATAATTACCATAACATCAAATAAAGTAGCCTAAAATAACAACTATAGATATATAGTTGCTTGACTGGTTTTGACACATAATATGTTTATTAGCCTACTCCCCCCCATGACAAAGTCAGTGCATTTTCTAATTTTGTTACATAATGCGGCCACTTATTACATTTCCAACCAGAAAAAATGCAACCGCCGCAATATGTAATAATCTGCGCAATATGTAATACATTTATTACAAAATGCGTCAAACGCTATTACATATTGCGTTGAGGCGATTTATTACATATTGCGCATTTTATTACATAATGCGCCGTTATTACATATTGAAAGTGAGATGTTATTACATTTTGGCATTTTATTACATAATGTGCAGTTATTACCAGAGTTGGGGTCCGTTACTCAAAAAAGTAATATATTACACATTACACATTACTTTCAAAAAAAGTAATGCCTTACTTTACTTGATTACTCCCTGGAGAAAGTAATTTGTTACACTACTCGTTACATTACTTTTGCGTTACTCCGTAACATCGCCTGAGATGCATTGTCACGTAATTTGCCAGTTAACAATACAACATTAATCCTTACATATATGCCCATATATTAGCACAAATCTCTATCGTAATAAGGTAGGTTGCAAAACTTTTCCTGTCTGATGGTGGCTGTACGTTCCCTGCCATCTGTATTTTGCTCAATATGTTTCTGAAAAATGGCGATTTCATTCTACTGTTGAAACTGGCAACATTTCCTCTACCATGTAGGAGCAACAAGCCTGTCCATCTCTGATTTTGATGTTACCTGGTGAAAAGAAAGCTTTTGCTGCTTGCTTTGGGTCGAGGCAGGCGACTCAGCTTGGGTCTGCAACCAGCTTTGTGTTAGCATGTTTCCACTGCAGATGCTTTGAGAGGTTTATGTCGTAGGCTACCGTAGCTAGCTGCTTCTGTCCAGGGGAACGTTTGCAGTGTCACATTCTTGTCCTTCCGCGCAACAAAAACTTGTTGTAGAAGACGGCGCTTTTTGGCAGATTGCTGGCAGACTATTGGCAGACTATTGGCAGACTATTAGGAACATACCGCACTGCGCCCACTTCCCTAGAACACGTTGTATTTACAAGGGGTATTTACAGACCCCATCGCTGCATGTGGGTTTCTCTTATGGTTTACGTTTACATTTAATTTAATTTAATTTTGTCCAATATTCAGATATTCCAGAATTGCATGTTGTGTTAAAATACATATTATTTATATCTAACACTCTTTAGCCTGATTTAATTGTAAAACAGAGTGTAAAAAGTTATGCAAAGCCTTCTGGGAAATTTAACCCGTGGAAGAGGAAAGTGGGCGGAGTTCCCAGCATGCCCTGGGGGTACTGTGTTTTTGTGTCAATTGTTTGTTTGTCAATGTGTTTTGGAGGTTAAAATGATTTATTGTTCTATATGCATGATGTTAGTTATCTGATAAGCTATGTGTCGACTAATAGTGCTGTTCTGCATGCTAATACAATGTTGAAATATTGGCACCATGATTGAATCTGCTGTGCAGTTAAATGACCTGTCTGATGGGACACAGGATCTGCTATTAAAACGGAGATCTTTTCTCACGCATGTAACGAGGTAAGCGTTTGATTAGTAACTGTAATGTGATTACTGCACTTAGGTACAGTAGTGCCTTACACTACTCGTTACCGACAAAAGTAATGTGATTACAGTAACGCGTTACTTTGTAACGCGTTACCCCCAACTCTGGTTATTACATAATGCGTCGTTACAGGCCCAAATACCTTTTTTATTAAAACTTCGATATCGGCCAATGTTGAATAAAGGTTATTGAGTCAGAGGTTTGTCTTACTTGAATTATATTTGTTAAAGCTATAGTCTCATGAGAGGAAGAGATGCATTCAGCAGCAGGCTTCATACAATTCTTCAAAGAAGGAGAGATTTAAAGTAGCCTTTAAGGCTCTCCCAAGGATGCACAGAATGTGCTGACATCAGTTTAGAAGCAGAGATCAGACAAAACATGTTGGTCCCTATCGTTGCATCGGCGCAGTTTCTAGGCCGAGCGGCAGGCGCAGATCAAAGCAGTGGGCGTGGAAAGGCGCACTTGATATCGTCGTGCTGGCGCTAGATGCAGCCCAAAGCATTACAACCACGCCTTTTAGGCGTAAAATTATGCACCGTCATGCTCATTGGATAAGTGCAATAAACGAATCGCACGCTTGCCTTTTTAGCTCCAATTCCAGTGATCCCGCAAAACCAGATGAAAGCCAAACGCTCTGCCCCCCCCCCCTCCCTTCATCCAGCCTGTCTGTCTGCATTATAGGCTATTATTCCATATTATTATGCTTCTCAAACCAATCTAACTGCAGTTTCAATACTGCAAGCATGTAAATACGCTACACTATAGCAAGATCAAAGTGAAAATAATGTTCTATGCATCAGCTAGAAAAATATAGCCTATTAGATTGGTGAAAGTTTGTCCAGAAAGATATCATTTTCTCTCGCCTGCTGCAGGAAGGATGATGCACATAAATATACCCTACATTATGTCAAGTCATTGCATAAATGTGTTTTTATTGTAAAACTAAATGTGAAATAGGGCCAAGTTATTGGAGGAACATCACAGTATAGCAGATGCCATTAGAAGCGCGTTCCGAAGCGCGTTCCGCTGTTACTTCTCTAAATCACGTTAACTCGACAAGGGGTATATATATGCCCAGGAGGACATATATGTTTCACATAGGGTGGTGTTTTCATTTCGAGGTTTTATTTGGTCCAATATTGAAATGTTGACAATGGCAGGCTGTGTTACCATTACACATTAATTTAGAACTACCTTTTATATCTATTTTGGCTCATTTGGTGGCTATTTAGTAGCGAAATGAAGAAACACAATGCATGCTGGGAACTCAGAGAGAGAGAGAGAGAAGGGTGACAGAGAAGAAGCAGTGAAGGCAAAGAATAGGCCTGCTTTTCAAAAGCGCAAAGCGCTAAATGTAGGCCAGCTCCCAAGATATAACTAGGCTGGTATTTAGCGCCGACACGCCCACTTTGGGACTGCGCCACGCCCATTCGGCCTAAAGCGCATTTGGCAGCCTAAAGCCTATTGCTATCTTGCCGAAACAGGCGCAAGGCACGTTTTTTTGCGGTTAAGGCCCGTAATAGCGCCGATGGCCTGTGGGAGAATAGAGCCCGTTGTGTTTCCCCTACCATTCTACAAGCCTTGCCGACCCGCTTGGCCAACGGCGCCCCCGCCAGGCCAGGAAAAAAAAATGCTTTTTTTAAAAGATTTTTTTTCCTGCTCTCCCCAAAATTTCAAGAAACCTTTATGGCATATTATTACAATACAACAATACTAGTGTTGACAGTAATAGAAGATGCCAAATCATTCGAAACAATAAGCATTTTGCTTTTAGGAGCATTGTGCCAGTGTGCGGCGCTGTTCCAAAACGTATGTGTCGTTGCCTGAGAAACGCACATCCCATAATACAACTGTTCGCATCACATCCCATAATAGTATGATGATACTTGGGATGCCATTGCGAACATAGATGTGAACAGGTTAGCCAAAAGTTTAGCGTCACCAGCGAGTCCCCCACCATTGCGGTCAGGGTATGTTTCGAAATCCCTCCAGGCCTGAAAGATTTTCTAGGGGAAACACTGATAGTGTGATTTTCTATTATGAACAACATTCACAGAGGGAGACCCCAGTAAAGTTGTTAGTACTGTACATGTATGTTAAAATTTTCTTCCACAGTCAATCACTGTCATCCATCTCCAACATGATAGATATGATGCAGTTTGAAGAGAATAGTTAATAGTTAACATTTGGCAAATTGTGGCCTAAAAATGGTCAAAATGGTCAAATGTAAAGATAAGTACAGATTATCACCAACACAAGGCTTCTATCCAATTAATCAGCATCAAAAACCTATGATGCGCCCATAGGTTTGAGGCGTCTTACCGAATGTGGAGAGCACCCCACTCAGCACCCACACCAGTAGAGAGAGCCCCACACTGCCACTGTTCATCAGGACTCCCTTGGGTGCGATGAAGATGCCGCTGCCCACCACCGTCCCGATGATGAACGACACGGCGGGCACCAGGCCTATGGTCCGCCGCAGGTGCACCACCTCCTCTCCCCTCTTCTGCTGAACCTCTCGCCCCTCTGCCTTCACCCCTGTCCCGCTCATGTCTCTGTGAGTGAGCTGTCAGCTGTGTGCTACAGGTTCCTCTCTGAGACAGAGAACTGACCACACGTTACTTAGTCCTGCTATCTTTTGAAGTATGCATCTGCATTTTCTCTTACATTGGAACAGCAAATTGAAGCGCTTACCTCTTTTTGTATCCTTTTCAGAATGTTGCACAGCAAAACAGCCGTCCCTTTTCCAAAAACCGCAATCAAGTCCTCTTTGTGCTTACTGTTATTATCCCTGGTCATACACTTTGTGCAGCAGACCAGTAAACATGCATGGAGCTGTTACGGGAAGAAAGTTCCTAAAGTTGTTGACTCGACCAAACATGGCCCTCTCTCTCCCCTCTCCCCCCCTAATCTAACCCGCATGTGTTTTTCTCCCCTCATTGGCTCTTGCAAATCAGTGCAGTAACCAGGGTGACCCACCCATCCCGTCTGAGCAGGGAACAAAGCCAGCACTCTTCCAAGCTTCACTAATTATGGCAGTTTAGAGGCTCAATGCTATGCTGCACTGCGTGTGTGTGTGTGTGTGTGTGTGTGTGTGTGTGTGTGTGTGCGTGTGAACGCAGCTTGAGCCAAGCCTGTCTACTGTAGCCCAGGGAAAGGAGGCCCAGGGTGGTGTAGAGGCAGCTGCACGAGCTGCAGGAGGGCTGCTCTCCACAACAACAGGCCCAAAGGAGAAAGTAGACCCCGTCTGAGTCTCACAAAGCCAATTCAACCTAGTCCCAAAGCCTAACATTGGTGAATCCCAGATAACCGGGTCCATGTAGCTGGTTGCCAACTGGCTCTGTCAACCCAGGATTGACCTTTCCAGCTATCAGCGTGTTCACCATGGTGTTCCCATGAAATTGGTCAGATCCAGTGTTGGGGATAACTCATTACAAAAGTAATAGATATAATAATATATAATTTTGACGCTGTCGGGCCGAAACCTTGTATCTCATACAAACATTCACATTTTAACATAGTGTAATAGTAATAATAACAACATTAATAACCAGTAATATAACATGTTTTGCTGGTCCAAACTACCTGAAACTTTCACAGGTTATTTTTGGGTACCCACTAAATCCATTTCTGAAATAAAAAGAAAATGGCCGAATTTGGAGATACAAGGTTTCCGCCCAACAGCAGCGATATATTACTTTTAGCAGTAACTCAGTAATATAACTTATTACCAATAGGATTTCAGTAATATTATATCAGTTACTTTACGTCAAGTAACACAAGTTACAAATTGAGTTAAACATTTTCTTTTTTAATCAAAGCACATATTTAAATAAGGATACAATCATTTCCGAATCAAATTGTGTGTTTTTATGGAAATAACCACTATAGATGACAATAACAAAGGAAAAGGATAACATTTAGAATTTTGGACGGTTTACACTAGCTTCAAGACGGTTGAAATTATTTTTCGGGATGGTTCCGGGGCAGCGATGTCATTCTGCTACTGCTGTTATTTTGGTGAAAGTAATGCAAATGTAGTGCAATAATTACAGAGTTACTCTACACAGATATAGTAATATTGTTAAGTAACTTATTACTTTCATTTGAAAGTAACTAGTAATATGTGGTATATTACATTTTGAAAGTAACTTGCCCAACACTGGTCAGAATCCAGAGCAGCTATTTAACATGAGATATAATGTAACAATTGATCCCTTTGGGGAAATTTGGTCGTTGCAGCAGCAAAAGTAATGTGATTCAATGGGGGAATGACATACTGTAATAAGCAAACAACTAGAATATAAAAGGAAGTAAGAATACAAAATACTAGACAATAATAAAAACAATACCCTGTAGCATGATGTATACACTATGCTGCCTACAATTTCAACAAGTGGGTAACAGAAATTAAATTGAAATCATCAACGTTGTTTTTTCAGAACAAATAATTATGAGCAATAACAGTAGAGGGAAATAGCAACTACAGAGAGGCCTGAATTGATGGACAGTTCTTATCACATAATTTTAAACTTAAACAGTTTTCATCATACAATATTGTTTTACATTGAGGCTGTGAAAAGATTTCATATTCTCAAAGTCACTTCATGTTCTGAGCGCGGAAGTGATGGCGCCAGTGTGTGTGGTCGTCCGTCTGCCGCTGTCAGTTTTGTTTGTATTTGTGCTGGTTTTGTCATTTGTCACTGAAAATGTCAACTCTCTACTGGCTTATGATCGCCAAGCGCTCCTGGATATTCGACTTACAAGCGAACATTTGATCAAGTTTGATCCGAGACATAAAACGCTTCCTCTACCACCGCTCCTTGCGGGAATCCCTGCCCACCTCTACGCCGCTCCTCTCCCCCGTCGGAGGCGCCACAAAACCCGGTCCCGCGGTAAACGTAGTGGGCAACTGGTGAGGCTGAAAGCTGCCCTGGAGCTTTCTTCTGCATTTACTCCGGTTGGATATGGATCGACCCATCGCTACTCTGTACTCGTCGCTCACTCGAGCCTACCGGCACCTGGCTGTTACCTGTTACCGGCACGGAGTGCCACACCCGCTTCTGCTCTCTCCATCTGCGCAGAGGAGGAGTGAATCACCGCTACCTTCGACGTCTCGCCCGAGCTCCTAGGACTGATGATCGACTTGTTGCTCCTCCTCCCGCCAGGGTTGCCTTGGTTAATGCTAGATCGCTAGCAAACAAGACGTTCATCCTGAATGACTTTTTCATCACTCGTGAATTGGATCTCTTGTGTATTACTGAGACTTGGCAGCGACCCGGTGAGTCAAGCTCCTTCTCTGAACTCTTGCCGCCTGGCTGTTCGTATTTCAGTGCTCCGCGGATGACTGGCCGAGGAGGGGGAATTGCAACCGTTTTCAAGCAAAACTTTGACTGTAAACAACTGTCACCGGTCTCATTCTCCAGCTTTGAGCTAATTATGTTCGAGCTGGGTTGCTGTGTACTGTGTGCGGTGATATACAGACCCCCAAAATATGATAAGAATTTCATCTCGGATTTCTCTGATTTCCTGGCTGAAATAATGCCTAAGTATGACCATGCTCTGATTCTTGGTGACATGAATATACACGTGTGTTGTCCCTCTAAGCCGCCAGCGAGTGAATTTTTAAATCTCATTGGTTCTTTTGATCTAGTGCAATCTGTGACTGGTCCCACACAAGAACACGGGCACACACTTGATATTGTCCTGTCATATGGTTTATCAGTTTCTAATATTGAAGTTTGTGGTGCATTCTTTTCTGACCATATGCCTGTTTTGTTTGATTTGTCTCTCCCATGTTATACTGACAAACAAATTGCACCAGCTCGTAGATGCCGTATGCTTAACCCTTCCACTGCCGTTCGGTTCTCGTCTGCGTTTACCAGCATCACAGTAGGCTTACCAAACTCAGTCAGCCCTGTGTATTTAAACACAGATGAGCTAACCTCTTGCTTTGACTCCACCTGCTTACAAGTTCTTGATACTGTCGCCCCTTTCAAAACCAGGCGCGCTAAACCTATAAGCAAGCCCTGGTTGAATGACAGTACACGGGAAGCTAGAAGAGAATGCAGGAGGGCTGAGCGTCAGTGGAAAAAGGACAAGCTACAGGTGTCTTTTGATATTCTGAGGGACAGCTGGCGTAGCTACCAGCAAATTGTCAAGGCCGAAAAGACAAAACACCTCTCTGATATCATTTTAACCAATCGTCACAAGCCTCAGGTCCTTTTTAAAACTATTAATGATATTCTTGACGCCCCCCAGTCTGTTAGTCTTGATGCCTCCTCTGAAACATGTGAGCTCTTTTTACAATTTTTTATTGACAAAGTAGCCAACATTAGAGCTAGCATCTCTACCCCGACATATGACCCCTCTACTGCGGTCACCTGCCCCGCCACTTTTAGCCATTTTAAGCCAGTGTCTCTTTCTCAGCTAGAGGAAATCATTTCCCACATGAAACCCTCTTGCTCCCCTTTAGACGTCCTTCCCCCTCGTCTTGTAAAAGAGACCATCAGGGCTATAGGGCCAAATGTCCAAAAAATTATGAATGATAGCTTGGCAGGAGATGTACCAGCACATTTCAAACATGCTGTGGTGCAACCGCTGATTAAGAAGCCTAACCTCGATGTCTCTGTCCTAACCAATTTTAGGCCGATCTCCAAGCTCCCATTTCTTTCCAAAGTTTTGGAAAAAATTGTGCTGGTCCAACTGATGTCCTTTTTGAACAATCATTGCATTTTAGAAGTGTTCCAGTCCGGCTACAAAGCTCTCCACAGTACCGAGACTGCACTTTTACGAATTTTTAATGATATATTTTTGGCTACTGACTCTGGTGACTCTCTCATTCTTTTGCTGTTAGATCTCAGTGTGGCTTTTGACACTGTAGATCACAACATTTTGCTCTCCCGTTTGGAGCACTGGGTTGGCATTAAAGGCTCAGCTTTGGAGTTTTTCAGGTCATACCTGTCAGGGAGAAGCTTCTGTGTCACCCTTGGGAGACGCTGTATCCTCCACAGCACCCCTCCACTGCGGAGTGCCGCAGGGCTCGGGCCAATTTTGTTCATGCTTTATCTCCTCCCCCTAGGATCTATTTTTAGAAAGCACGGTGTCTCCTTTCACTGTTACGCGGATGATAGTCAAATCTACCTGCCTCTACAACGTAACAATCCTGACTCCTTAAAACCCTTGCTCTCATGCCTGGAGGATGTCAAAGCATGGCTGGCTTTAAACTTTTTAAACTTCAACAACAGTAAAGCTGAAGTTATGGTGTTTGGGCCCAGCACCGCACATGTGTTTCCTCCCGGTGATTTAGGCCCCCTTCAACCATTTGTGAAGCCAACTGTTACAAATCTCGGTGTAAAAATTTACTCTGACCTAAAGATGGACAAACAGATAAGTGATGTAGTGCGAAAAAGCTTCTTCCAGCTTAGGAGGCTGTCAAAGGTTAAACCTTTTTTATCACGTTCTGTTTTTGAAACTGTAATGCATGCTTTATGACATCTCGCCTTGACTACTGTAATGCCTTGTATGTTGGTCTTAGTCAGGCCTCCATTTCTCGCTTACAGTTAGTCCAGAACGCCGCTGCTCGTTTGCTAACAGGAACACGTAAGCACGAGCATATTAGCCCTGTACTGGCCTCCCTCCACTGGCTTCCTGTGAGATATAGGATTGATTTTAAAATCTTGCTGTTTTCTTTTAAATGTCTAAATGGCCTAGCACCCGCCTACCTCTCTGACCTGCTGGAACCCTATGTTCCTTCAAGGACCCACAGGTCCTCTGATCAGCTTCTCCTGGCCGTCCCGAAATCCAGGCTGAAGCTCAGAGGGAACCGGGCTTTTGCAGTGGCAGCCCCCAAGCTCTGGAACGAGCTGCCTCTGCATGTTAGGCAAGCCCCCACCCTGCAGGCGTTTAAATCACGTCTCAAGACGCACTTTTATTCTCTGGCCTTTCCCTAGCACAGCCTGAGTGGGTTGATATTTTAAATTTGACACTGTGTTTGTTGTTTGTTTTATGTGTTTGATGCTTTAAAATGTGACACTGTGTATGTTTTATGAGTGAGGTGTTATTTATATATATATTTTCAATCTGTCAAGCACTTTGGTACAACATTGTTGTTTTTAAATGTGCTATACAAATAAAGTTGGTATGGTATGGTATGGTATGTTGCCCAGGGTGATGGAATATGAGTGTGACGATTTATTACATGCATACATAATGAATATGGCTCCCATTTAGTCATGTGTGGTTTTATTTCAGTGACTCAGCTTGAGAGACACACAGCTGACTTGCTTCAGCCAAATTTGAAATACTTCTACAATGTTCCTGCCAAGAGCAAACAAGTCATGCAAGTTGCGCAACACAAGGAGCATGACTGGTGGCTAATCTTGTTTTCCACTGTTTTTACATGGCTGGCCAGTGTATAGCTGTCAGTTTCACTTCATCAGTGCATTGCTTAGCCCCCTATAGTACGCTATTGTAGGCTATTGTATTATTATTGTATTGTATTGTATTGTACTATAGTAGCCCCTAGTAGGCTACTATTGCCAGACTGGCATTGTGTTTCAGCGATGATATGGGAGACACGTGTCCAGCACTCGGCATGACAGCACAGGCAGTTTCTGCTGGTGTTTGGCTGAGGAGCTCTGTGTTGATGCAGCTGAGAGGATGCAGAAATGAGGTTTGTGGGGAATTCCCACCATTAAAGCAAAGAAACATCTGAAATACCTCTTCAAGTTACACGCTTGAATTTACAGCCTTGATTAGAATCTTTTTTTTCCCTATAAGTAAATTGTAGGTCATCTGAAGAGAGATAGCCTACATGATGGAAGGGAGAACAGACAAGATAGGATCACTGCTATTGTCACAGTCCTTTTGGCCAGCAGCGGCCGCTAAAGTATTTTTATTTGCTGAATAAGGCCTATTTACTATTCTGAAGGCTGAATGAACTGCCACGCATCGACTGCAGTTCTCTGTTTGTCCAGAAGATGGCGAGCTCACCCCACACTAAAAGTTTACACCTTTACCAGGATTGCAACACTGAAGCACTGCCATCAACAAAGAGCGCACATTCAAGCCTTATGTATAAAATATGAATGGCACTATCACACCAAAGGTTGCTCACTTGCTCTCTGTTTCTGCGGAGCTGCAGGTACTGGTACAGTTAAAAGGTAGAGGCCTTTATTTATCTGCCAGCTCAGGCCACGGGACATGTTGAGCATCGCAGTGTGGTTGAGAATCACTGTTCTAGATGATCCCCAGCGAAATGAGGGACAGTTTAATTTCTGCTCCCCGGGACCAAATTGGGGCCTACTCTACTACTCTACTCTGTGTCCGTTTGATGAGCTGTGACCTGAGAACATCTGAGAATGTGTGTAGGAAATACATGATAAAGGAAAACACGCTGAATGATTGACCTTTGACCTGGGTCTCTTTCTCCGCATCTCTCTCCACATGGATTAACTTTCACAAGGAGAAGTCATCCTCCATGCTGTCCTCATGGAGACATCACCCTTAGCAACCAGCTGAGGTCTTTGCACCCATGGAACAAGTCCTGGTGCTCTGAATCTCCCTATTAGTGGCCCCATTATCACATGTAAGCTATGTGTGTGTGCACGCGCATGTCTTGGGACTTAACACACACACACACACACACACACACACGGCAGAATGACACCAAACCACAATTCCACATGCATGAAAACACACTTCTCACTCACGTTTGTACAGCTATCTTAGTGAGGACATTCATTGAGATAATGCATTCCCTAGCCCCTAACCTTAACCACCAAATGCCTAACCCTAACCTTAACCATTACAACTAAATGTCTAACCATCACAACTAAATGCCTAACCATCACAACTAAATGCCTAACCATTACAACTAAATGCCTAACCATCACAACTAAATGCCTAACCATTACAACTAAATGCCTAACCCTAACCATCACAACTAAATGCCTGCCATTACAACTAAATGCCTAACCCTAACCATCACAACTAAATGCCTAACCATTACAACTAAATGCCTAACCCTAACCATCACAACTAAATGCCTAACCATTACAACTAAATGCCTAACCCTAACCATCACAACTAAATGCCTAACCCTAACCATCACAACTAAATGCCTAACCCTAACCATCACAACTAAATGCCTAACCCTAACCATCACAACTAAATGCCTAACCCTAACCATCACAACTAAATGCCTAACCATCACAACTAAATGCCTAACCATCACAACTAAATGCCTAACCATCACAACTAAATGCCTAACCCTAACCATCACAACTAAATGCCTAACCATCACAACTAAATGCCTAACCATTACAACTAAATGCCTAACCATCACAACTAAATGCCTAACCATCACAACTAAATGCCTAACCATCACAACTAAATGCCTAACCATCACAACTAAATGCCTAACCATCACAACTAAATGCCTAACCATTACAACTAAATGCCTAACCATCACAACTAAATGCCTAACCTAAAGGTAGAGGCCTTTATTTATCTGCCAGCTCAGGCCACGGGACATGTTGAGCATCGCAGTGTGGTTGAGAATCACTGTTCTAGATGATCCCCAGCGAAATGAGGGACAGTTTAATTTCTGCTCCCCGGGACCAAATTGGGGCCTACTCTACTACTCTACTCTGTGTCCGTTTGATGAGCTGTGACCTGAGAACATCTGAGAATGTGTGTAGGAAATACATGATAAAGGAAAACACGCTGAATGATTGACCTTTGACCTGGGTCTCTTTCTCCGCATCTCTCTCCACATGGATTAACTTTCACAAGGAGAAGTCATCCTCCATGCTGTCCTCATGGAGACATCACCCTTAGCAACCAGCTGAGGTCTTTGCACCCATGGAACAAGTCCTGGTGCTCTGAATCTCCCTATTAGTGGCCCCATTATCACATGTAAGCTATGTGTGTGTGCACGCGCATGTCTTGGGACTTAACACACACACACACACACACACACACACACACACACACGGCAGAATGACACCAAACCACAATTCCACATGCATGAAAACACACTTCTCACTCACGTTTGTACAGCTATCTTAGTGAGGACATTCATTGAGATAATGCATTCCCTAGCCCCTAACCTTAACCACCAAATGCCTAACCCTAACCTTAACCATTACAACTAAATGTCTAACCATCACAACTAAATGCCTAACCATCACAACTAAATGCCTAACCATTACAACTAAATGCCTAACCATCACAACTAAATGCCTAACCATTACAACTAAATGCCTAACCCTAACCATCACAACTAAATGCCTGCCATTACAACTAAATGCCTAACCCTAACCATCACAACTAAATGCCTAACCATTACAACTAAATGCCTAACCCTAACCATCACAACTAAATGCCTAACCATTACAACTAAATGCCTAACCCTAACCATCACAACTAAATGCCTAACCCTAACCATCACAACTAAATGCCTAACCCTAACCATCACAACTAAATGCCTAACCCTAACCATCACAACTAAATGCCTAACCCTAACCATCACAACTAAATGCCTAACCATCACAACTAAATGCCTAACCATCACAACTAAATGCCTAACCATCACAACTAAATGCCTAACCATCACAACTAAATGCCTAACCCTAACCATCACAACTAAATGCCTAACCATCACAACTAAATGCCTAACCATTACAACTAAATGCCTAACCATCACAACTAAATGCCTAACCATCACAACTAAATGCCTAACCATCACAACTAAATGCCTAACCATCACAACTAAATGCCTAACCATCACAACTAAATGCCTAACCATTACAACTAAATGCCTAACCATCACAACTAAATGCCTAACCATCACAACTAAATGCCTAACCCTAACCATCACAACTAAATGCCTAACCCTTACAACTAAATGCCTAACCATCACAACTAAATGCCTAACCATCACAACTAAATGCCTAACCATCACAACTAAATGCCTAACCATCACAACTAAATGCCTAACCATCACAACTAAATGCCTAACCATTACAACTAAATGCCTAACCATCACAACTAAATGCCTAACCATCACAACTAAATGCCTAACCATCACAACTAAATGCCTAACCATCACAACTAAATGCCTGCCATTACAACTAAATGCCTAACCATCACAACTAAATGCCTGCCATTACAACTAAATGCCTAACCATCACAACTAAATGCCTAACCATCACAACTAAATGCCTAACCATCACAACTAAATGCCTAACCATCACAACTAAATGCCTGCCATTACAACTAAATGCCTAACCATCACAACTAAATGCCTAACCATTACAACTAAATGCCTAACCATCACAACTAAATGCCTAACCATCACAACTAAATGCCTAACCATCACAACTAAATGCCTAACCATCACAACTAAATGCCTAACCATTACAACTAAATGCCTAACCATCACAACTAAATGCCTAACCATCACAACTAAATGCCTAACCCTAACCATCACAACTAAATGCCTAACCCTAACCATCACAACTAAATGCCTAACCATCACAACTAAATGCCTAACCATCACAACTAAATGCCTAACCATCACAACTAAATGCCTAACCATCACAACTAAATGCCTGCCATTACAACTAAATGCCTAACCATCACAACTAAATGCCTAACCATTACAACTAAATGCCTAACCATCACAACTAAATGCCTAACCATCACAACTAAATGCCTAACCATCACAACTAAATGCCTAACCATCACAACTAAATGCCTAACCCTAACCATCACAACTAAATGCCTAACCCTAACCATCACAACTAAATGCCTAACCATCACAACTAAATGCCTAACCCTAACCATCACAACTAAATGCCTAACCATCACAACTAAATGCCTAACCATCACAACTAAATGCCTAACCATCACAACTAAATGCCTGCCATTACAACTAAATGCCTAACCCTAACCATCACAACTAAATGCCTAACCATCACAACTAAATGCCTAACCATTACAACTAAATGCCTAACCATCACAACTAAATGCCTAACCATCACAACTAAATGCCTAACCATCACAACTAAATGCCTAACCATCACAACTAAATGCCTAACCATCACAACTAAATGCCTAACCATCACAACTAAATGCCTAACCATTACAACTAAATGCCTAACCATCACAACTAAATGCCTAACCATCACAACTAAATGCCTAACCCTAACCATCACAACTAAATGCCTAACCCTTACAACTAAATGCCTAACCATCACAACTAAATGCCTAACCATCACAACTAAATGCCTAACCATCACAACTAAATGCCTAACCATTACAACTAAATGCCTAACCATCACAACTAAATGCCTAACCATCACAACTAAATGCCTAACCATCACAACTAAATGCCTGCCATTACAACTAAATGCCTAACCATTACAACTAAATGCCTAACCATCACAACTAAATGCCTGCCATTACAACTAAATGCCTAACCATCACAACTAAATGCCTAACCATCACAACTAAATGCCTAACCATCACAACTAAATGCCTAACCATCACAACTAAATGCCTGCCATTACAACTAAATGCCTAACCATCACAACTAAATTCCTAACCATTACAACTAAATGCCTAACCATCACAACTAAATGCCTAACCATCACAACTAAATGCCTAACCATCACAACTAAATGCCTAACCATCACAACTAAATGCCTAACCATCACAACTAAATGCCTAACCATCACAACTAAATGCCTAACCATTACAACTAAATGCCTAACCATCACAACTAAATGCCTAACCATCACAACTAAATGTCTAACCCTAACCATCACAACTAAATGCCTAACCCTAACCATCACAACTAAATGCCTAACCATCACAACTAAATGCCTAACCATCACAACTAAATGCCTAACCATCACAACTAAATGCCTAACCATCACAACTAAATGCCTGCCATTACAACTAAATGCCTAACCATCACAACTAAATGCCTAACCATTACAACTAAATGCCTAACCATCACAACTAAATGCCTGCCATTACAACTAAATGCCTAACCATCACAACTAAATGCCTAACCATCACAACTAAATGCCTAACCATCACAACTAAATGCCTAACCCTAACCATCACAACTAAATGCCTAACCCTAACCATCACAACTAAATGCCTAACCATCACAACTAAATGCCTAACCCTAACCATCACAACTAAATGCCTAACCATCACAACTAAATGCCTAACCATCACAACTAAATGCCTAACCATCACAACTAAATGCCTGCCATTACAACTAAATGCCTAACCATCACAACTAAATGCCTGCCATTACAACTAAATGCCTAACCATCACAACTAAATGCCTGCCATTACAACTAAATGCCTAACCATCACAACTAAATGCCTAACCATTACAACTAAATGCCTAACCATCACAACTAAATGCCTGCCATTACAACTAAATGCCTAACCATCACAACTAAATGCCTAACCATTACAACTAAATGCCTAACCATCACAACTAAATGCCTAACCATCACAACTAAATGCCTAACCATCACAACTAAATGCCTAACCATCACAACTAAATGCCTGCCATTACAACTAAATGCCTAACCCTAACCATCACAACTAAATGCCTAACCATTACAACTAAATGCCTAACCATCACAACTAAATGCCTGCCATTACAACTAAATGCCTAACCATCACAACTAAATGCCTGCCATTACAACTAAATGCCTAACCATCACAACTAAATGCCTAACCATTACAACTAAATGCCTAACCATCACAACTAAATGCCTGCCATTACAACTAAATGCCTAACCATCACAACTAAATGCCTAACCATTACAACTAAATGCCTAACCATCACAACTAAATGCCTAACCATCACAACTAAATGCCTAACCATTACAACTAAATGCCTAACCATCACAACTAAATGCCTAACCATCACAACTAAATGCCTAACCATCACAACTAAATGCCTAACCATTACAACTAAATGCCTAACCCTAACCATCACAACTAAATGCCTAACCATCACAACTAAATGCCTAACCATCACAACTAAATGCCTAACCATTACAACTAAATGCCTAACCATCACAACTAAATGCCTAACCATCACAACTAAATGCCTAACCATCACAACTAAATGCCTAACCATCACAACTAAATGCCTAACCATCACAACTAAATGCCTAACCCTAACCATCACAACTAAATGCCTAACCATCACAACTAAATGCCTAACCATCACAACTAAATGCCTAACCCTAACCATCACAACTAAATGCCTAACCATCACAACTAAATGCCTAACCCTAACCATCACAACTAAATGCCTAACCATCACAACCAAATGCTTAACCATTACAACTAAATGCCTAACCATCACAACTAAATGCCTAACCATCACAACTAAATGCCTAACCATCACAACTAAATGCCTAACCCTAACCATCACAACTAAATGCCTAACCCTAACCATCACAACTAAATGCCTAACCCTAACCATCACAACTAAATGCCTAACCCTAACCATTACAACTAAATGCCTAACCCTAACCATCACAACTAAATGCCTAACCCTAACCATCACAACTAAATGCCTAACCATCACAACTAAATGCCTAACCCTAACCATCACAACTAAATGCCTAACCATCACAACCAAATGCTTAACCATTACAACTAAATGCCTAACCATCACAACTAAATGCCTAACCATCACAACTAAATGCCTAACCATCACAACTAAATGCCTAACCCTAACCATCACAACTAAATGCCTAACCCTAACCATCACAACTAAATGCCTAACCCTAACCATCACAACTAAATGCCTAACCCTAACCATCACAACTAAATGCCTAACCCTAACCATCACAACTAAATGCCTAACCCTAACCATTACAACTAAATGCCTAACCATCACAACTAAATGCCTAACCCTAACCATCACAACTAAATGCCTAACCATCACAACTAAATGCCTAACCCTAACCATCACAACTAAATGCCTAACCATCACAACTACCGTAAAATACCAATTATTAGCCCGGGCGTTAATTGACAAAATATGTAGCCAGACCCCGCGTCAATATGGGACCTGCGGCAGTTTGGGACCTGCTTTAATTATTTTTGTACAAAAATATTGCTCAGCAAAGATTGTAAATAGTATGAAATTGTTTATTTAAACCATTTATTTTAATGAGTTGGCTACAGCACCCCACACGATTGCTTGTCTATGGGGAGAGCCGCGCCTCCCTCTCAGCGCAGCAGAGCACATTGCATGCCAGTTCTGGCCTGTACATGAAATCAAATAAAATTTGAGCTGAACTGTGACCTACCGGTATTTACCACTAAACTTTCTCCGCTGAAGGTGAGAGAACATGATCATCATGTGAGCAGATTATTTGTTGCATGCGCTGCCTCCTCCGCTGGCTGCATGCCTGCCTCCTCCGCTGTTCATCACTCATGGAGCACCCTCTTCAGTAGCGCACATGTGAAAGTGCGGTGAAATACCAATTAGAAGCGGACTTCTATGCCCGCTGGCAGGGAAATATACCATAGGCACATTTCTCAAAATAATTATTACACCAGAGATGTCGGTTTTTGTGTATAAAAATCTTCAGGAAATGCCTACACAATTTTCAGAATCATCAGATGTTGAGGGAAAACGAATTTTGATCAGCAAGTTTCGTGCATGTGTTTTTTTCCCTCGTTGTTCCCGTTTCCTCGTTGTTCGTATTCTTCATCCGATTTTTCTTCTTCGTTGTGTTTGGGAGATGCATTCAACAGGATGTCGCAAAGGTAAAAAGAAAACATTGAAAAAACTAACCGGGCGTCAAATTGGGACCTGCTTTTATGTACAAAATATGTATCCAGACCCCGCTTATATATGGGACCCGCGGCAATTTGGAAGTCGGCTTCTAATTGGTATTTTACGGTAAATGCCTAACCCTAACCATCACAACTAAATGCCTAACCATCACAACTAAATGCCTAACCCTAACCATCACAACTAAATGCCTAACCCTAACCATCACAACTAAATGCCTAACCTTAACCATCACAACTAAATGCCTAACCCTAACCATCACAACTAAATGCCTAACCTTGACCATCACAACTAAATGCCTAACCCTAACCATTACAACTAAATGCCTAACCCTAACCATTACAACTAAATGCCTAACCCTAACCATCACAACTAAATGCCTAACCCTAACCATTACAACTAAATGCCTAACCCTAACCATTACAACTAAATGCCTAACCCTAACCATCACAACTAAATGCCTAACCTTAACCACCACAACTAAATCCCTAACCTTAACCATTACAACTAAATGCCTAACCCTAACCATTACAACTAAATGTTTAACCCTAACCATTACAACTAAATGCCTAACCCTAACCATCACAACTAAATGCCTAACCTTAACCACCACAACTAAATGCCTAACCTTAATCTTTACAACTAAATGCCTAACCCTAACCATTACAACTAAATGCCTAACCCTAACCATCACAACTAAATGCCTAACCCTAACCATCACAACTAAATGCCTAACCATCACAACTAAATGCCTAACCATCACAACTAAATGCCTAACCATCACAACTAAATGCCTAACCATCACAACTAAATGCCTAACCATTACAACTAAATGCCTAACCATCACAACTAAATGCCTAACCATCACAACTAAATGCCTGCCATTACAACTAAATGCCTAACCCTAACCATCACAACTAAATGCCTAACCATCACAACTAAATGCCTAACCATCACAACTAAATGCCTAACCATTACAACTAAATGCCTAACCATCACAACTAAATGCCTAACCATCACAACTAAATGCCTAACCATCACAACTAAATGCCTAACCATTACAACTAAATGCCTAACCCTAACCATCACAACTAAATGCCTAACCATTACAACTAAATGCCTAACCATCACAACTAAATGCCTAACCATCACAACTAAATGCCTAACCATTACAACTAAATGCCTAACCCTAACCATCACAACTAAATGCCTAACCATCACAACCAAATGCTTAACCATTACAACTAAATGCCTAACCATCACAACTAAATGCCTAACCATCACAACTAAATGCCTAACCATCACAACTAAATGCCTAACCCTAACCATCACAACTAAATGCCTAACCCTAACCATCACAACTAAATGCCTAACCCTAACCATCACAACTAAATGCCTAACCATCACAACTAAATGCCTAACCATCACAACTAAATGCCTAACCCTAACCATCACAACTAAATGCCTAACCCTAACCATCACAACTAAATGCCTAACCATCACAACTAAATGCCTAACCTTAACCATCACAACTAAATGCCTAACCCTAACCATCACAACTAAATGCCTAACCTTGACCATCACAACTAAATGCCTAACCCTAACCATTACAACTAAATGCCTAACCCTAACCATTACAACTAAATGCCTAACCCTAACCATCACAACTAAATGCCTAACCCTAACCATTACAACTAAATGCCTAACCCTAACCATTACAACTAAATGCCTAACCCTAACCATCACAACTAAATGCCTAACCTTAACCACCACAACTAAATCCCTAACCTTAACCATTACAACTAAATGCCTAACCCTAACCATTACAACTAAATGTTTAACCCTAACCATTACAACTAAATGCCTAACCCTAACCATCACAACTAAATGCCTAACCTTAACCACCACAACTAAATGCCTAACCTTAATCATTACAACTAAATGCCTAACCCTAACCATTACAACTAAATGCCTAACCCTAACCATCACAACTAAATGCCTAACCCTAACCATCACAACTAAATGCCTAACCATCACAACTAAATGCCTAACCTTAACCATTACAACTAAATGCCTAACCCTAACCATTACAACTAAATGCCTAACCCTAACCATCACAACTAAATGCCTAACCCTAACCATTACAACTAAATGCCTAACCTTAACCACTACAACTAAATGCCTAACCCTAACCATTACAACTAAATGCCTAACCCTAAATGCCTAACCCTAACCACCACAACTAAATGCCTAACCCTAACCATTACAACTAAATGCCTAACCATCACAACTAAATGCCTAACCTTAACCACCACAACTAAATGCCTAACCCTAACAATCACAACTAAATGCCTAACCCTAACCATTACAACTAAATGCCTAACCCTAACCATCACAACTAAATTAACCTGTACCTTAACCTAAACCCAATAACCTAACCCTTAAAGTGGTCTCCTTCCTCCTCATGTTTGTATGTGTTTATTTGTTATTATTATTATTTTCTTCATTTTAGACCTTGTCTGAAACCAGAAGTATATTTTTGTTGAACATAAGCCTAAATAAAAACTAGTGTCAGTGTATTCTCTCTGGGGAATTATTTCTTTCTGTCACCTATCCCTTAAAACCAAGACTTAACCTTCAAACAGCCCTTTGAAGGTGTGTGAGAAAGTGTCCCCACTTTCCTAAAATGTCCTCACTTCCCAGGTATAAAACTCAAATTGGTCGTCACTAATGTAGCTGTACAAGAACACACACACACACACACACACACACACACAGAGAGCAGGTGTTACTGTAAACCGTAAACAAGGTTTGAGTGTCTCATTTGCAGATGAGTGCATAAAGGCCAGTTCAATCAATCTCATCAATTGATGGACATCACTGCATCTTACTGCAAAGTCACATCTGACGTATCTGAACAAGATAGAGTTTAAAAATAGAGTTGGCGTGGTTAATCTCCACTACTATAAGTGAAGGGCCGATGGTGAGGAGCGCAGCGGGCGAGCTGCGTACGCGAGCCTCGAGGGCAAACCAACGAGGCACGGTAGAAATGAGCGAGGAGGAGGAGGAGGGGAAGGAGGACGAAGACAAGGCACGGTAGGAATGGGCACTGCCAGTTCAGCCGGCATGGCGAAGGACGCTAGAAAGGAGAGCTCACAGCGCACTTTCTTTCTAGTCTTCAGAATCACAATCCGTTTTAATGAGTTAAAATATGGCGATGGAGCGTCTTGCTAAGCCACAATGAGACATGAATCAGTATTATGTTGTCCGGTAATCAGCACACTGACACAGACGATGCTCTTAGCAGTCATGCCTGACAGATCTGTTATTGCTCTGACTCTGGCGTACCTCACACGCGCGCACACACACACCCCTCATCTCACAGAGTCTTTCCGATATGAACTGTGTAGGCTGTGCAGAGCAGGATCGTTACATTAGGACCGTTTGATAAAATTCCTGTTTGATAAAAGCGCACTCTGAAATGACAGGATGAGAGATGCAGACATTGACAGAAATGTGGGAAATCTCACATTAGGTCATTGGTGTGTTTCATTTGTGCCGCCTGTCGCTGCAAATCTAATGCCCTGGAGGCTTTCAGGAACGGTTGGGATTCAAAGCCTTGTTGGCAATGTTCAAGGTTTTCCCAGTGTCTGAAGTGTAACTCTACATCTGTCCGCAGCGCAGCCTGTTAAAGCTGTTTTGTCTACTTTATACGTCTATATAATAATGTAGGCCTACAGTATGTCAATACTATAGTATTGTTTGCGATGATTATATTTGTTTGGTATGTCTAATATCATTGTTTATGCCTATATTTGGAAACTAGACTATAATATACATGATGATGGGTTATACTGTATGTAATACAGTAATCACTTTTTGGCAATCAGTTTTTGGCAGACAATCACTTTTTGGTAGCTAATGACTTTTTGGCAGCTAATGACTTTTTGGTAGCTAATGACTTTTTGGCACAACACCCCCACCACCATTCCAGAACCCAGGGTTACTAAAAAAGAGAGACCAAACATCCTTGTCAGCCCGTCCTCACAAGGAAAATGACAACATTGGTTGATTTTCAAGGCAGTGAAAATGACTTAATGAATGCAACCTTGCGGCCGTGTGAGTGCATGCGTAGAGTGCACATGCCAGAGTCAGGAGCTGTAACCAGGAAGTGCGCGACCTCTGGCAGTCTTTAACGTGTGGTAATGTCCTCGTCTTTCAACTTCCTTGTCGCGAGAGACCCGTTTCGCGTCCCGATGTGTTACATTTTTAAACGTTACCCAAACTATAACGGAGTTCTAAACATAAACATAAACATTTTCAACCGGGAAACATGGCACCGCACATGCTTGGTTTGGCTCATATATGTCAAAAAACGACTTATGCTGTCGTTTCAGTATGAGGACGTGTTGCCCTAACCTGACGCTGCCAGATGGATGTAAGTTCGTTCACATTTGTTTCACAACCAACATCCATCTGGGTTCGGCCAAGCTACATTGCTGAAGAGGGCGGTCACTTTTTTCAAGCTACTAGGCAGGTGATTGGATGGACCGTCTGTCACCGTCTGGGCTTGCCAACGCCAACCAATCAGATCGACTTCCCTTCATGATGTAGCAGCGCCTGGTAAACACGAACAGCTAGGACTACAATTGCTAAATAGTTAGCATGGAGGTCGCAGATTGTTTGCAGTTTTTGTAAGGTGAATATTGGGTGCAACCATTGACTATTCAATTTGCCAAAAGAAAGAAGAATTACTGCAGATGTCTGACTGAGGATGAAGTGCAGGTAGGCCATTTTGCACGTTAAATGTAACTGATTGGATTAACTGATGTTATGCTAACGTTAGCAACATTTGCGAGTTAGCTTGGCAGCAGCAATCCACAACTAGCTAGCAGCCGCCCCGGCCTCCGAGCGGGCGCCGCCCATGCCGGGGGCCCCTCTCCCAGACCGCGGACACCCAGGGCAGCCACCGCCCACGCGAAGGGGCTCTTGGCGTGGGCTGTGCTGAGTGCCCGCGGCCGGGGGGGGGGGCTCCCGGCACGGGCGGCGCCCGCCCAGAGGTTGGGGTGCTACGTCTGATGATTGATGATTAATGTTAACGTTAACAGCGATTCATTCACTAACACATATCATTGTTTGTTTCTTCAGGGAACTGATGACACGATATGACACCGAGTGGCACGCACCCTGGACGGCTAACGTCATGGAGACGCAACGCTCTCTAGCCTTTATGATCATGGCAATAACAGCCAAACGCTTTGATACAATATAATGATTTAATGCTACTATTTAGCATTAAGGACTGGTGAATTTTAGCATATCTGTCAGTGGAATGGTAGATGTTTACGCATGACTGGAAAATGTTATTTGCTTACTTTTGTGATAATAAACTAAACGGAGAAAAGACGGCCGTGTGGTGGTGTTGTTACATAATCTGCTGGTCTTGAGGCACGATTGGGTAAAATGATAAGATGATGTAAATTCATAAAGATGTTGATGTCAGATGAATCTGCGAAAGGGAGCTGCCTGGAGCCCAGAGGACGTCAAGGTACCAAGGTTCACAGAGAAGAGGAAAAACACCCTTAGGTTACACCATGCAGCATGTATTTGGATATAATCTCAAACTTTAAGAATGGTTCCTTCATCATCATCATCATCACTTTATTGTCAGACACAATGTTGTTTATTTATTCCTAGTATTGGCTCCCATGCCGTTTGTTTACCCCCATCTAAAGTACAAGTGCAAAATCTTAAGCTATGTTCTATCAATAAACCAATTTCTCGAGTAACAGCTCCTATCAGACATAAAGGACTACAATATGCTTGTAAGAGCTATATTCACACTTCACAGTATAATTTATGCAAGCGTCATACGGGGGAAAATATCAGATAAACTGATTGTTATACCTGAGATCTTTAATTTCGCCTGTATAACATAATATGTCACTCAGACACCAACGTGAGTTAACGTGGTTTATTAAACAGCAGCCAACATTACAATCATAGCAGAATACACTGCGTTCAGCTAACAGTAAAGGGACAATACATCACACTGATCTTTGCAGTTCTGTGTTGATTAGCTAATATTTCAGTGGCATTTTGATTAACGTTATGATTTATTTCTATTTGGAACAAAAATTATGGTTTAACAGATTGCATGTTTACTGGGCAGTGGTGAGAAGGGCTTTGTGTTTGTGTGACTTGCGTGAATGGCTAACGGCTAGCCATTCACTAGCCTTACAGCTAGCTGATGGCTGCTAATAAGTTCTCCCAGCCTAGCAACGGTCTGAAGGCTATCTCCCCAAATTCTACAACAATGTCTTGTTTACTAACGTTCATAGTTGATAACATTGCAGCAATACAGTTACGGTTTCGTACTCACTGTAAGATCAAGTGTTTAAAGTTTATGTTAGCTTATTGTTTTGAATAGAATGTTTGACTAGCCCATTGGAGCTAGCCTCGGTAGCCGCCGCCATGTTGAATAGTGAAAGAACTACAAACGCACAGGCGCCTCTCGGTGGCGTCACACCCGGTCTCGCCAAAGCCCGCCCGTAGCTCACGCTGATTGGTTCGCCTGTGTGGCGGCCGATTTAAACTCCAATCTTGAGCCGGGACCAGACGGAGGTGGGATTGTGAATTTGTGGAACAATGCAGCCCCCATCTGGCGGAGTCAGGCTAGTGTTGCCCTTGTCTCACTTGAAAAGTCTCTCTCAGACATACACAAACACACTCACACTGCTGAGGAGTCGGAGTCCTAGACAGACGTTCCCAGCTGTCTGCAGGGTGTGTGATGTGGAAATTATCTTGGAATCTGCCCCTGTTGTGAGACTGTGTGTGTGTGTGTGTGTGTGTGTGTGTGTGTGTGTCTTGCCATTGTGTTCCATGCTTGTGGCTGTCACATGGCCAGCTGAATATTTCCTTGAAAGTATACACTTTTTTTGGGAGGGGGTGTGGTCGGCCTGTACACCCACACACACACACACACACACCTTGCCCATGCTCTTTCTAATGAGGTAAACGTTTTGACCTTTTAAACTGAAGCCGCACATGCATTTTCCTACACAAATCTAACCATTCCTAGTTTATGAGGAAGGAAAAACAAGCAGAAAACCAAACATAATGCAGCAATACAAGCACCATACCAATATCAGAACAACTACAAAAAAGGACTGAAATCAATCTCTTCATTCAGTCCTGGATATACTGTCGCCTGCATTTGGTATATAGAGAAAGTTTCTCTCTGCAATAACAATTTAACTTGATCAGCACCACCCTGAATTTTCTTTTGGATGGTTTAGGCCAGGGATACTCAACTTGCTTTGCCCGGGGGCCACTTTCGTGAAATGATAGAAGGCCAGGGGCCAGTTAATAAACAATCAATATACATTTTTCTGTAGTGGATTGCAGGTTTTTGGGGTGTCAGCCGGAGTTTAGTCTGACAATGTTGTGCACACCGGATAGTTAGTTAGGTTAAGTACATACATAAGTGCCTGGGTAGCGAGCAGACGGCGGTATTTGACAATTTAGCAGCTAAATCATAGATTATTGAAAGATATTCCATATTCCAGACTGAAATGCTATAAGAGAAGTGGAATATTGCCCATAGGCCCTATGGCTAAGCATTTCTTCCAAATTTCATCCAAATTAGCTTTTCTGATTGCATGCTTATGCTCAGAGACTATCTTTCAGGCGTCTCTTTGTCCGGCCTATGTAAAAGCAACCACAGGTACATGATAAACGATACACACAGGGCCGGCCCGCCCTATATGCGAACCAAGCAGCTGCCTAGAGCCCCGGGAGTTGGGGGGCCCCCCCAATTTTTTTTTCTTTTTTTCTTTTTTCTTTTTTTTTAATAAACATAGGCTATAATATTATAGGCTGTGTGTGGTAGTTAAAACATAGGTTGACGTTTATGTATGTTTGTAGTTTAGACAAAAACATAAATACTGTAGGCTACATACAACACAAAAGGCTGTTATTTACCTTTTGTCGCCACCTGGACCCTGTACTACGAAGCTAGTTTAACAGATCCGCGATAAGTCCCTTTGATCTGGTTTGACTGAACAGGATCAAAGCTATCTAGTTTAAGGATACTACGACGCTGGTTTTGTAGTCGATAACTGAAGCTGGGATCTGCCTGTGCACGCGCACGTTTTTCGCTCGTGCACAGGCACGCGTCCACGCGAAAGAGGTGCGCTAGCCAATCACATTATGAACAGCTGAGTTGATCCACGCCCACACCCATTTCCACACCCATTTCCTCATTCAGCGCAGCCACAGTGTGATCAGAGATTTTTGCGGATATTTAATGTATCCGCGATTTAATGTCAGAATGAAAATCCGCGTTGGATAGTCTGCTGAAGGGCTGTCTAAAGCAGCAGCTTGTATTCACATCAGTCATTTGATTTACTTTGATCAGCGATTTCTGTCTGATACAGCTGCATTGATACAGGCAGCAGCAACAAATGTAAAAGTGTAATCTCAGTCTATACATTTCCACAATCTGTAAGCCTATTTAGACCATAGATTTAGAAACGCATGCTCAATGAATAATGATCTCTATCACTCATGTGTGTGGTTGCACTGATCGAATAATTCATATATAAAATGGCCTAGTATAAAGCCTAATAGCCTACTATAAAAGAGAAAACTGCTGAACTGAATTGAGACGATGCGGGCATAGTTATCATTGATAAAAACTAGCCTATTTTTGCTCATATATTGGCATACAGCCTACAGGACACAGTTCCAGCTGAAAGATGCAAGAATAGCCTGCATATTTAGTATTGGGGCTATCCCATATTTAAACTAATATCTATATTATATGTATAGGCTTTTCTGGCATGTAGGAGAATATCACCCTCACTCCATTTGAGGGTCCGTTCATGATATGCGCCGCGGTGATTAATAGTGATCATATTTCTCCACGCATCGTTGAGCTGTTAAGACATAAAGTGGTAAGTAGGCTTAATTTAATTATGTAGCCTACAGAGCCACGAATGTTTTGCTTGTTCTATTCTCAGTTGACTGCAATCTATTTTTCATATGGCGATCTTATGAATGGTGAGTGACTCCAGAGAGCCGATATTATATGGGTCTCTCATGGATTTTGATCTTATCCTCTGAAGCTAACCTGGTCGCGACCAGGTTAGCTTTGCAGCATCAGTTGCCATGGTGATTGAAAGTTAACTTGCTTTGTAGTACGGCTAAACCAGGTTTAAACTCAAACTTACTCGGATAAGGCATTAAACTAGCTTCGTAGTACAGGCTACTGGTGAGTAAATATATATGTAACTAAAACCATTAAAATTGACAACTGGTCCTGCATGTATCTACCGGTCCTTGGCACAAAAAAGGTTGTGAACCCCTGGTTTAACTGACCTGGCAACCCCTATGGCTGCTGGGTTCTACACGCTTGCTTGACACTGATAGGGCTACAAACGAGCGTCATTGTCATGTTGTTTGTTTTAAATATTCTTCTAAATATGGCTAAAAGTCCAAAAACGTCACATTTTCTTCGGCGATGCCCTAGCGGGCAGCACCGAGAGTCCCCTCCTTACAGCACCCCCTACTTAAAAGTACTTCCAGCGCGGATGCCCCCAAACCCCCGCCCCTGGGAGGGGGCCCCTGATCTATATCCTGCTTAGGGCCCCCAGATGGCTAGGGCCGGCCCTGGATACACAACACACATAGTGTTACAGTTGATAAATGTTTTTATGTCATATACCTTATGCGTCTTTAAGTCACTCAATTGTTTGCATTCCTTTATATTTGCACAATGGTTACAACAACCACATTGTAAGTGCCCTTCAATGATCGATGGAACCAAGTAGTTGTGTTATTGGCAGTCAGATGGCTAGGCATCAGCCTGTCCCGTAATCTAGGGGCCCTCTTGAAGCTGATCTTAGGAGGGGCAGGAAAAACCTCCCTAAGAATAGGGTCACTTTTGATAAGATCCCAATTTGAGTATATTATCCTTTTTATAGGATTTGCTAGGGAACTATATCCTGTGACAAAGTAAACCTGCTCTTGAATAGTTCAGATCTAGGAGTGGACTGACTTTTTTCTATAAGCATAGTTTTTTTTTTATAGCCTCTCTGTGAGAAACGATGTGTCAGGATTGTAGCCTGCTTTTCAAACTCTTGTTCAGTATCACAGCTACGTCGGAGGCGGAATTGACTGAACGGTATATTGTCCTTCAGCCTATTAGGGTGGAAACTATCAGCTACTGTACAGTATTTTTGTCTCGAAGAGGGGCACCCTGCTGACCGACCCCAAGGAGATAAATGATCGCTTTAGGGAGTTTTACAGTGAACTTTACTCATCTAAGTGTAACGCCACTCAGTCTTACTTGAACGATTTTTTTTTATCCTCTTGAAACACCCAAACTTAGTGACGCTGCCAGAGAGGATTTAGACTCTGATTTTACATTGGAAGAGATAACTTCTGCCATTAAATCATTTCCATCAGGTAAAGCTGCCGGGCCGGATGGATTTGGTGCAGAATTTTACAGTATTTTTGTCTGTTACCTTACTATATACTGTAGTGTGGAGCTGGCCCTCCCCACCCTTGGAGATAGTCAAGTCTATAGAAATGAATTTTTGTGTGTGTGTGAAGGCAGTCAGAGAGGCATTTGATACTGCAGGCATAAAGTGAGACTTGGGTCTGAAATGAGAAACTGGGGCCATAGTGACATTTCTCTCAGTGTTTTGGTGATACCAGAGACCTTTAAGATAGAGACACCCCAACTTCCAGGCACTTCCTGTATCTGTGCCACGGAGGTTTCGCCACTGCCATGCCCCCTTAGGAGTAGGGGTCGACCGATTATCGGTTTGACCGATTATTATGGCCGATATTCAGCATTTTGCCGATTATCTGTATCAGCATTTTCATTGGCTGTTTGCCGATATAATACATTTATTTAAAAATTCGCTACTTTCGCCATGAAGCGCTGCAGAAGCCTGTGTATCTCTCTCTCTGCTGCAGCCCCTGTCTGCCCTGTGGCAATGTCCCGCCCACAGCGCTATCTGATTGGTTACATATTGAGCAATAGCCTATCAGAGGGCTCCTCAGAGATGAAATTTGAGACGCTGCCTGCTTGCCCCACAAAGCCCGTTGATAAGCGAGTGGACTCTGCCTGCGGCTGTGTGAGCGAGTGTGACTGCCTTCCCTAGACTTTCTCCAACTAACACGGACAGACACACACAAACGCAGATTGTTCGCAAATGTTCGTTTGGTGTGCCATAGCAGTCCGTCCGTGTCTGTCTGTGTCTGTCCGTGTTTGTTGGAGAAAGTCAGATACGATTGGTGTACCTTGTAAACTGGGGCAGGACACAAGATTTTAATTCCATAGCGTCCACGGTGTAGCGTCGCTCTTTTTTAATCAAATGGCCATGGTTGTCAAGCGCGAAACTGTTTTATTAATCAATAGTCCTCTAGCGTCCCGAAAATATATATCTCCAATCCACTCGCATGTGTAACGCAGCGCAAGCAGGCTGCAGCAGGCACCACTTTCTAGAGCGGAGGAGGAAGAAGGAACCGAATAAAGTAGGATGAGACATTAGTACGTCAGCGGACTCGTTTGCAATAAAAAAGGAACCGAATAAACTAGGATGAGACATTGGTCAGCAGATGCCCGGATGAACCTGTTTGTGTACTCCTTTGAGAGAGCCTGGTGCGAGGTTAGTGTCAAGTAGTGTAAGCTGAGGGAAACCCTCTTTATTATTTCGTTTCTGTGGTGAGCTGTTAGTTTGTTTAAAGTACACAGCTTTATCTTGATAATGTGCCCAAGTCTCCACTAGATTGAACACATACACACACACACACACACACACACACACACACACACACACACACTTTGATTCATATCAATATTAATAGAGTGAATATTTTCAAATAATATTGTAGTTGGATAAACTGAAGAAAATGAATTTCAATAACGGGTCGTGTTATTCTAAATTTTGACACCAAGATTTAAATTTTTACTGCAAACATACAGTATATCCAACCCGTTCTCACTCCGAGCGCGTAGCATATTGACGCTTTGTCCCGTCCCTTGTGCGTCGCTTGTTACTAACATGGTACCCTTGAGCGACACATGAAACGACTTGGGCTTTCCGACTAAACTCAATGCAAACCCATGGAAGTAATCTTTGACGCTTATGGCAACTGCTCCCCCATTAGCCTAACTGCTCTCCCATTAGCCTAACTGCTCCCCCGTTAGTCAAGTGCTCCCCCATTAGGGTCTGGAGGAGCTAACCTCTCCCAGACCCTAACCCTAAACCTAACCTCTCCCACCCCCCATGCCGAGCAGTTGACTAATGGGCGAGCAGTTAGGCTGATGGGGGAGCAGTTGCCATAAGCGTCAAAGATGACTTCTATGGGTTTGCATTGAGTTTAGTCGGAAAGCCCAAGTCGTTTCATGGGTCGCTCAAGGGTACCATGTTAGTAACAAGTGGCGCATAAGGGACGGGACAAAGCGTCAATATGCTACGTGCTCGGAGTGAGAACGTGTTGGTATATCGGTTCCAAAATATCGGTTATCGGTGTCTTTCATTACCGATAATCGATATCAATATTGGCCCTGAAAAACCCATATCGGTGGACCTCTACTTAGCAGACTGGTCAGCCAATGAAGTTTCATACAATTGACAGACAGCCAATCACAAGCTGATAACCACGCCCATTTAGGAGACCGGAAGAGTACATGTACCATTTCTTACAATTGGAGGAGCCTGGAGTGGGGTGTCTCTAATATTAAAGGTCTCTAGTGATACCACACTTTCAAATGGAGGCTATGGTAGAATCTAAAAACATCCACCTTGGTATTGAACTCATTAGTGTAGGGGGTGGGAGAGAAAGAGAGTCCCTTTGACAATACGCTGACACAATCTGGGATAAGGGGTATCTTTGATATATTTATTATCATCGCTGCTGATGCCCCTCTCGTTGTTGTTGTTGTTGTCTGTGTCCTTGTTCGTCTTCTGCCTCTCCTTGTTTTTGTCTTTTGATGATAGATTTGGTGGGTCTGGGCCACTCGTCTAAAAAAACAGATGTGGCAGCTGGAGAGGGTGCAGTGAGGTTAGAGGTGGATTCTTCATCGCTGCTGGTGAAGTTGAAAGACACAGATCTCCACCTTTCCTAGTTTATACCATAGTCTATAATGGCATAGACGTATAAAAATATTGACGTAGCTACTGTGATGTCACCCATTGGTTTGTGGACTCCCACCTCGAGTTTGGCGTTTTGACCATCGCCATCTTGCTTATTTGGAGCCAGAAGCAGCTAGCACGAGACCAGGGGTTTCCCACAGAGCCACAGCGTTGCCTGCTATTGGTCCGTGGTCGGCGAGCTGAACAATCACTGGACAGGCGATCTGTTAATCACGCCCCAAATAGGAATTTACAAAATGAACATTATGCTGTATTGAAGAAGACTTGAAACTAGTGATTGAGACCATAAACTCATTGGGAAAGTTTTTACTGAGGTCATAAATCAAGTGAGAAGTAGGGTAATTTTCCCATTGACTTCCATACAATATCAGACTTCTTTTTTGCAGCCAGTGGAGTCGCTCCCTGCTGGCCTTTAGAAAGAATGCAGGTTTAAGGCACTTAGGCATTGACTTCATTTTTCAGCGCTGAAGGTTGCCCCTTGGTTTATACATATTCACCAGTACAATGTAATAATGCAATCCGGGTTGGGTGGAAAACTATTCTCCATCAGTCACCAGAGAAAACAGGATTCAAGTGCACTGGAGTCCATGTTTATTGTGAATAATGGACACAATTAATAATGCATCACTTTCATTTATGGACTGCAATCATGTGCTGTGAATACTTTGCTGTCATGGATGGCACGATGAATTATGGATGTAATTGCCTATTGTCTAAATGTTTGCGCTAGTTTCAATCATAACAGCCTGTATCGGCGCCATCAGGCATCACACAAACTAAGAAGAACCTAACTGTGACAACATAATAGGTATTCTAATGATACTGGCCTTAATGCATATTCAATGTGACGCCATATGCATCTTCACAATAGTCCCACAATGTGGATTTTAGTCAAACTTGGCAATAGGGTGCGTCCTGGTAGCACGTGTATGACGGAGGCTTGGTCCTCCGCACGGCTGACGCAGGTTAGAATCTGACCCGAGGTCCTTTGCCGCATGTCATCCCCTCTCTCTCCCCCCACCTTTCCTGTCTGCCCACTGTCCTATCTAAATAAAATAAAGGCGAAATGCGCCAAAAATAATCTTAAAATCAAAACTTGACAATAGGAAATAATGTGGTTCTACTAGTACTTAGTAGGGATGTCACGATACTAGAATTTCCACTTCGATACCGATACCCAGGAAAATATCGATACTCGGTACCATTTTCGATACCACGCGGTAGGGCTGCACAATATATCGTTTCAGCATCGTCATCGCAATGTGCACATGCGCAATAGTCACATCGCAGAGCATGCAATGTCAAGTAAGGCAAATTAACTCATAACATACAGTAATGCATGCCCTCTCTGTGACGTTCTAAGCTCTTTTCCTACTAACTATAGTACCTTTACTCACTTAGGATCCTGCACACACTCACTTCCTAGGCCATCTTCTTAAACAGGCAAGGCTTGATAGACCTATTTAAGACTTTTGGTGAAAATTCCTGTTTTTTTTCATATCGCAATATATATCGCAGAATAAAAAAATATTGCAATGTCAGTTTTTTCCAATATCGTGCAGCCCTACCACGCGGCGAGATGACAACACATCAAGAGGCATAAGAAATAAACAAAGACTGATGGACAGACAGATGCACGCTTCTCCATAATCTAGGCCTGATAAAACTCATTACAAACTTTGACCTGACAGCAGATTACACCTGCTCTCGTCATCAGCCTATCATAACACAGCAAATTACACCTGCTCTAGTCATCAGCCTATCAGAATACTTTGAACTTGTTGAAGCAAAAGATACCCACCAATGACAGGACGGGAGAAATCAGTGGTATGTTTGATTTTTCATTAAGAGAAAGCACTGCTGATATTGATACAGTTGCAAATGAGTATTGTATCCGTTTCAAATTTTTAGTATTGATACTTATCGATACTATCGATACCTGTTGCAAATGAGTATTGTATCCGTTTAAAATTTTTAGTATTGACTTTTATCGATACTATCGATACTTTTGACAACCCTAGTACTTAGTACTTAAATAATAAGGATTAATTAGAAATGTAAAGGATTATCAAGGATTCAGAGACATTGCTTTTACATCAAAGACAGCCACAACTTTTAAATCCATAAAACATACAAAACTTAATGAGTTATTCAGCCTTCTGCAGCCTTGTTTTGCATCTCCTACATCAGTACAATAAAGAATCATCTCCTACATCAGTACAATAAAGAATCCTCTCCTACATCAGTACAATAAAGAATCCTCTCCTACATCAGTACAATAAAGAATCCTCTCCTACATCAGTACAATAAAGAATCATCTCCTACATCAGTACAATAAAGAATCCTCTCCTACATCAGTACAATAAAGAATCCTCTCCTACATCAGTACAATAAAGAATCATCTCCTACATCAGTACAATAAAGAATCATCTCCTACATCAGTACAATAAAGAATCCTCTCCTACATCAGTACAATAAAGAATCCTCTCCTACATCAGTACAATAAAGAATCCTCTCCTACATCAGTACAATAAAGAATCCTCTCCTACATCAGTACAATAAAGAATCCTCTCCTACATCAGTACAATAAAGAATCATCTCCTACATCAGTACAATAAAGAATCCTCTCCTACATCAGTACAATAAAGAATCATCTCCTACATCAGTACAATAAAGAATCATCTCCTACATCAGTACAATAAAGAATCATCTCCTACATCAGTACAATAAAGAATCCTCTCCTACATCAGTACAATAAAGAATCATCTCCTACATCAGTACAATAAAGAATCTTAGTACTGTAGTAGGGTAACTTTATACAAAGATTAAAGGGATAGTTGGGTTTGTTTGAAGTGGGGTCCTATCAGCTAGTTGCATACACTAACTGAAATAGGTACAGTGTCCTGGGCGCTGAGCGCACCGTTTATCGAGACCCAGCACTCCAAGCAACAGCCTCCACAGCTCTGTCTCTCTACTACACGGGGCCAAGAACTAAAATGTAATTTAGCCACCTAAAACAACGGCCACCTAAACAAATCGATATCTGTGTACATGCACGCTCTATTTTGACAATTTTCAGCGCTTTACTTTTCCGCCAAACAGCCGTCACATTCGGCACTGCTTTTTCTCCCAACCGTACAACTACCGTATTCCTCCGCTAAATTTCCTTGGGTGCTCTCAATTTTAACGCCACCTAATAGCAGGTCTTAGCGCTAAAACCCCCACTGCGCTTGAGCGCACGCAGTATTCTCCACGCAGTGCAGGAAATCTTCGCTTGGATACATTACGCATGGCATGGGATGTCCTTCTCTCTACATCATTCTACATAATTCCCGACCATACAGGTCTGCGGTGTTAGGCTAGTAGATTACCTTTGAGAAAGTTGTGCCGGCCAGTACAGTAACCTCTCGCTGCAATTACACGCATGCAAGACCAGCTTCTCTACAGCGCAGATGGCGTGAGCGCAGTCGACAATAGCTTAACCCGAAGGGACAATTCTGATATAGGCTATTGAAATAGGCTAGAATTAAAATCTTACACATCCCTACCCTATTAAAGAAACAAATATCTTTAAATGTGTATGTTATAGCCTATATGAACGAAACGATTAATTACAGTAAGCGCACGCTTTGGGACATAATAACACCATGTGGATATTCATTGCGTAACTGTGCGGCAGCCCTTTGGTGTGTTTCAAATGGATCGTTCCATCAGCACCAATTTTCGTTAGTTTCTACTGGTTTATCTGAATCTGAACTGGTTCATCCTCCAATTCTCTCCCTCTCTATCCCCTCTCTCGTTCTCTCCCCCCTCTCTCGTTCTCTCCCCCCTCTCTCTCTCTGCCCCCCTCTCTCGTTCTCTCCCCCCTCTCTCTTTTCTCTCTTGCCCCTTTTATCTTTCTTTTTTGGGGGGGGGGGGGGCGGGGGGGCATTTTGGACGGTGGATTGGCGGGGGGAGGGGGGTGGGGGGAGGATGACATGTGGCAAGGGACCACTAGTGATGCACGGCACACTGTACCAGGTGAGCCACCGGGGTGCCCCACAATTATGGTCAACATGTGCTCTTTTTAATAGTTTTATTTCACACACATTTCACTCTTCTGTAGCTCACACATTCTGGAAGTTTTCTCGTGACCGACCCAGTGCTGTCCTGTGACCCCCACTTTGGGAACCACTGTAGATGAACAAGCAATAGTTGGAGTGTTAAGAAATAAATTCTGTTGGATTCAGCAACCATCTCCTCCTTCTTGCACACCCCACAGTCTTTGCTTTTGTTATTGTGTGCTCAAAGTTACCATGTGTTAGTATTTCTGTGTGGGGTGTGACACTTTGTGAAATATATTTGACATAATAATCTTGATTTCATTTCATTCTGGTGCCTCAATATGTGACGTTAATGCTCCTTTATGAACTTATGAGAACATTGAAGCCGTGATAAAGCCATCGTCTCCATTTCATCTCAACACATTAAATTGCTCATTAAAGCTAATTCTCATTCAACAGATATTGATTGGGTCTAAGTAAAACTGTAATTAGAAAAATGAAGTTGCATTTGTTACGATGGGCAACAGGGAGGCAGTCTCATCTCTCCTCAATTGTTGCCCATGCGAGCTGTGCTGATGAACTAAAAGTCATTAAATGAAGTTATCTCGTTAGATTCGGAGATTTAGCATTCTCTCTCACTGATAGTAGTGTAATAAAAATCGACTAAGCACTTTGATATGCTGTTTGTTAAGTGGAGGGATACAATCTTGTCGTCGAAGCTTAAATACTTTAACCAAATCAATAGGCATATTTCATAAGGTAGAATGTATGTAGGCTATATAACCTGCAAGGCTCTCTAGAGATTCTCAAATCTGTTCTTCCAGAGGCAGTTTCCATTCCCAGCTTCCAAAGTGAGCTAATTCACTGCAGGGACTCAAAGCTGACATCAAGCAGGGTGAGTGTTATTTTCTTTGTGTTTACTACCAGAAGAAAAGAAAGAGAACTATTATAATCCAGTAATCCATGAAATCCTCTTTCTGGGACGAACACCAAAATCTGACATTTTGTAAATATTTACTATTGATGTTTTAGACAGTTGAAAAATTCAATCTGCGACCAAACTTTGTAGAAGCGCAGTAAATGTCTTGACATGATGAACTTACATCATCTGTGTTTGACCATATCCACTTAAAAAAAAATGCACCACCAAACATCAACATGGGCCCAGATATTGTTGTTGTTGTTTTTACAACGATATTAGTGTTTTAGGGTGTGTGTGTTTTTCTTTAAAACTTTAAATCATACCAATTTTTAACATAAGTTCATGCTGCATGTTTTGCAGGTTCACATGCATGAAGCGAAGCCCCGTCACTCGTTCATCACATTCAAACGAGACCATTCAGTTTGAGTCTGTGCATTCAGAAATTCACTGTATGATATGATGGTAAGATTAACATTTTATTCCTTTCATGCACTCTAGGTGCTCACAAGGCAAATCCATACATCACAGTTGCACATACTGTAGTATATTCCTGAACAAACTCAGGTATCATCCAACAAAGGAAAATTAGTTTTTTTCCCCCCACTGGCTTTACAGATAGAGTATGCCAGATATATTTTTTCAACTTTTACTTTAAAATATTTGAACTTCAAGAGAGGATTTATGAGCTTTTCCAGCACTGCGGCCTGCTTTACATTCCATACAGTTACACACATTCACACCAGGAAGCTACAACCACATAAACGTAGTGGTTGTACTGGGCACTACCAGTACAGTAAAACCAGTAGATAACCTCATATCTAGCAACATGTTTATTGTTAGATATGATTTTGTCTAGAATTCCATGGCTGTCTGTATTGTAGGTATAGAGAGATACTGTAACAGTGAGACTATAACTGTGTTAGCTGCTTGTAAATAAAATAGGTCCTAATGCTGAAGTTTAACAATTCATCATTTTGCTGATAACCCCCTGGAGCCCCCTCAGGGCCCCCTCGTGGTTTCTGGACCCTACGTTGAGAACCACTCCTCTAAGCTAATGCCGCCCATAGAGAGCCAAGGTCATGCCCTCTTTTGGTTTAGGCATTCTAACCAGTGGCCAACACAATGGGGAAATGTATGAGGCCAGTCCTGAAATGTCATTCTCTCGAAAGGCCGGAGGGGGCGCACGTCACGGTCCGGAAGTGTCACGTACATTGGCCTCAATGGAAAAATGAGCCGACTTCTCTCTCGGTCTGTGTTTTAAACCATTGGGCGGTGGTGGCCCAATGGTTAGAGAAGCGAGCTTGTGACCGGAAGGTCGTCGGTTCAATCCCCAGGACCGGCAGGATAAATCTGGGTGAGGAAAGCGAAAAGGCAGCGCTTGCCCCTCCCTCATTACCACCACTGATGTGCCCTTGAGCAAGGCCCTTAACCCCAACTGCTCCAGTGGAGCTGCTCAGTGGCCAACAGATCAGACTGTGGTTGTACTGGTCAGCTTCCAGGTATGAATGTGTGTGTGAATGTGAACAGGGTGCTCCTGAAAAAGAGAGCATTGCTCTCAGTGAGACTCCCCCTGTATAAATAAAGGTAAAAAAAAATTCCGAATGAATGAATGAATGAAAAAATTTATTGGTCACCACCACCACCACCAAGCATACACTTAGGTCATAACCAAAGGTTTGGGGCAGAAGCAAACGCTTATATAAAGCCCCCCCTTTTCTTACAATTAAAATAAGAAGATCATCATGATCAGACATTTTGGACATTGTCCTTGCTTGCCATCAAATAAACAACAAAGGATTGCAAGGAAAAAATATCCTAATACAAGAAACAAACAACAAAAACAAAAAAAAAAGCAAAAATAAACAAATAATACAACAGTCAAAAACCAGTGGGTAGCAAATAACAAAACCAACACAATCCATACATGCATATTCATACATTTTATAATCATTGTTTTATTATTATTTTTATATATATATATATATACATATACCTATATATACATATATATACTTATACATACACTTTTTTTTTTTTCTTTCTTCTTTATTATTATTATTATTATTATTCATTTGTTTATTTCTTTTTTTTTCTCTTGTCCCCTACATCATTCAGTTACCTAGGAACTAGACTGTAATTTTCCAACATCATGTCTTTATACCTTTTTTTAAAGATCAACACATTCTTACTGGTTTTTAAGTCTTCCGGCAAAGCGTTCCACAACTTCACACCACAGACAGATATGCACCTGCTTTTCATAGCTGTGTTACAGAAGGGTTGTTTCCAATTTTGTTCGCCTCTGAGGGCATACCCCCCCTCTCTTTCTTTGAACATTATTTGTATGTTGGACGGGAGCACTCCCTTTCTGGCTTTATATACAATCAAAGCTGTTTTTTGATCCACCAAGTCCATAAATTTTAATGTTTTTGACTTTATAAATAATAAATTAGTATGTTCATAGAATCCAACATTATTCACTATTCGTATTGCTCTTTTCTGTACTGTACAAACTGACTGTAGTGTGGTTTTGCAAGCATTACCCCAGATCTCAACACAGTAAGTTAAATAAGGTAAAATCAACGTGGAATAAAGAGTGTTCATGGATCTGTGGTTAAGAAATGGTTGAGTTTATGAGTCTGAATAAACAATTTCAAGTCTTTTCTAAATTATGGTCCCATTTTGAGTAAAAGAGGCGATAAAAAAGACTAACTTTTGGAGCGAGGTTTCCTTGATTGACACCAGCCACAGCAAACCAGATGATCCCAACCACAGCACAGCCAGTTGGCAAGGCAGGCTATAGCTAGCTAGCAACGTAGCCATAGATTAAAAGTAAACTACCAGAAACAGCGTTACCTTTATGATCTTTTAATGATATTAGTAGACACACGTAACAGTATAGATCCCCGTTATGAGGTCAGTTTATCAAAATAACACCTATATCGAAATTGGCTTTTAGTGGACGGGCAGCGACCATACAAACCGGGGCTTCAGAGCTGATCACCTGGACACATTTTACGGTGACATGATCTGATAAACTGGTCTGTGCAGCTCTGTGGTGATCAGCTAATGTCTTCCTACAGCATTGTGATTATGATTTAATGCATTATGGAAGATAAATGTTGGTACATAATGAAAATAATTCCCTAACAAACATGTAAAGTGGGCAGTAGACCAGTAGACTTCTGGGCATAACGTTATGTAATGTGACATGAGATCACCACATTTCAATAAATATAAAGTTTTTGCACATTTGAATGCTGCTGGTCGTTTGTTTAATTCTGTATATATTGGACATTTAAAGCTGATACACAATTGTGTTGAGGTAATTCCGCAAAGCTCAGTTAAAAATATAACGTGTGTAACACTTGACACAATCAAATGTAACTTTTTCACAGCAATACTGTACAGTCCAGCCCACCATGGTATGGGAAAGGAACCATTGTTTGAATTATATCGAAATAGATTTGCATGGTGTACTGTAGCATGTAATGCAGTCTGTTAAGATACTGTAAAGCTAGATACTCTCTGACACAGAAAGGCAGACAAGCTAGCAGCAGGGATCTTGTCACCCTGATTCCAGATAAACTCGTCTGTCTAGCTAGCCAGCTATACAATATTACTGTACCATAATACCACAAGCTAAAGGCAGCATATGCCAATGGAAGGCTGGGTAGCATTAGCTAACGTCATCCAGGCTATACAGTAACGTTGGGCTATTATAAAGTTATGAAACGCTGATTCAGACATTACAATAATATGACACAATATGAGCCAGTTACTAGAGAGAGTAATTTCAGACCACCAGATATCACCATATTTCATTTCAATAAATATAAAGCATTCGTTGATTGAACCAGACTGCTGGTCAGCTGTTTCTCCGTCGTCATGTCCTCTGGTCCAATCTTCGGTTCATAGTTCGTGTTCACTCGACATCAACAATCTTTATACATGATAATATACAACAAGGCTATCTTTGTTGACAATGTTTATTGACAAAAGCATTAAAACAAGCAAATATAACAATATTCTCCGGTCACTGGCAGATACTAGCTACAACTTGTTCAAAGCAAATCTCTCATGTCAGCATTTGGCTTGTGTGTTATTGCAATATCCTATGTTGAAACAACTGATCATCAGTGACATGTAGTTTAGCGTTAATCTCAGGAGAACAGAATATTATAGCTTTGATCTTCACAAATCAGTTGATCCTCTGTTGTGTGTCCCATCACTGGTACTGGACGGCCACCCCTTGAAGAAATGAATGACACTGTTAATCACTGTATAACTGTATTAATCACTGTATAACTTTAACGTTTGCTTACCCAACACTACGTGCGATTGGTAAATACTGTAAATGCAGAGGTGGATAAACTATCCAGAGGAGGTTAACCCCCTTGTTCCCCCTCATTGATTGATAGTTGATCTAACATTAGCTAGATATATATTATATAGCTGGTAGATGATTATACCCAGCAAACATCGTCTTGACCGCAACGTCACCAGACGATATAATTGTGGTTTGGCATCTACCCAGAAAGTCTGACGTTCTCTCCACGTTCCTCCAAAGTAACGTTTAGACTGTCACTTCAAAACAAAAAATATTTATCTCATATTGCTTTGAAAACACCACATGTAGGTGTCTTTTGTGTTTTTGTTGAATAAAATGACATTTGATTGACAATTTACCTGTTGTGTGATCAGATAGTCACAGTGTGACATGCACTCCATGTTCAATGACGACTTTTATTGAACGCCCTTTTCTTTTTTTAATATGAAAACACGTTTATGTCATATAAGTGCAAGTGTCTCTTGCTATGGGCTTGTATTTATCACAAACTTCCTGAATCCTGTGGTGTATTGTCCCATTTCTCTTGCCGTAACTAAACGCAGTGTTGTGGGTTTTGGATGTGCTATGCTGTCTGCTAAAAGTCACGTTGGTTACATTATCGTAAATGATATAAATATACCTGTCTCATCGCTGGTTGAAATCATGAAACAGAATTAGCGAGGCAGCTAGCCTAGCAATGCAACTACCAGTAGGGACCGTCATGTCAAAATGCCAAGTTCTCAATGTTAAGTATCTCTATATATGACCAAATCCATACTATTTCTAACTAAATCCGTAACGTAATGGTTAAGATGCAGGACTGCGAAGCGGGCGCCGCAGGGTTGAATCCCTGACCCGGTCATATTTTTTTTCTTTCGATGTAGCAAAAATCGTTGAATCTGGACACACAGTAGGCTATATGCAACGCTGCTGCATGCACACTGTGCAGTTTTGTATCTGAATATCTGAATATAGCCGTTGTGGGAGCGGCATATTTCAATGTTGTGGGGAAGTAGACGAATTACGTCGCTACGATTTCCATTCCGGATATATTTTTAGACCCTGACTAGATGTAGTGGTTTGACGTGCAGCAGACGGTTGTTATATGTGAAAATGTTTGCTGGGTATGCTCTGCCTCATCTCAAAGAGGTAGGTAAACAGAACTGTGTTTGTTTTCCGCCTACGTCCGAATCTGTGCAGCATGCAATACTGTTTAACGTTGTATAACGTTAACTTCTGCTACTCTAGTCTAACGTTAGTCCTCCTGTAATGACGAATGGACATGTAGCTAGCGTTAATGTTATGCTTTGCTATTAGCCTACGTTAGAAAATAAGATTACCTCGATTTTGTGGAAGATAGGAAGATGCAAGCGGCAGGCTGGTGACGCAAGGTCTGGAGGAAATAATACTCTCTGGCTTTTTCTTCGGGCTACTGTATGCACTGTGAGAGCAATCCCAGCAAGCACGGATGGACCCGGACGAATCGAGAGAGCCCAATCGGGGCCAGCTCAAGTCATATCATGACGAGTCAGATCTGGCCCAGATTATCACTGTATAATCACTATCCAACTAATTTCACTCACCGGTCACCACTGAAATATCCATGAGGATAACTAAATGGTTGCAATCGGGGTTGCAATCAATCACGTATTTCTCAGCCTGGGCTATTTATTTATCCAAAATCCGAGTGATCAGCATGTGGACAATCTGCGCTGATTAACAAACTGTCTATTCGTGGAGGTGGGACTATGATTAGATGAATTGCGGGGAATCCTACAATTGTCTGCAATGTGTTTCGGGGTTCTTCTTACACAGATTGTAGACGGTTACACTGTGATGTCCGATCCAAGACTTGACGCCAACGTTTTAAATATAAAACAAGTTTCTGCCATAATCCTACATAGGCTATATTCGTGTCTCATAGCCTAACAGGAGCACTGGGTAAACAAATGTTATAGGGTGACACTTGTCAATTTTGAGGGAATTCCTCAATTATTCTTCGAGATTAAAGGGATAGTTCAGTTTGTTTGAAGTGGGGTCCTATGAGGTACTCTCATACAGTCAGTGCACTGGGTAAAGCACTCTGGACGCATCGCCCACCGAGATAGGAGAACTGCACTCCAGCTGCGGCAGGCACAGAGAGCTGTCTGCTGAGTGTGATGGGGGCCAAGAGCAAAAACATACAAAACAACAGAAAAAATACATGAAATGCTTCCATGCTGCTCAACTGGCATAATGCAAGTCTCCCACAAGCCCTGAGATGCCAAGTTGACTTGAAAATATGTCATTTACACCCTGTTTTTAGCTGAAATCGTCACTGTAGCAAGGTTGTACCCTAGTTGTTGAACTTTCAGCTGCTAGCTCCAGTGACGATTTCAGCTAAAAACAGGGTGTAAATGACATATTTTCAAGTCAACTTGGCATCACAGGGCTTGTGGAGACTTGCATTATGCCAGGTGAGCAGTATGGAAGCACTTTATGTATTCTTTCTGTTGTTTTGTATGTTTTTGCTCTTGGCCCCCATCACACTCAGCAGACAGCTCTCTGTGCCTGCCGCAGCTGGAGTGCAGTTCTCCTATCTCGGTGGGCGATGCGTCCAGAGTGCTTTACCCAGTGCACTGACTGTATGAGAGTACCTCATAGGACCCCACTTCAAACAAACTGAACTATCCCTTTAAGGTTTGAATTAAATTTGCTTTCGTTTGTATTAAAACTGTCCCGACTCCATGGATGTCATGGATGGATGTATACCGGTATAAAAAGAACAAGGGGTCCATGTTTTGAAACGGTAGCCTATATTACTCCAACATACAGCAGATGGTTTCAGCGAACAGCGTAGTGGTAGAATAGCCGTTCCATAAGTTGTAGATCCCAAGTTCAAATCCCGCACGGGGTGGTATTTTATTTTTTGAAAATGTAGCATAAATTGTTAATCTGGACATAATTATATAGCTTTATGTATAAAGTTGCTGAATATACACTGTGTACATAGCAGAATAACTGAACATGCCCATTCATGGTAACGGTCATATTTCGACGTCAGCTTGACGTTCCCGCGTAGACGTCTAAATCATCCCCAAATCACCCTGTGATCCGGCCTAGTCCTGAACGTCACTGAAACACGTCATCACAACGTTATCATGATGTAATTTTGCTTGCTGGGATGGAGCAAGGCTAGCAATAGCAAATAACATTAGCAATATTCGTTAGCAAGCAAAGCTAGCGGGGACAACTTGAACAAGATGGCTGTCGTGGCTGTGAGGGAATTTTTTCAGAGAGCAATTCGGACACTCCCCCGAGTCCCGTCCACGCTCACACCCCTTCCTGTATTCGCGGCTCCAGATTTGAACAGATTTCCCACAATGCACCAGGAAAATCCATTCATCCTATTCATAGCTTTCAAGGGGCGTTACGTGCTGCCGGGAACGCCCACCTGGCGGTCAAAAAACAAACTTGTTCATTCGCTGCCAGCCGCGTCGACTAGTTTCTCATGCTGTTTGTTCAGCCGTTTGTACACACGTCTTTGCAGCCAACATTTCATCAAAGGTAAGCTCAAGTAACGTACAATAATGATTAAAATACCCCGTTAACGTTACTTGAGCTTACCTTTGATGAAATGTTGGCTGCAAAGACGTGTGTACTTTGATGGTAGCCATTTGCCCTCCCCAGCGACTGAACCACGTCTAATCGCACAAATCCACAACCTCCTCCTTTCTGAGTTTTCTTTCTCCGACGGCATTCTGTAAAAGCACAAGCCAGGCGTGTCTCCTCGTCGGTTAGTGCAACCGATAGCACAACAGGTATCCGGCATTTTGGCTGAACAAACAGCGTGAGAAACTAGTGACTCGGCGGCAGTGGAATGAACAAGTTTTTTGACCGCCAGGTGGGCATTCCCGGCAGCACGTAACGCCCCTTGAAAGCTATGAATCAAACGCAATCAAACAATATGGATGTGGACTTAATTTTGCAGTGTCAAAAACAATTAGCTCTGTTGGTCCATTATATATATGTCAATGATTCTAACCAAGGCACCATTCTTTTTTCCATAGACACATTTCATAAAATGCTTATAAAAGTAGTTTTACTTGGTCAAACCAAGCAATTCAGCTATAGTCAGGAGAGACCATATAACATTTCACTCGGATCAAAACAAACAAACAAAAACTAGACATTTTGGGTTTAAGTTTTGGTCCGAGTGAAATGTTATTATGGTCTCTCCCGATTCTAAATGTAGCTGAGTCACTTGGTCTGACCAACTAAAACTATTTTTAATAGCATTTTACCAAATGTCTATATGGAATAAAGAGTGGCGGATTAAATCCATTGGTTCATAGCCTATGCCTAAACCGGAATATGGTGTGACTGGCTCTATAGGAGGGATCAGCCGAGCAGCATTTTGGTAAACAAACCGCGTCACTGGGTGGCAACGGCAATGGAACCCTATGGAGCCCAAGTGGCGCGAGGCGTGAGTGTCTGCTCTAGCCGGCTAACTCTGTTTACATTTTTAAAACTGCAACAGTTCACACAACTTTAACACGACATGCATATATTATACATCAAACTCTTGAGCTAATTCTGCTCTCACTCCGAATGTCAAAATATAAGCGATGTGATGTATACTTTTTGAGATATTAACGTTTGTTTGGCACAACTCATACTATTAACTACCGCGGGGTTCCGCCTTTCTAGGTGGCAAGTGACGTCACGCTGATTCGTCCTATACTGTAGCATCCACCTTGTCTGAGGCATAAGCCCAAGACTTTCATAATCATCTAACCGAGAAAAATGAACATTTAATTTAATTTCATGTCTGAGCACACCTCTCATCTAAAGAACAATAGAACCAAATCACATAACAAATTCTGTCCTCCTCATGCTGTACGACTGAACCTGTTGCATATTTTTAAATAACCATAGTGATGCACTAGCCCAAGTAGGCCATTTATCAGCCATTTACAGGAATACAATATATATGCTGCAGCGCAGTGTGGGACCTGGTGATAAACGACTACTTGTGGGAGCGCAGGGGAAGCCACACATCATATATATGTCAGGAAACACCGCAGCAACACTCCTCCTCATAATATGGGCTACTGTATCTACACTGTGATTCACAACATGGATTCATTCTTTCACTGGGCCATAAAACTAGATACTGGGGATCCAGCTAACCTTGTGAATACTTTGCAGCGCAAGTACAAGATTACAGACTGAGTAGTTTTCATTTGACGTCACACAGCTCAAGAACTGGGGGGGGGGGGATGTAAATGGGTTCACAAAATGTCACACAAAAGCCATATTCGGAATGGTTAATTCATTACTACTATTCCCAATGTGGTGTTTATTTACTTTATCATAGTGAATTACTATATGGGGAACCATCAAACGAGTTTCGGACACTACCTCACTCTTCTTCTCCTTCGGATAGCATTGCATTGTGGTATATGAGAGAAATTGTAGGGTACATTCACTGTTCACTAGAAATTGCTCTGCATTGTGGGTATTTTATAGTGGACTATTGAATCAAGTTAAGAGTTGAGAATTCGGGCACTAGTACAGTACAAACTGCCCAACACACTATAGTCAAAGGGGGCACAGGGGGCAAAGAGCGCCCCCTGTGTGGCCCGCGCTGGAATTGGAAAAAAGAAAAAGCACCTAAACGCAACATGCAAGATACACCCTGAATAAAAGACTTTGCACACAGAGTCTGTTTTTTCGTCCGAAATTGATGCACGAAAAAAAAAAAAAACGACCTCATTTGTGTCAATCATCATTGACACACCGAGTCCGACAATTAGTTCCGTCATTTAACACATTCACTGCCAACAGTTTTTTTTTTACTGTAGGTAGCTTCTGCCAAGGGTTTTTTTGAGGATTCTGGCTCATCTTTCAAGAGCCGAGGATTATTTTCTGCTAGGATTTTGTGAACACAAAATATCTCAAAAGAACTAATAGAATGTGTGCTTTCTCTGTCTAAAAGAGTTAGTTTGTAGAGTTAGTAGTTATGTAGGCATTAGCAGTTGAATACAGCATGGTTTCAGAGATTTTCAGAGAGTTTTGAGATAAATGGATTTTTAGAACCACCTCACGTGCCTGTGATTATGGGTGCCCTTGGGCAAGTGTGTATACTGTATTGTGTGTGTGTGTGTGTGTGTGTGCGTGCGTGCGTGCGTGCGTGATTCGATAGAACAGGCAGAACAGTCACTTTAACCATTTATTTTTGGCATCAGTGAGACATCAGACATCTAAACAATATCGTTCTGAACAATTTCCTCCATAACAGCACCCGCACCCCCCTCTCCTTCAAACTCCTCCCTCCGTAGGTGTGTCTCTGGTGGCTTTGCAGTGTTTGTCACAGGCGAGTTTCTGCTGCCTGTCTGTCTGTGCTGCTGCTGCTGGCGCGGCCGCTCGTCGGGCGAGTCTGGATTAGACTGTAAAATCGGGCTCGTTCGTTTCTGGGTTTTCGGTTGTGAGCTTTGATGAAGCTGCGTGCGATTCTGGGCTTTCTGCTGGTGTTTCAAAGTGTGTTGCACCCATAATCTATTATGCAAATTTGCAATCCCCCACCGCCAGCTCCCAGCACGAAAGCGAAAGCGTTTTCGCCAATCCATTTTCATAAGAATGGCTTCCTCACGCTGCTGTTTTTTCTTGGCTTTCTCTCGTCTGGAGAGCACTGTCGCCGCTTAGTGGGTCGGTGGAATGGGTTGTACACGTTCAGTGGCTCCCATATTTATATAGGAGACGTAGGGGGCTTGGATCCACGTCCCACCGTCAAATTTTTTTTTTTTTTTTTTTTGACGAGTTAACTCGTCCACGGCAGTCAAGCGTTGGTTTCTGCTTGACGAGTTAACTCGTCCACGGCAGTGAACGTGTTAAGTTTTCAGACGAGGTTCGATTTTCTGCGTTTTTCCGCATCCATGAAATAGTTTTGACACTTGTTTGACCACCCAAAGCCGCCGTAGTGTTGCTATTCACAATGAAAAATGGCGTCTGAGAAGTTAATTCACTTCGTCTCCCAGCACGAAGCATTTTATGACAAAGCAGGAATACAGAGATTCGGAATTAAAAGACAGAATGTGCCGGGTGATTGCAGACCAGCTTGGAATGCGTGCGTGCATGTGTGTGTGTGTGTGTGAGAGAGAGAGAGAGAGCCACACAGACACACTGCCAGCGGCTGTTCTGGATCAATAGGATCACGGTAGTTTTATTTTCGTTGCGAATTTTCGCAACGAATATTGGATAATTAACGCATCGGACTCAGTGTGCAAGGTATCTGTGCGTGACGTTTTTTTTCCGGATGACGGATTAAAAAAACGCAGCGAACAATTCGGACTCTGTGTGCAAAGACCTTTAGTGTCCAAATGTTCATCTCATTCTGGCCAATACTCAATTTCTGTTATAACATTTCAGTCTGGAATATGGAATATTTTTCAATAATCTTGATGACTAAAAGGCTAAAAGTAATCTCATGTGTAAGACATGATTGTTCATACATTGAGGAAATTTGAAGTACAATTTTAAATAATTAACTCGTTGGTTTTGGATTTATTTAGCTTCAAGAGTGCATTTTTGTTCTTGTGTGACCCTCAACACAGGCTTTGAGAATCCCGGGCCACTTACTGATACTTATGCTTAAATTAACCCACTCATATTCTGGTTTATTTCAAGAAAAACATTTTGGCTAGTGGAAATTCTAATTGGCTGGTAACTTTAAAATCTAGCAGCCATATTGGCAGGTGGTCAAAAAAGTTAATTTCAAGCCCTGACAGCAGGTGGTGACATAGGAGTGAATGAGAAAAGGATCAAATATTGGTGGTTAAGACTGAATAATCACATCACAACTGTTAATTTAAAATGATTTAAAGTGGCCTTTGGTGAAAAGTAATTGGTGTAGTACAGTACACTATACAGTATGCATGTGCACATACACACACAAATACTGTACATGTTCCAGATACATTTCAGCAAAACGAGACCAACTTTGATCTGTGGGCTATGCATCAGGAAGGATGTTACAGTGTCAGTAACTGTAACTAACACAGAGGAAACATCTTTCAAGCTCAGAAAGCATTTAACTATCAAGAAATTCCTACAAATTAGGGCATGCGGTGAAAACCAGGCCATATTATCATTTCACCGAAATGTGAGGACAAACTCACTTTGTCAGGCCCCCTTCTGTTGAACCCAGCACCCCCACCCATGTGAGTCCTCTTGGTATCTGAAAATACCGGACCCCCCACCCCACACACACCCCCCACACACACACACACACACCCTGCTCTCCATTCCTCTGAGAGTGCAGCGTCGCCCCATATTGCCGGACGGCTTGCACAGAAACCTGTAAGACGGTCCCGGCCTGGGACACCGGCAATGCAGCAGTGATGGGAGCCTGATGGCTGATTGACTGTGGCACTTTATTACCTCGAAGGGCGTGTTCAGCTCATCTCGCCACGCTCAATCAATGTAAATCTGTCCCGCTCTGGGATTTACGTCCGAGAAGATGAAGTGCTTCGCTTTAGTGATGCATTAATTTGATGGGGCTGTGATGTCTCCGACAACACTCCGCCCAGTCATGCCAAGATGAGACATAATTCTCCCAATAAGCTATCATTGCGTCTAGAGTAGACCATTGACCTGCAATGCTTTTTGGATTCCGAGCGCTCTGAATTATGATTGACGTCTTCTGAAGTTTGTTCTCCAAACAGGTTGGACTGATGTCTGTCCGTGTGTCAGTGTGTGTGACCGGCCACAGCGCTGTGCCAGAGTGCTCCGCTGGCTGACCACATGCCTAAGCTGAGAACCAGTTGCTAGGAGACGCCTCCTCCCTGGGCATCGGATGTCTGGTTAGCCCATTGTAAAAGTGTGTGTGTGTGTGTGTGTGTGTGTGTGTGCACGTGTGTGTGTGTGCACGAGAGAGAGAGAGGGGGGGGGGGGGGGGGTGAGAGAGAGAGAGATACAGATAGGCCTAGTTTGTCAGGGGCAAAGAAAAGAGGTGAAAAAGGCTGATTTGCAGCATTTTTTAACATCATTGTATCATTGACAGATTAATTGCGTTGTCTTGGTGTAACGGCGTTTAGGTGGTAGGCTACTTGCAGCAACCCATGTTAAGGGCTTGCCCAGGGGTGGATACGAAGGCTTGGGAGTCAAAGACACTAACCACGCCACCAAGAGAGCTAGCTCCCTTGCCGGAGCTGATTAACATGCCTTTATACTGGGGAGTGAGTTGAACCAATCCACTCGCTACCACACTGGACTCACGAGGAATCAATGCTGATTCACCTCGGTTACACTGGGATAGTTAGCAGAAACCAATGAATGATATCCCCATCTCTCACCATATTATTCATGTTGAGCCATTGCCCAAAAAACCCTGAAAACTTTAGCGCCATTTGCTGTGGAAGCACAGCACCCTCTTCCTGTTTCGTGCCCTAAAGCAATCCAGAGATTCCCCATGAAATCCAACCTGGCTGGCACACAATTAAAGGCCCACACCCACCAGCTATACATGAAACAAATCAGGCTTTGCAACCATTTTCAGACTACTCATTCACCACTGAGATGCTTTCATTATATAGCTGCTTCTAATTGAGAATATGTCTGATAAAAAGTTGCAAATGGCACTGGCGTTCTTGCTTGTGGGAGAAGAAAGGACATGGCGGAGGCAAAAAAATAAGGAGAAACCGCACTAAATAGGTGATGGGATTTCCTGAAGGCCACGTCATTGTGAAAATATTTGTGTATTGGAATGATCAGATGAGATTATGTTGAAAAATTAGAAGGCCGACTAGAGCCAACGGTCTAACAGATGGTCTTTGCTAACTATAGTCAAAGCTTCTCTGCAGTGTGTGTGTGGTTTGTAGTCATTTCATTTGTCCCACGGCCACGGCACAGCCAAGGGCTTCATGCGGTGGAATTCAGGTCAGTCAGGCAGGCAGGCAGGCAGGCAGGTAGGCAGTCGACGCTTAGTGAGATGGCTTCTATTTTTTTTTGTTTATTTCAATGTTTCCCTTGAATTACATGACCACACTTATGTTCATGTGGGACCTGCCGTGTGGATCAAATGACCACCACGCACTGTACCATCCCATATCTCGCATATCACAGCCAAACAAGGCAAACCATTGTTCTTGGAGCAGAGTCTGCACCACAGTTCACACATATTGCTTCTTATAGCCCCTTATCTTGATTACATCTGGCAGCAGGGGTTGAATTATCTATTGCTTTTCCAGGCCGTGAGAGATTGTTTATGAAATATGTTGGGGAGCGAGTTGGCAAAAGGCCAGAGGGCGGGCTAATCTAACACACTTCATAACCCAGATTAAATCACAGCCTCTAAGGTGGAGCGCAGCAGCAAAACACTGATTGCGCTCAATGATGAAGTCATCCATTGCAGAACTGTTCTCTGTTTATGTAATTTATAGTGAAAAGGATGTTTACCCCAAGTCTATGGTCGCTTTCACATATAAGCTGTTTAATCCGCTTTAACCGTGCCAGAGTTCGTTTGCTCGGATAGTGCGCTTCGTTTGGGGTGGTGTGAAAGCGCAAACGAACTCTGGTGGGACAAACAAACGAACTCTGGTCCGCTTGAAAACGTGGGTCTCGGTTCGCTTCCAAGTCAACCCTGGTGCGGTTCGTTTGTTGTGTGAAAGCAAAACGGACTAAACACAAGAGCGCCAGTGCATCTCATGCACTCATGCAGTGCATCATGAGTAGAAGACGGTAGAAGGGAGCAAAACAAACACTGCGGCGTGCACACGTGTACAGTACCTGCGGGCTGCGTCGTGACGTACGTCGTCATAACACCATCACATTTCTCAACAGCTGGCCCCGGCTTGCCTATCTCCTTCGGTATGTAGGCTACTCTCATCTGCAGAATGAAATGTTCAACAGCTTGCTGCTTCATCTGCTGCTCGTATTGGGCACATTCTTGTTAAATAATTATTTGATAGTAACACCAAAGTAAAACCAGAAATCCCAATATCGCAGGTGGTGTTGCTCCATGGTTTGTGTTTTGCGGAATCACTTGTGTTGTTCAGTCAGCCCTCAGCCAGGCAAGAAGCCTGCTGGAGAGGAGAGATTTCCCTTCTCTATTCTGTCCAATAGACGAGTGACTGTTTCGACCACGTGACATTGTTCAGAAAGTTTGGTGCGCTTGGCAAATTGCTGTGTGAAAGAGAACCAGACCAAATGAAAATCGCAACAATGTTGCAACTTCACCCCCCCCGAATCGCACCGAGTCCACCAGCTTATATGTGAAAGCCCAGTAGCCTAAAGGCTAATGTACACCGCCTCCGGAACAGATGCAGTACGCCTCCGGTATAGCTGCGAACAGACCCACACTCATGTAATCTGTCAGACGTATGCGGGATCCGACAAAAATAGAACAGGTGCGTAATTTTTTCGTACCGCATGTATATCGCCCATCAATTAACATGGGCGAGAGTCGATCCGGCAGTTTTACCGGATCCGCAATGCAGCCGTAACGCATCTGGTGTACATTGCGTGTAAGTCAGATTTTGACTATGACTATATGTGGTAGGGTTATTGATGCATGCAAATGTCTGGCTTTCAAAACTCACTTAACACCTTAACTGCCAGCGACGAGTGTACTCGTCAAACACAATCCAGCTGTTAACTGCCAGCGACGAGTGTACTCGTCAAAAAAAATCGATTTTTTTTTTTTGACGGTAGGTTGTGCATCTAAGCCTTTTACATCTCTTATATAGGTATTGGACGTGTACAACGTGTACAACCCATTCCACCGACCCACTAAGTGGCGACAAGGAAGGAGGAAGGCAAGCAAAAAGCAGTGTGACTGAAGCCATTCTCATGAAGGTGGATTGGCGAAGGCGCTTTCATTTTCGCGCTGATTGCTGGCGGTGCGGGATTGCAGATTTGCATAGTGGATTGCGGGTGGGACACACTTTGAAACACGCAGCATAATATGACCAGAATCGCAAAAGCTTCATCAAAGCCCTCAACCAAAACTCCAAGACGCGAGCGAGTCCAACCAGACTTCCTCAAAGAGCGGCCGCACAGACAGGCACACACCCGCACAGCAGCAGCAAAGCAATGGTGACAAGCGGGGACTGCCCCCTAGTCCGACACCAAATTGGAAACAAATCCCATTCTAAAAGGCTTTTAGAATGGGATTTTCAACCCATTCTTTTTTGTTTCTTTTTCGCTATAATTTAGAGTAATTTAATTTCTATTCAGAAATTTATTTGAGAGGTCGAGAGTATGAGAAAGTGCATTTGCAAAGGTAGGAAAGTGCTTGTGACACCGCTGCAGCAAAAAAGAACGCCCACAGGAGGGAGGAGTTGAGCAGAGGGAAGTTTACTGCTGTTATGGAGGAAATTACTGTTCAAACTATTGTTTAGGTCTTACTGATGCCAAAAATGAATGGTTAAAGTGACAGTTCTATCGAATTTCACAAAAAGCCGTTTATCTCTAAATATTTTTTCTGATGCTGAAACCATGCTGTATTCAAGTGCTAATGCTTACATAACTACTAACTCTACAAACTAACTCTTTTAGACAGAGAAAGCACACATTCTATTAGTTCTTTTTAGATGATTGGTGTTCACGAAGTCGTAACAGAAGAGAAACCTCGGCTCTTGTAAAATGAGCCTAGAATCCTAAAAAAAAAACCTGGCAGAAGCTACCTACAGCAAGAAAAAAACGGCTGGCAGTCAATGTGTTAAGATAGGCCTAGCACTTTACTCAGTACATCAACAAAAACAAGTATTTGTTGCATTTAATGCTGCTTTATTGCATGGATATGAATTCTCATTACAGTTTCTTCATATTTCTTTGCAAAAGAGAAAGGCCTACTTTAAGCATTGTGATTTAACATGCATTACATTTTATTTAATTAGGCTAATTTGTTACATGTTATTTTTATCCCTTCCCCCCTTTCTCCCCAATTGTACTTGTTGTTGCTCCACCCCCTCTACCGATCTGGGGAGAGTTGTAAACTAGCTTCCTCCCATACATATGCAGTCGCCATCCGCTTCTTTTCACCTGAGGAGTTTCAGTGAGGAGTTTCACCAGCAGGACATAACGTGTGGGAGGATCACGCTATTCCCCCCAGTTCCCCTCCACCTGAACAGGCGCCCCGACCAAACGGGCATTAGTGCAGCGACCAGGACACATACTCCTAATCCTATTTCCCACCCGCAGACAAGGCCAATTGTGCCTGTATGGACGCCCGACCAAGCCGGAATATCTGTAATATCTGGATGCCCTGTATTACATTTTATTGTCACATATTCTGTATATCATTTTCCTTTCCATTTGTCTGCAGTAAAATATTGAAAATTATGTCCTTCAAATTAAATTTTGGCATTAAAATGTCAAAATCAAGATAAGGGCAAGCTTAGATGAATTTAAGTGAACATTTACAAAGTGAAGAGCAGGAAGCCACTGAAGGTGGAGTGGTTGTGGGAATCGTCGCTGATCTGGTACCCTTTGGGGAGCTTCATGTAGACTGTGTCGCCTGGCTGCAGCTCCAGGACCAGAGCATTGGAGATGTAGGTGTAGGCGTCGCTGCCATCGGTGGGGGCCTCCCAGTTCCATATCAGCTCTGTGTTGTTCATGTAGAGCTTCACTCCCATGCTGGTGGAGGACACGCCATGGGCGGTGAATCTGAAGTAGTAGACTCCTTTCACCGGTGCTGTGAAGATGCCTGCAGCAGAAAAAAATCCAAATTAAAAGTCATGAACTGACGTTGAATTGCTGTTCCTTCATGGAGAACAGTGTGTAAAAGCTAATATTCCACTTAGTTTCAACATGGCGGTTATTATGAAAACTGGACCAGTTTGTGGCTTTCAGATTTTTACTTCACATTTATTTCAAATAAAACATAGGCTTACATTTAACGTGTGTGTGTGTGTGTGTGTGTGTGTGTGTGTGTGTGTGTGTGTGTGTGTGTGTGTGTGTGTGTGTGTGTGTGTGTGTGTGTGTGTGTGTGTGTGTGTGTGTGTGTGTGTGAGACACACCTGTAGCAGAGTTGTAGGCTTGTCCAGTGTTGGTGAGGACCAGAGATGGGAAGTAACGAAGTACAAATACTTCGTTACTGTACTTAAGTAGATTTTTCGAGTATCTGTACTTTACTTGAGTATTTAATTTTCTGACGACTTTTTACTTTTACTCGTTACATTTTAACACAAGTATCTGTACTTTTACTTGTGTACATTTTCAAAACAGGTTCGTTACTTTTGTTTAAATGCACGAGAATGTAATTTAAAAACGAGTAGAAACGGGAGAACGGAGCAGAAGTAATAGACGAGTTTCCCAGCGCTGCTGATAAAAGCTCATTCCAGCTCCGCCAATAGTATGACTTGGCACTCCTCCGGGGCGTGGACAAAGAAGAGAAACACGGATTTTCTCTGGGGGGAGACACACGCAGACATTAGGAGCCGTGCAGACAGCCAGCACTTATTAGCGCTCCTCTTTTTGCAATTCATTCTCTATAAGTACGCGCTTAGCGCGCATCTCTTTCAAGAAGCATTTCATCGCGTTTAAAAGCTGGTGGTGTTTTTTTTTAGCGCAGCGCTCTGGGCGCTGAAAGCTGAGGAAAGTTTAACAGGAAAAGCGCCCTGCTCCTCTTCACTCCTCCCACCTCGAGTCTTCTCCCAGGAGAGGAGGATTTTCATCTCGCTGCTTCCAGAGTTGCCAATAATCTGGCTTTTCCAAGCGTTCTTTTTTAAATAACCGCATGGCCCCTTATGGTGTTGTTCTAACACATACATTCAGTTTGTGCACTGTCAACATTCAGCTAATATGGAATATGGTGGTGTTCTAACACCAGAGACAGTTCTGTCTAATAAACCTTGAATTTGTGAATGTGATCAACCTGTGGACATTCAGTTCCTTATCCATTAGGTATCAGTATCATATCAGTCTCGAGTATTGTGATTCTGCACTTTGTAAGGGACACCTTGTATCCAGCAGTTAAACTTGTCTAACTATTTGCACATTCATATATCATGGAAATATTAATGAGGGAGGACTAGATATGATTTTAATGGGGTTTTTTTGTGTGGAAAAACCATAGCACACTATTTAAAGTAGAGTTTTAAGATGTGTAAAACATTTGTAGGGGATCTTTTATCCTCAAATTATATTCTATGATGTGAGGTTCAGTCATTCAGAAAGATACGGTAAAAATACTTTTACTTTTACTTGTTGGGTACATTTCAGAGCCTGTACTTTTTTACTTTTACTTGAGTAAAATAATTGAATCAGTACTTCTACTTTTACCGGAGTAGTTTTTTACACAAGTAACTGTACTTCTACTCAAGTACAGAATGTCAGTACTTTTCCCATCTCTGGTGAGGACTTTATGGTAGATCAGCGTTCTGTCTTCTCCAAAGGGTCCAGCTCCAGTACTCAAAGCGGTGGAGAACGCCACTTATAGATGTCTGTGTGTGTGGGGACACACAAATATACACACACACACACGGCTCAAAGGACATCATCTGAATTTTTTAAATACTGACCACCTGATCAGAATTAATGTTTCACCAAATGAGCTCTCAATCATGTGTCCTTTGTCTTTTCTTACTAAACCACTGATAGCACAAAATGAAAACAAATCAATCTATTCAATAATTTGAATTAATATTATATATTTCAATATAAAAAAAGTTAAGTCAGACTTTATTATAGCACATTTCATGCACAAGCAGCTCAGTGTGCTTCACAGAATAATAATTAAACAATAATCAATAATCAACAAAAGATAAAGAAATAAAAAATATAATAAAACAAAGTCCCTGGAAACCAAACATAAATATGTGTTTTGAGTTTGTCACACCACAGAAACATTTGTTATTAACTACCCAGTCAAATTTCAACTGAATTGTATGTCGCCAAGTAGCCTATATAAAATGAGCAGCAATTTGCTATTTTCCAGGCTATTCTCTGCTGGGAGACTGGGTGCGTATGATGCATGCTTCAGCAATAGACAATGAGAGTCAATGCCGGATTTGGGCATGACGTGCCCAGGGCTCCTCAGCATGAAGGGGCCCTCCTTTTCTTTCTTTCTTTTTTTGTCAGGCTCATGTTGGGGTCCACAGAACTATGACACAAATCTACGATAAATCAGAATTAAATAAAAAAAAATGTTTCCAAGAAGATTGTCTCATGATTGATTGTCATTGGATGATGAGCCATGAATTTTTTTGTAAAATGCTTATAAAAATCGTTTTACTGAACTAATGTCTGAAAATGAAACAATAAAAAACTATATATATAAAAAAAATAGTTTTACTTGGTCAAACAAAGTGATTCAGTTACATTTAGAAATAGGGATGGGACCGATCCAATATCGGTATCGGGTGCCGATACTGACGTAATTCATGGATCGGATTTTGCCGATCCACGTGCCATGTGCTGCCCATGCAGTTTTTACATGGCTCGCGCTCGCGCTGAATGAGTCCAAGTAGACTCAGCTCTCAGTCTTAATCCGTTTCACTACTGTAAGACTGAGAATATTACTATTTAAATCTTTTCATAACGTTAGGTGGTGCTGTTGGAAGCCTTGCATCGGAGAACCAATCATGAGGGTTGTGGGCGGGCCTGCTTTCTGGGGGCAGTGACGCTCATGCAGAACCGGTGTCTTGCAAAACATCGCCACGTTTGCGGAGAAACATATTAATCACTTAGAAACAAACATAACCTGTTAATAGGACGTGCTTCATCTGGCCCCGGTGGCTAGAGGTCTTTCCCCCAGCGATAAGCCAGACTCCCGAGGCTAACGTTACAGAGCCTGCTGACTCCTCCTGACTTCACAGCGCTTCACAGTAGCAAGCGGACCACTTCCGGGTAGGACAAATTATTGTAAAATAAACAACAGGTGAGATTGTGGGTCTTTTGATGTTGATCACTCTCATGTCTTTTGGAATTGTCAGAAAATTAAAAACTTTTGGGAAATGGTATCGGAGGAACTCCAGCAAATATTAGGATATGGAAACCTTGAGAGCTGTTTGGTCCTTTATTTATGTAACTTTTCAGAACGTACTGTCTCGTTGAGTGATAGATATCTGATTAAAATACTGTTCGTAGCAGCCAAGAAAGCTATCACTAGGAACTGGGGAAGAGAAACGCCAAGAACAATGGTTAACAATTGTAGAAGATATTTATTTAATGGAGAAACTGACACACATCCTGAGGCTACAAGAGGAAAAAATGGAGAGTAAATGGGGAAAATGGACCATGTACAAGACACCAAAAGAGGACACTGTTACGGAGATGTTAACTGAATAACATAATGCCAAAAGGAAAGACTTACCCCAAGCTTTTATCTTTTATTTTATGTTATGTTCCCCCCCTTGTCTGTAATGTATTTTTTTTTTTTTATCTTTGGTGGTTAGGTGGCGCTGTTGGCGCCGCTCACCAAACGTCTGGAAACCGAGACTAGAGCCCAAGTAACATGAGGCACGCCTCCGTTCCAGTCTCCAGAAATTCCATTCCACAGTTTGCAGATCGCTAGCCTGTAGCTAGTAGCAGCCAGGTCGGCCGCAGCACTGTGGCTGGCTGTACACAGAGCTCAGCTGAGCCGACTGCTAACGTAATATGCCCGTGGCGTGGAGATATGAAATAGTAGATACACAGACAACTTCTCACTAATCTCATTTAGCCTTCGTGTTGACTGCTGGAAGTTTACTCTGCATCTTGGCGTTACTCCTCGAGTGTCTCCTTTCGGCTTGTGTTGTCTGTCTCTTTGGCTGCTGGCTTTCAGACAACGCAACGGAGCGGCCGTCCACCCCTCTGAACGACAGCTTTGCAAACATTATACGTTGCTGTCTTTCTTTTTGGTGTTTCGAGAGTACATTCCAGAAGTAGAATAAACTTCCAGCAGACAACATGAAGGTTAAAGGGATTACTGTGAAGTTGTCTGTGTTGCCCTGGCTGTTTGCATTTGCGCGCTCTCGCTCTCGCTCTCTCTCTCTCTCTCTCTCTCTCTCTCTCTCTCTCTCTCTCTCTCTCTCTCTCTCTCTCTCTCTCTCTCTCTCTCGCCCTCTCTGATGTCAGCATCAAATCACAGCAGTATTGTAACGTTAATGCCGGTAGCCTCACATACATAGTGACACAGTCGTGGTTGTACTCATTTGCACAAAACATTTCAGTAAAAATAAAGACACACGAGACATATCTTGGCAAATAAATGTATATTTATTACTTTTCACGAATCAATTCAAATTGTTTTGGAAATATCTAATGACCCAATTGTTATTGCGGGATATTATGAACCAGGTATCTAACAGCTAATGTTATGAAAGAATTGATTACAAAACACTAAGTAATGTATCTTAGTAGGAGCCAGCTACAGGCAGAGGGCCCTTATTTGAAGCAGCAATGCCTACATAGTGCTGATTTGATTTATAAGTATCCTCATTTGCCTTGTATATTTTTCTTCATTTTGTTTTTTGCAAGTTGTATTTTTCTTTAATTTTTTCTTCAATTGGCCACATTTTTGTCTGTACTGTATAGTCAAGAAAAAATAGCAATGATATCGGAATAATATCGATATCGGCAGCATGCGCGTAGCCACGGGTGCGCTAGGGTGTGCAAATGCCACCCAGACAGGCCACTGGCGCACCCAAAAAAATGGGGTAAAAAAAGTGTTTTGTTTTGTCTGCAAAACACATGTCAACGCTGTCATGCACTGTGTCCAACTGTCCGCTGCCCTATGTGCCCCGGAGCATCATGGGAAAGATTCAAGATTCAAGATTCAAGATTTTTATTGTCACTCCATGGTACAAGTATCACGTGTGAAATTCTTGTGCTGTGGACTCCGTTTACGACATAGTACAAATAGGCAACAAGCAATGAGCAATAGGCAATAAGAAATAGGCATCAATAAGCAATACTAAGCAGCAATAGGCAATGAGGCAGAATAGCGATAAGACAAGTCAGTGGCATATTCATTGCACATAGGTGCACATGTCATGTGCATACGTTAGACGTGTTCGGACATTTTAATTCAACGTATTTGACATACAGTGCAAATAGCATGTACCTTATTAAACATACAATTAAACATTAGGCATTGTGCATACGTTAGACGTGTTCAGACATTTTAAATTCAACGTAATTGACATACAGGTGCAAATAGCATGTACCTTGTTAGACATACAATTAAACATTAGGCATACATAATGGTAGCAGCTGCAGTACGGTACGGTACGGCTACTACACTATTTGTGTATGTTAAGGAGTCTCGTGGCCTGCGGGAAGAAACTGTTCCTCAAGCGATTTGTGCGTGCTTTTGGAACCCTGTATCTCCTCCCTGAGGGTAGCAGGGAGAACAGGCTGTTGTGGGGATGGTTTGTGTCTTTGATGATCTTCAGGGACCTCCTGAGTAGGGATGGGCATTTCTAGCAAAAACACTATTCGAAATTCGCTGGCCAAATTCGAATTTAATTCGAATTTCGAAAATAAATAAAAAAATGTAAAAAAAAAAAAAAAAAAAAAAATTTTTTTTTTTTTTTTTTTGTGAGTGAAATGTTGCATTGTCTCCCCTGATTCTAAGTCTACGGCTTTATTAATTAATATAAAAAGCTTCTGCTGTGGATTTTTAGCTCAAACAAGCATTGCACCACTGAAGTAAAGAACATGTTACATGACATTGACATTTTCGAAAATAAAAAACAGTTTTGACAATCATGAGTGGTTCATTAAATATTTAGTAGGCTCAGGTCTGAGTGCCAAAGGGGTGCCAAAGTCACCCCCTCTCCCTCTTCATGGGATTTCATCTGCCATTAATTTTTCCATAAACCTTGCTTAAAATGCTTATAAAAATTGTTTTACTTGCTCAAACCAAGCGATTTGACTATACTTAGAATCAGGGGAGACAATGCAACATTTCACTCAAAAAAAAAAAAAAAAAAAAAAAAATTCGAATTTCGAATTTCAATAATAAAAGTCGACCTTGATAATAACAACGATTATTCGGAAATTCGATGCCCATCCCTACTCCTGAGGCACCGCTGGTTATACAGTTCGTGCAGTTCTGGCAACTCGTCTCCTGTTACGTGCTGGGCCGCGCGCCTCACCCTCCGTAGCGCCCTGCGGTCCATGGTGGTACAGTTCCCGTACCAGGCGGTGAAGCAGCCAGTCAGCAGGCTTTCAATGGTGCCTCTGTAGAAGTCCCTGAGGATTTCTTTCCTTAGCCCAAACTTCTTCAGGCGCCTGAGTCCGTGTATTCGCTGTTGGGCCTTTTTGACAACAGTGGCGGTGTGGCCGGCCCAGGTCAGGTCCTGGTGGATGTTGACTCCCAGGTACTTGAAGCTGTCCACCCTTTCCACCACTGTGCCGTTGATGGTGATTGGGGGGTGTGTGCCCCCCCCTCTCCTGTGTGAAACTAGTTAAGCTGTCGTCCACGTAAAGTAAACAAATGCACGCACAGCAGCAGCAGCAGCGCCAAATCAGGAAGACATGAAACAAAGCTCGCTTTTAAGCTTTTTCGGCAAAGGCAAGAAACGACGAGGAAGAAGATGACTCGTCGTCACCCTCCCCCTCAACAAGTGCGGATTGTAAGTGCACCCGTTCCCGCACCTGTATTGGTGGTGTACAGTGGAGAACAGACAGAGATGATGAAGAAGATGATGCAGCCGAAACAATGACGTTAACAGCGGGGAACGCAGCCAACAACACACCGGAGGTTTGTGGCCAGAGGACACTGACGCTACAGATCTCTCTGCAGTAGACGAACATGCCAACCAAATTTGCGTTCTTTCCCGACTAGAACACTCATTGGAAAAAGTAGGTGAGACTTTTTTGAGATACTAAACAAAGTGGTTTTACATGTTGCCAAAAAATACAATTGAATTGACTGCTTCTACCTGCTAATAATGAGTGCGAAAGGAGCAAACAACACACAAATATTCCTCTAAATCTGGTTTGAAAAGACCCAAAAAAAATTCGGCGGCTGCCTTGCGGCCGCCACCAAATGGTCCGCCCCCTGGCACACCCTGGCTTTCTGTGGCACACCCAATGAGCCGAGTCTGGCTACGCTACTGATCGGCAGATATCGGAATCGGATCGGAAGTGAAAAAAGTATTTACAAACTGGGAGCCTCAGTGCACAGGGACCCCTGGGGGTGCTAATCTGGCCTTGCTTGCCTTAAACTTTAACTAAACATTAAACTAGATGTTCCTCTTAGTGTTACTATGTTAATTATGTGTGGGAGGAGAATTAACATAGTAACACTAAGAGGAACATCTAGTTTAATCTTTGATTATTAAACTAGATGTTCCACTCTTAGTGCTACGATGTTAATTCTGTTGGGTCTCATGGATTACTACTTTAAGCTGTTGTAAAAAAAAAAACACGCTTTTATTTTGAAGGCAAAATCACTCAACCGAAAGTGAAGTTGTAAGAAATTTCCCCATCACACACGGAAGAACAACAAAAAACAACGAATGACAGCGTTTTCATGTGATGACTGACAGCTAGTTTGAGTGATGCCTGACAGCTAGTCTGCAGGAGGATCGACAACGTTTTTGAGTGAGACGTAAGGAGTGATGCCTGACAGCTAGTCTGCAGGAGGATCGACAACGTTTTTGAGTGAGACGTGAGGAGTGATGCCTGACGAGTGAGGACCGATGATTGATGAGTGACGCCGTATTGTGCGACAGGCGCGGACTGCATAATCGGGCACGTCGGGCAAATGCCCGGTGGCCTGGCCTGCAAAAAAAAAAATTGTTTGTTTTTTGTGCCCCCAGTCAGGCCACTCACTGAACAGCAGGCCAGGCGCCGCCTACTGGTTTACTAGTGGTTTTATTACTTTATTCAGGGTTAAAGTGGGTGCATCTCATTGTAAAATTGGACTCGGCCCAAATTGGGCTTCAAACGGCCCAAATCTGGCTTCAAACGTCCCAAATTGGGCTTCAAACGTCCCAAATGTTTCACACGCGTCGGCCCATATCGGCCTGGCCTGCTTGGTATCTAATGCCCGGCCTGAATTATAATCCCAGTCCGCCCCTGTTGTGCGATGACTGACGCGTGAGGAGTGAAACAGTAATGCAGGAAGAATGACAGCGTTTTCGTGTGAGGACTGAAGGTGTTTCAGAGCACACTCGACATGGTTTTACTAGGAGACATGACAACTGACAACGCTTACTCTGGACAACTGACAACGCTTACTCTGACGGAGGAGGATGCCCTAAAATGGTTGCCGTACATACCACATTCATTTCAGTGAGGAACACTGATGAATATAGCAGACTGTTGACTTAACTTTAAGTGATCTTACAGAAACCTTTCCCCATACTGTGACAAGCAAAGAAAGATTCCCCCCCCCCAAAAAAAATCTTACATCAATGTCTTTGTAAGATTTAGTGTCTTTGTAAGATCGAGCTCCGCATGGAGTCTCATATATTTTCAAATGAGCAACAAAAAACCTTCTCTTTACCTGTCTGCAGCTCCTCCACCTCCCTCTCGGTGTCGGTCACTCTGTCTCCGAGGGACGACACTGCAGAGTCTTGAACTGGTAGCACAGAGACAAATAACACAAGATTGTTGTTGTTGTTGTTGTTGTTGGTGGTGGTGGTGTCTTTCAGTGTGGCTGAAAACATCCTCAAATTAAAGCAGACAGTCAGAACCGTAACAAGTCAAGTCACAATTTATTGTAGACAGTAGAGAGTTCCTACACAGGCCTGGAAATGTCTGGATACTAGGCATCTCGTGCGCTCGATTCCTAGGCTCGCCCACTGCACGGGCTCACCCGCTCTGTAGCTGGCCGAGCTGCCCCTGCAGCTTGCATACGCAGCTCGGCCGCTGTGCGGACTCCTTTGCTCTTATGACATCACTGAAGACCACTGGGCGTCGCAGCCTTGCCTGCTCTATGACATCACTGATGACATCATCACAGATGACATCACTGATGACATCATCACTGAACATATGCTGCCTTCCAGACACCTGGGATGTGGGTGTTTCCCAGTGGAAAAGTCCCACCCCCCACCTCAAACACACATTTTTAACTCATTGAGTGCCAATGACGACAGCTGTCGTCAATTCAAATACTGACGTAGAGTGCCAAAGACGACGATTGTCGTCAATTGCGTTTTTTGACGGGGGGGGGGTACATCGAAGCCAGATCTATGTCCTGTAACATTTTGGGACATGTTGAATGTCTATAACCTATTTTACCGAGCCATTAGGTGGCGACAGTGCTCTCCAGATGACAGAAGTGTCAAGGAATACAGCCTGACAAAGCCGTGATCAAAGACAAACCGCGCTCATGCTGCAGACAGAGCCATCATGTAGATGGCTCTGGGCTGCTTGCCAACAGCAATCAATCCGCGCACACAACTGCAGCTCCTCTGCCTGTCTGTCTGTCTGCATAGTTTCTTCACACGAGTACCCACCAGAAAGGCAGCACCCAACGCCGAAGGGCCAACCCTTACCTGCAGTCGCGTTGGGCATTTCCTCATTGCTGCTGTGAGCTGCCAGGAGCCGCGCGGCGCAAAAACAGAGGCTCCGAATAGACTTTGTGCGTGTGGGGAGGAGTTGGCAGCTGACTCGGGGAGAGGCGGGGAGAGGGGGGGGCAGGGGGGTGGGGCGCGCATGCACCACAGAACTAAACCAGGTCACATCATCAGAAAATATTAGCTAGAGTGAGTGAATGTGCTTGAAATAATGCATTTCACAAAAGGCTGAATATCTCAGCTTCCTGATAGAAAAGCATATTTTTGCTGTTTTTGACCTATCTTCTCCGGCTGATAACTAAAGAACGGAAAATGGTATCAATAAACTTTTTTTTGCTGATGATACAATAGAGTCTCCTTGTTCTTTTTGCGTGTTCGGTGTTTACATAGTAATATCACACAATATTCTGTGGGCCTCGAGAAATCACTGAAAACGCTCTGAAACTCTGGCACTGGGAGCGTCCGTTCTCCAAAAGTGGCTGGCACTCAATGAGTTAACCACGCCTTTTTAAGCGTAGAATTATTCACAAGTGTGGCCATTGGTGATCTCCAGTAAACCAATCACATTCTTCCCTTCCAAGGTCCCGATCCGTGGAGCTATTCCAGTCCAGTTGCGACTGCATGCTGTCATCTATCCATTCCATGCCAATTTGGACATCTCAGCGCATCACAGATGCACAGCCTAAACACCTCTCCCGCACACACGCTGAAGAAGGGCTGCTGCCCAAACGTCTGTGTGGCAATAAAAGTATTCAACTTGGAGTGCTGTTCTCCTTTCTTGATGGCTGTCATGTAGAGTTCTCAACAGTCCTAAAAAATCGAATCCGACCCAACCCAACCTGCTTGAGACGCGGACCGAGATCAACTCGCCCGCCGTTGTCACATACACTCAGCCCGAGACCAAAACAAACAAACAAACAGTTATTAGACCTAGGACATTATAAAAATTGTGCAATTAATGCTGCCGTAGCTCAAATAATGGGAACGGTATGTATGTGTGTTACTGCTATGTTTTTCAGCTTTCATGCTGTTATGGACATATGCTTATCACTTTTCGGCCTGTTTCTCCTGCATCTCTCCTGCATCTCCGCTGCGTAATTACGCATGCAGTAGCCCTGCATTTCCACCAATTTAATCCGTCATTTTCCCCTTGGCGCACATAAAGACACATGCTTCCGTCACTGCTTGATGGCGAGAGGGACTTCAGTTGTAGGCTACTCGTGACAAAACCAGACATCGAATTTTCAACAGTTAACTTTTGCAGTAGGCCTAGGTTACTGGCTATATCCCCGGCGCACTGAATAAGGCCTGGTTTTGAAAAGCGTTAACTGCAAAATTAACGCCCGTTGGGAAGATCGCTTTAGGCTGGTATTTAAGGCCGAAACGCCCATTCTGGCCTATTCTGGCACTGCGCCATGCCTCTTCAGCATAAAGCGCATTTCGGGAGTGTAAAAACATGACGGTATCTTCCCGAGTCAGCGGTAGGCAGGCGTAAAGCGTGTTTTTTTGCGTTTAAGGCCAGTTTAGTGCCTAAGGCCAGGGGGAGAATAGAGCCCGTAGTCACTTGGAAGGGGTTAGGGTTAGGCAGTCACCATGGGTGAATCCATCTTGTGCGAGTGATGTCACTGGCGAGTGATGTCACTCAACTGGAAGTGATATCACACAATTGCTCGACTGTGATGTCATCAGGCAGTTGTGCTGTGATGTCACTCGAGCAACTGTGATCTTATGCTGCCTACACACTAGAGGATTTTTAAATCTTAACCGATTTTAAAAACATAAGAGACCACAAACATAAGGACAATTTCATCAGATTTTAACATTAAAATCGCCTGAACGCACACACTAGACCAGGGGTGCCCAAACTTTTTTGACCCAAGATCTACTTTTCAAGTAGCCAGCCTCCCCGAGATCTACCAGTCCAGTTTCAACATCGCAAACGCACACACATCGTTTCCAGCCTGCAGTAACTAACTTCACAACACTTTCTCGTTGTCCCACAACCACATGACATTAGGGCTGTGAATCTTCACTGGCCACATGATTCGATTCGATTACGATTCAGAGGGCTACGTTTCGATTCGATTACGATTATCGATGCATCTTAAATCGATGCATCACTTTTTCCCCCAATACATGATTTATTTTTTCTCACTTTACAATACAATTGCATTGTATTATGATCCATAATTAAAATAAACAACTGCATGTACTTCCATTATATTTTATTTTATTATTAAAAAAAAAAAAAAAAAATGGCATGCCATGCGATCTACCACACTAACTTCGCAATCGACTGGTCGATCGTGATCGACGTATTGGGCACCCCTGCACTAGACGATTCGGCCAGACTGCGAGACCACACACCAGCCGTTTGAAGTACCGACTCACAGCGATTCCAGCAACTAGACTGTTAGGCTGTTTATATCCCACAAAACCGCAATTTTTTCCCACAGACAACAGCAGATGGCTCTCCAAACATGCACCGAGTGGTGGGTCCACTTCAAGCAGGCGGACACCCTCGCAAAATGAACTAAAACAACGTCCTGTCTGAGAGCTCATATTACAACATGTCCGCTCCCTTTTAGCAAACAAACCGCTCGGCACATGTTTGGAGAGCCATCCGCCGCTGTCCACCCTGTTTTAAGCTGCTGTGAGGATGCTGGGGAGAGAGGAGCTACATGGCACTGCTGTTGCCACAACTCGTTTGTTGTGAGCGCTGCATTAACATCCGGGTATGATGCGTCCCGGTCTGCTCGCTCTCATTGGCTATTGCGGGTTCCGTCGGGAGACAGCCATCGTAAATATCAAACATGTTTGATATGCCCGATTCAAGATCGGGCAGGCTCCGATTAAATCGGGAGCATTGCAATAATCTTATTGACACCACACACTTGACAATTATTTGGACAAATAATCGGTTGAGACGAGCCTCGAATCGGGCCACGCCCCCCCCCCCCCCCTACAACTACCGTATTCCTCCGCTTTCCTGCAGAAAGCCGCAGCACTGGACTACTCCGCAGTTATTTGGGGGTATTTTATTTCTCCCGGTTTGTTAGTGAAGACACAACAAATAGAATACACAAACGAAAATATGAGTGATTTTGATAGCGAGGATGATATGCCATTCACCTTGGTGACAAGAGGATACAATTATGAACCAGAGAGAATACAGAAGAGGAACTTTTGCAGAGAGTGAACAGGCAGAAAGAGAGATGCGCCTCCTGCCTAAATGCCGGGGTGCCCTGCAGACCTTTTTCACCATTCCCAGGATAAATTGTGGAAAACGTCCCAGACCAGAGAGGCCAGGTGACTTGTTGTCTCTAAAGCAGGGGTGTCAGACTCATATTAGGTCGAGGGCCGGATTTGTTCAACTGAGACCTCATGGGGGCCGGATTTTTTTTTTTTACTAAAATCAATTCGACTCATTTACCCATTTACTTCACAAAATAAATACTGCTCTTTCCATTTCTCTTGAAACTGCCTGCATTCCGTGTCAACCTTTCTCTTTTTCGACAGCATCTTGTTGATTCCTTTGTTTTTTGGTAGGTAGCCGAATGCGCGATTCAATTCCAGCGTGGCATCATGGCGGCTTTGTTTACACCTGATGACCTACTGACATACTTCCTTGTAGTGCAGGTTAATTAACTTATGAATGAACTCTTAGCTTGCTTATTAGCCACACGTAGTTCATGATAATGGGGTGCGAATTTAATAATAATAATAATAATAAAAATATATATTATTATTATTATTTTTTTATATATATTCCAAAACATCTCGCGGGCCGGATGAAACCTGCCCGCGGGCCGGATCCGGGCCGTATCTCTGACATCCCTGCTCTAAAGTAAGTCAGTGTTTTATCTCTCTTCTAAGCCTTCCTGTTTTGTAAACCGCGGCTCTGTGCTCTGTGCTGGCTTTTAGCGGAGGAATACGGTAGTTGTACGGTTGGGAGAAAAAGCAGTGCCGAATGAAACTGCTGTTTTGCGGAAAAGTAAAGCGCTGAAAATTGTCAAAATAGAGCGTGCATGTACACGGATATCGATTTGTTTAGGTGGGCGTTGTTTTAGGTGGCTAAATTACGTTTTAGTTGTTGACCCCCGTACTTACAGAGAAAAGGCTGGTTTGGCTGCTGCGCTGAGTGCGCGGTCTCGTTCCACAATGCGCCCAGCCTCCAGAACACTGTACCTAATTAAGTTAGTGTATCAAACTAGCTGATAGGACCCCACTTCAAACAAACCGAACTATCCCTTTAAGCCATATTTAGAGGAATATTTAATTTTAAATTAACATTAGGATTATACTGTTGTGATGTCATTATTCAGTATATTCTCCTCTTCTCTGCAGCATTACTCAATTTACCCTCAGGAATCAGGGACAGTGATAGCCTACCTGCTATTCCTCCCATCTCCTCTTTCTTTTTTCCTCCGTCTTGTCATCTCGTATCTCTTTCTTTTCACAAAGCGTGTCTCCGACTCCGTGAACAAAGTAAACACAGCTATGTAAACACTAGTTTCAACGTGAGGCTAAGTAAACAAAACTTGTTGTGCACTCTTCACATGTACTATGTATACATATGTGTGGATCCTATTTTTTACCCAAGAACCACTGCGTTGAGCGAAGATCGCCTATAGAGAAGATATCCACTACACAGCACAGACTCATGCACAGAAACAGTTACTCAAGCCAAATTCAACAATTTTGAAAATTCCATCTCTTGCCACCAGGGGGTGCTGCAGCATCAACCTATGTTTTAACTACCACACACAGCCTATAATATTATAGCCTATGTTTAATTTTTTTAATTTTTTTGCGGGGGCCCCTGGCAACTCCCGGGGCTCTAGGCAGCCGCTTAGTTCGCATATAGGGCGGGCCGGCTCTGACAGCACGCGCTCATGTAGGTTTTCATAGAACATCAACGGTTATTTATACAGGTAGAAAACTGACTGGGGGCCTTTAAGTACTAGCTGTGATGTGTTGTGCGGTTCTCCGGGGCGTCCCACCTGCGTTCTCCCTCTCCAGATCCTCCACCCTCTTCTACTGCAGCTGCAGCTCGGTGTTGGAGGCGTTCAGCTCAGTGTTGGTGGAGTTCAGCTCGGCTCTGAGAGCTGCTGCCTCCTTCCTCAGCTCCTCCACCACCCTCTCGGTCTCGGTCACTCTGTCCCCGAGGGATGACACTGCAGAGTCTTGAACTGGAAGCACAGAGACAAATCACACCAAAGTTTCTTTTTTCTTTTTCTTTTTTTTCTGTTTTCTTTTTTTCTGTTTCTTTCAGTGTGGCTGAAAAAAAGCAGACACACTGTCCAGTACTTACTGTGTGTACAGAGTTCCTACTACACAGGTCTGGAAAAAGAATTGGGTAGTTTCCAGGTTTTAATGTTTGGGGGGGGAAATCTTGAAATAAATTTGTCGTAATGTCATGCAGCCAGTGTTGTAGTCAGGTCTTTAGGGAGTTTAAGAGGTGACGTTTTAAGGACGGCGACGGAGTTCCAACCGCGTTGCCGTAGTCCCGGAAGCAGATATTACGTCTTGTCTGTTTTCAATTACTTAATGCTACGTTAGTGTGGATTTTATTAAGGGTGTCCCGACTCCCGATACCACTTTTTTGCTGACCGAGTACGAGTACTGACATCTGGGTACTTGCCGATACCGAATACCGATACCGAGTATTTAATTAGGGATTGACAACGTGTTTTTGTTACGCCTCATGGTTAATTAAAAGATAACTTTTCCAAGATAATGGGTTTTAGTCATTTTCTTTAGTATATATTATCTGCAGAAGTACCTAGTTTTCGCAAGACCACACAAATTTCACATAATGGGTATCACCTATACTTGATAGTCTCTTCCCTTGATGCCGTATGAAACAAAAGTTTCCCATTAAATAAGGAAATAAGGTTTCCCATTAAATAAAGTATGCTATGAATCAACCTTTAAACCACATAGCTGTGCATCTCCTTTGTATTTGTTCTGCTGCTCTATTTTTCATTCAAACATTAAAATAGAGGTTCCTCGTGTTTTTATGTTCATTATGTTGGGTCTTGTAGTTAGATTACTACTTTAATGTTTATTGTAAAAAACTAACTTTATCATGCTTTTATTTTGAAGGCAAAACCAATAAACCGGAAGTGAAATTGTGACAATTGTTGCTAAATTCACTGACATTAACGTTACATTCCACTTTTAAAATGTTAAACTTTAAGGCAGTATGGATTACGGGACACGTAGCACGTATTACAACGATCTGGTAAGCCTTTGCTTGTTCCACAGCACTGTGTTGTCTGTTAGAAGAGCAACTAATGTTAACCTGTAAGTTGAACAGAAAGTTTTCTAGCTTGTTGCAGGCTACGCGGCTAACTGCAGAGCTAAAGCAGTCAGACAGTGAATGGGCAAGCGATGTGGTGCAGGCTGTAGCCAGGGCTGGACTGGGACCAAAAAAGCTACCTGCCATGTGGCTCAGACAGGCCCACAATTTCGAATCGGCCCAATTTTTCGAGCTCGCGCTCGCTTCGCTCGCGCCCGCATGGGTTTGGGATTTACTTATAAAGCCACATGTTATGACCCGGTCTAGGGGTTTTAGGTGTAATGATGTTGCAGCATTGAATAAACGTGCCCAGTGAGAACTCAACGTTTACTTATTAAATAGACATAAGTACAGTACTAAACATAACAACACTGATTTTTTTTTAACGCAAATACAAGTGTATTGATTGTTGTCATGTTGGCGTCCCTACCACTAGGAATCAGTATTGTTATAGGTGAAACTATAAAACTAAACTTAACTAAAACTTAGATACTCAAAACCAAAAAATATAGAGTAGATTACTTTGGACATAATATAGCCACACAAACATTTCCCATATGTCTGATGTATCTTTCCCCATAGTCTGTTACAACTCAACTCATTCCATGCCTGTGTTTGATGCAGCAAGCAAGCAAGTCATTGGAAATGAAATATTGTTTATAAGTTACTCTAATAAGCACAGTTTAGATATTAATCTAAACGTTATAAAAACGTGAAAATCATAACGTCGTCGTTGCCGTTTAACCCACCTGGCTACCACCATGAATAACATTACGTTAGCTACCTCACTCATCGATTACCTAGCAGTGTGCACCAATCCTAAAAGTTGTCATTTTGTTGAAATTAAGTAGTGCTTGGTCGATCATATGTACGCCGAATTTACCAGCAGGCTCTACGAATTTGTGAAGGCCTTTAGGTAGTTTTCTACCAGGTAGGTGCGATTGCCGATATCAAGGAAGGCAGTGTGTGTGTTAAATTGCCACATTTTCTAATAGAGTTTGGCGTGTACCGCGTCAAGGCTACAAGCCAGAATCCTATCGCTTGGTCAAATTCAAATAGCTGCCACACTTACCTCAAACGAGTGAGACGCAGACGACGACGTCGATGTGAAGTCAGTGATTTTAATCAGTTTAGGTGGACGGTGGTGCCATGATGCAGCGCCACTTTTCAAACACTGTGATTGAAGTGACAGACAGTTGCAATGGGCTTGCCCAATTGTACGTGGACCAACGTTGATTGGTTAGAGGGCCGGTCTCACTCCAGAGACCAGACAGAGTCATTCATGATTGACGCCTGAATGGGCCGCTGACGGCCGGCCCAGACCCACGTGGACCAACGTTGATTGGTTAGAGGGCTGGTCTCACTCCAGAATCATTCATTATTGACGCCTGAATGGGCCGCTACCGGCCCAATCAAATACATAATACGGTACATACTTTTTCACCAACCTGACCGGCCCACTAGCCAGCGGCCCACCGGCCATTGCACCGGTAGAATTACATTGCAGTCCAGCCCTGGCTGTAGCCCTATCACCTGATTTCTGTCCTGATAGCTTTTTATTTCTCCTCACAAAGCGCTCCAGGTAGAGATGCAAACAAACAGGCTGTTATAGTGAAGCTTCTCTGCATCCATTAACAGCTGTGTGTGAGCCTGACTGGCTTGCTACTTTGAGGTTAATGTCACGTTGCATGCCGTAGGTGTATAGTGGTATCGGGCGCGCGGCCGTGTCAGTATCGGGCGAGTACGAGTACAGCAAAATAGGCCAGTATCGGCTCCGGTATCGGGACATCTCTAGATTTTATGCAAACTGTTGACAGTAAATATTAGAGCTGCAACTAACAATTATTTTCATTATTGATCAATCTACTGTAGTGATTATTTTTGTAATTAAAGAAAATGTCAAAAATAATGACAAATGTCCACAGTTCTAGAGTCCAAAGTGACATTTCGTGCTCAGTCTGACCAGCAGACCAACAAAAGAAAGTATTTATTTTATAATGATATCAAACAGTGAAAAGCAGAAAATCTTCAAAAGAAGCACCTGGCAACATGCTTCAGTTGCCAGGTGCATACTGAAGCATACTGTGCTAGTCTACAGCTCTCCCCAGATCGGCAGAGGGGGTGGAGCAACAACCGGGACAGCAGGGCAATTGACCAAGTAAAGTAAAAAGAAAATGGGAGAAAAACCAGAAAAAAAGTGAAGCTGGAACAAGGAAATGTTTGGTTTTCTTACTTGACTGCCAGTTCACCCCGCTCCTTGGATCCCCAGTATAGCTGAAGACTCAACACCATGCTCTCCCTGCAGATCGGTAGTACTACCCCCCATCCTCCCCCTGCTTGCACTCCTCCCACCTCGGAGCGCGTCTGATCACTTTTTGTGTCTGTGTGTTCAGTCAAAGTTTATTAATATTGACCATGTCATGTGTCCAAATTGCACCAATTCCGCCACTGCACGCACGCATGCAAACACACATGCACGCACGCGCGCGCGCGCACACACGACACACTCACACACACACACACACAGTCTCACAACAGGGGCAGATCCCAAGACACACACACAGATTCCTGGAATTACTAGAGATAAATTACTAAATATTACACGAAACACAACATAATAAGATACACTACCCTTTTTTTGCATGTTTTTTTATCTGGGGGTTCCTTCCTATCTGGAGGAAACCCCAGGGAAGCACAGGGAGAACGTGCCAACTCCACACAGAATCAATCCCAGGACCTTCTTGCTGTGAGGCGACAGCGCTACCAATGCGCCACCATGCCCATTAGGTACCAGTTTTGGGATAAAATTTTCAGCAGCAGTACTCCACTCCAGTAGGCTACTAGATGTTAGATGTGTGATGTGCGGTTCTCCGGAGCATCCCACCTGCGTTCTCCCTATCCAGATCCTCCACCTTCTTCTTCTGCAGCTGCAGCTCGGTGTTGGAGGCGTTCAGCTCAGTGTTGGTGGAGTTCAGCTCGGCTCTGAGAGCTGCTGCCTCCTTCCTCAGCTGCTCCACCACCCTCTCGGTCTCGGTCACTCTGTCCCCGAGGGATGACACTGCAGAGTCTTGAACTGGAAGCACAGAGACAAATCACACCAAAGCTTTTATGTTTTTTTGTTTGTTTGTTTTTTGCTATTTCAATGTGGCTGAAAACATCCTCAAATCAAACGAGACAGTCAGCACTTTAACAAGTCCAGCCAACATTTGCTGTGTGTACAGAGTTTAGCCTACATACTGTAGGTCTGGAAATGTCTGGACTGGAGATGTAACTTTTTGTAATCAAAAGTGAAAAGCAGAAAATCTTAACATTTGTGAAGCTGGAACCAGGAAATGTTTGGTATTTTTAGTTGACTATTGCAGTGCCCATTTGCCCTGCTCCTTTGGTCTTCAGTGTAGCTGAACACTGAATCACTTGCTCTCCCTGCAGAGATAGTACTACACCCCCCCACCCTACTGTGATGTGCAGTTCCCCGGGGTGCCCCACCTGCTTTCTCCCACTCCAGATCCTGCACCTTCTTCTTCTGCAGGTGCAGCTCGGCTTTGGAGGCGCTCAGCTCAGTGTTGGAGGCACTCAGCCCCACTCTGAGAGCTGCTGCCTCCTTCCTCTGCAGCTGCAGCTCGGATCTGAGAGCTGCTGCCCCCTCCTCTCCCTCCGTCACTCTGTAGTCCAACACTGAACACAACAACAAGCGCAAACACTTACAGCCTGGACAGATCGATTGATCGATCTATCTATCTATCTATCTATTTATCTACGTATATCTACCTATCTTTCTTTCTTTCTTTCAAATACAAATAAAGATGAATGGCAACCAACCAACTGTTTTTGCCAAAGCAGAATGATGAACAATTGTATATAACACATGTAAAAGAAAGTACAATTAGGTGATTAGATTAAATGCAATAATGTCTTGCTTTAAAGTAAACAGAGCAATATAAAAACATGGAGTACAACAACAAATTATAAAGTAAATAATCAACATTTAAATAACTAGGATCTCGCTACGTGTGCTCGATTCCTAGGGTGGAGATGCTGTCCTCTTCTCCCTATACTCCCACCACTTACTCTGGAAATGATGCGCCACTTGTCCTCTTCTCTCTACTTGTACTCCCACAGCCAGGAAGGATTACATGGTGTTGGGAGTATAAGTAGGGAGAAGGACCCGAGATGACCAAGATCAGAATGTAGGGAAACAGTGGATGGATAAATCCAGAAGGAGGTGGTAATGCAACATAAAGGATGCCAACTGCCATAAAACACCACAGAAGATTTATTACATCAATGATGACATCACAATTGGTCGAGTGACATCACTGATGACATTACAATTGCTCAAGTGAACAGTAACAGTAGCCTAAACAAGACAAGTTAGCTATCCAGCAATGTTACTGTCCCCAAATCAATATCAAGATTTTCACGAATGATGAGACAGAGCCTATAGGCTCGATCGGGGCCTGAAGTAGCGAGTTGAATAATGTTAGCTGTGCTGTTTAATTAAACAGCTGTGCAGCTTGGGTAGCGGATTAATTTAGAACAGGGGTTCCCAAACTTTTCCGTCCAAGTACCACTACGTACCAAACCAAATTTCCCAGCCAGGAACCACTTTTTTCCCCTCGCCAAAACTGCCTAACTTTGGAGTCAGAGTGTTATTTAGCTACCTTCCTGACAAACTAGCATGACATGGTTGGTAAACATCGATTCTTTAGGTCTTCTAGTTTCATATGATAGCAGAAACTTCACTGTGGCTGCTGCAGCCTCTGAAAGTAAATGTTAAAAATTGTGATATTCCCCAAATATCCAAAAGTCGGCCCAATCCGGCTACTCCTGAGGGTTAATGTGTATATGGGGGGGGGGGGTGTTCTAAATTTTAGAACATGTGATTAAACTTGAGCCAGACTACGTGTGCATTAAACAATGTTAACACACACACCTGCCAGCCAATCAGAGAAGAGTATTCACCCAGACCATGGTATAAGAGCCAAATAACCCCCATGATAAAACTGAGTGAAATATTGCTTTAACATCATGTTAAACCTGAGTAAGTTTTGTACGTTAGCCCTAAAACGTGTGAAGAAACAGTGTTGGGTTATGGGACAAATGCCAATACCCCCCCACAGACAGACCGACAGACACACACACACACACGGTACCTGCATTCTCCCTATCCATCCTGTCCATCTTCTCCCTCAGCACCTGCAGCTCCAGCCAGAGGTCAGGCTCGTTGGTCGCCCAAGCCCCCGGCCCAGACCCACAGCACAGCAGCAGCAGAAGCAGAGACACAACACCCCTCATCCTCACCTCCGTCAGTCTCTTGAGGCTGGGCTCTGCCTCCTTAAATACCTGCCACCGCTCCCTTCCTCCTTCCTGCCTGGCTTCGCCCCCTGTGAACACAGCATCTGTCCTGTCCCACTGCTGGAAAGTCCAAACTGAGGCCACGTTTCTGATTAAGCATGGCTTCTGAGGTTGAAGGCCATCTCTTATCTCTCTTTAACCTTCCAAACAAGGTGCCAAAATTGTTTAAGCGCCTGTATTAATCAGCGCTGCCTAGAAGGGCCCGGTCAAAAGCCAGGCTGTCATCGACCAATCAGACATGTACACACACATCCTGTCTGCTTTCACTGAGAGGGAGGCACACACACACGGCACACAGACAGATACAGACCCATACAATCTATCATCTATGTAAAAGGGGCCAGTGGGCAATCTCTGTCTGTCTGTTCTCTGTTTACATTTTTGTCCCACTGATGATGTCATAGGCATTGTGACATCACTGATGATGTCGTAGGCATTGTGACAACATCAGTGATGTAATAAGAGCAATTGTGATGTCATCAGTGATGCGAAGTTGTGACATCATTAGTCATAAGAAGCCGCGCAGCGGCCGAGCTAGCTAGCCCGCATAACGGGCGAGCCTAGGAATCGAGCGCGCATAGCGCGCAAGATCCCTAGTATTTTTTTATTGCCACAGCCTCATAGAAGCTCCCTGCCACACCACACACACACACACACACACACACACACATAGCCTACACACACACACACCTCAAATTCTGAAATGCAGCGTAGCATCCTCCCGGCTGCCCATCTCACATTCTCCCTCACAAGTTGACAAGCTGTCAGTGAGCCCCTAGTCTCGATCAATAACGCGGCTGTTTGAACGTCATCTCTGTCGGCTCTGCCTCGCTTGACGGACGCTCCGTCTCTCCACCTCTCCATCCCTCAGTGTGGCAGACTGTCACTCTGGGGAAACAAAGTAGGCGTGCTCTCGCAGAGTGCACAACGCATCCAGTTCCCAGAGCAATTTAGAGAGAGAGTGGCATCAGCGGAGGAGTGACTCATTAGCCAATGAACAGCCAGGAAGGGGTCTCGCGCTACTTTTGAATGCTAAAATAAAGCTGATAATGTAATGTGATTTAAAATAAAAACTTTTAAAGTACAACACAAACTGTCAATTTTGCTGCAACTCGACAGTACTGCTTAATCCAGGACCTTGCTTCCTGGAACTCTTGAGATTAAAAAACTGGTCCATTGGGGTGAATGGAGATGTCGCAACTCTTTTATATACATGGCTCTGCCAGTTCCCACAGGTCACTGAATTCCTTGAAAGTTTGCGGGGAAGGGGGGATGAAAATAGACATACAGTAATATACATATGGCTCATTGAAATTGCTTGAATTTAAATGTTTTGTGCAAGAATACAAATTGAAGTTCTTTAGATTTTTTTTAACCTAATATTTGTAATTGTAGTGTTAACACATTCAAGCCTCTCTCTTTTTGTTGTTGACTGTGAGCTTCTGATAAAGCCTGCTATAGTTCTCATGATACACATTTTCAGTGTTGTAACAGTACGCTATTAATGTTGATCCATGTCTCAAACTATGCATGTTGCACCCTTGAATTTGAGGGAATTGGGCCTGGAAAGTCCTTGATTGTGATGTTTAAGAAGGTGCGGGAAACCTGATAATAGAGGTAGATTGCATTATGTTGCCTGAATCAGCTGATTTTTGACAACTTTTTGAAAACCAAAATATTAATTTCTAGGGGAGTTCATCACTTACCACGTCTGAAAATTCTCTTGCTGATGATACAACCAAAGTTTGTACTTTTCTACTGGAGAGCCTTTGTCTTTGTCTAATAGCCCATATGTTTAATTGGGAGATAAATTATAGCATGTTCATGGCCATTTGCTATATTCAGTCAGTCCATCATAATGCAACACCTTCCTATCTGGCTTTCCTCTGGGTTTCTGTGAAAAATCAGATACCGTATGTTCACAAGCCTCAAATGATCGCTATGAATGCACTGTTCCCAGAGCAATGCACGGCAAATGCCTCAACAGTTAGTAGCTCACATTCACCTAAATCAGAGGTGCCCAAATTCTTTCCTATGAAGGGCCAAAATTAATCTGGATGGAAGGCTGTGGGCCAAAAATAAATGTTGATGTTATGTGAAATTACATGAAATTATATTATTTTATAGAAAATTTAAAATTCTAAAATTAAAATAGATCTCCTAATTTCATATGGTAGAAGTATCATCAAGCTAGCTTTAAAAATGACCCCGCTGCAGCCTCTGAAAGACAGTATATTGTCCATGATTTTTTTCTTTCAAAACCATGGAGGCCAAAACAAACTGGCCAAGTTTGACCAGCAGGCCCCAAATTGGTCAGCCATGACCTAAATCCTGTTTGGGGGATGCCACAGAGAATTCATTCTGTCAGAAATCATGTCAGCAACTACACTAGTTTTTTATTATTAAAGTACAATTTAGTATTGGCTTTTCTAGTATGGACTACTAAAAGCACTGCACAATGACTACATCACATTCTCTCAATTCAAACTTCATACACCCATGGCGGTGCCAGCCATGGAAGGCAATATTTTGTCTTGCTCAATTACACTTTGAGACGCTGTCGGGATGAGCCAGCCTCGAACCGGGAACCTTCCGATTCCCAAGCGACAGCTCTACCTCCTGAGATACTGCCGACCCCTAGTGCCACTGTATTGAAGTTCAGATTACTCCCACAAGGCAAACTCATACTTGCCAACATTGGGCTGTGAAAAAGAGGGAGATTTTCTGGGGTATTGGTGAATGGCTTATCCTCAATGAACCCCCCCCCCAACCCTAACCCCCCCCCTGCACCCATATAACCCTACACCACAAATGAATAGAATAAATAACAGGATGTAGAGAAAAATGCTTTATTAGTCTTAAATTCATAACTCACAGTAAAATAAATACCGGCAATGATTTAATTTAATTTACATACAACATGTACAAAAGATGTGATCAAAAGTGAGCATCTAATTTACATCACAAAAATTATCAAGTGCAAACATTGAGATTTTCAGTGAATATGGACTTCCACGGCTTGTGTTTGGCATGAATGTTTAGCATTTCTGCTAACGTTATTTTCCCCACCGCGTTCTACGGTGGGGAACATTCTGGCTCCATAGCTTGCAAAACGACATTGCCCGACATAGCTTGCAAAACATAGTTTGCAGAATGCATGGTATTTGCTAATGTGGCTAGTGGTTAGAAACGGGAAGATCTTGCACTGAAATCTGGCAGCGCATCTCTTCTTGGGTCTTCGGTCCCTATCTTGGTACAGTAACAGGCCTTACGCCCAAAAACTGGCGTTAAACGCAAAAAAACGTGCCTTGCGCCTGCCTCGGGAAGATAGCAACATGGTTTTAGGCCCAAAGAGGCGTGGCGCAGTGCCAGAATGGGCATTTCGGCCTTAAATACCGGCCTAACGATATCTTCCGCCCTGGCGTTAATTTAGCGCTTATCGCTTTTCAAAACCAGGCCTATTCAGTTCGCCGGTTGATGACTGATGGAAAAAAGTTTGCCGGTTCTATTATTGTGCGTAATTGCGCGGACTCTCCTCTGCCATCTCACTCTCTGTCCCCCCTCTCTCTCTCTCACTCCCTCGCACATCAGACAGCAGACAGGCACAAAGCCACACATGTGAAATGACTGATGGAAAAAAAGTTTGCCGGTTCTATTATTGTGCGTAATTGCACGGTCTCTCCTCTGCCATCTCACTCTCTGTCCCCCCTCTCTCTCTCTCACTCCCTCTCGCATCAGACAGCAGACAGGCACAAAGCCACACATGTGAAATCTCCCAGCATGCATTGGGCTAATACATTTCGATAATAAATAGCAACCAAATGAGGCAAAATAGATAGAAAGGTAGATATAAATAATGTGTAATGTTAACACAACATGCAATTGTAGAACATTTCAATATTGGACAAAATCAAATCTCAAAATCAAATCACAACCCTATGTGAAACATATATGTCATCCTGGTGGTATATATATCCCTCGCAGATTTAATGTAATTTGAGATGAGTGACAGCCGTAACACGCTTCTACTGTGACTTCCTATTGTGATGTCGTCTCGACTTACTTCACATTTTCTTTTACAATAAAAACACATTTATGCAATGACTTTACATAATGTAGGCTATATTTATGTGCATCATCCTACCTGTGCAGCAGGGGAGAGAAAACGATATCATTCTGGACAAACTTTCACCAATCTAATCTCATCATGACATAGGGATAGGTTATATTTTTCTAGCCAATGCCTTTAGAACATTCTTTTCACTTTGATCTTGCTATAGTGTAGCGTATTTACATGCTTGCAGTATCTAAACTGCAGTTAGATTGGTTTGAGAAGCATAATAATATGGAATAATAGCCTATATATGGAGACAGACAGACGGGGATGAAAGGGAGGGGGGGAGCTTTTCTGACCGGACTGGATCGCTCAGTGGAATTGGAGCTTAAAAGGGAAGTTTATTGAAGTTTATTGAAAGTTTCTGGTACAGGGCTATAGTCCTCTACACCAGACTTACACTCAGTACAATAATAAAAGGAAGTCACATTGTAATATACAGTTAAAAAACAAAACAACACAACAACATATAACATACATTAAAACAAAGTACCAGAGCCAAATACGTGGTCTAATAAATCAATCAACAGCCTGCCCTATAGTTATACAATAAATCCTTTGTTAACCAGTGTTTATCTAATCTGTTTTTGAACGTGTTAACTGAAGGGGCCTGCACCACCTCGTCTGGAAGTTCATTCCATTCTCTTACAGCACGAACTGTAAAGAAGTGTTTCCTCCTTTCAGAGCGACAGTTTGTTGGAAATAGCTTCAGGGAATTCCCTCTTAACACATATTTATTGTTCCAAAAATGGATAATGGCTGTGAAATCATATATTTTATGAACAAGTTTGTATACCTCGATCATGTCGCCTCTATGTCTCCTGTATACTAGAGTTGGTAATTGTAAATATCTTAACCTCTCTTCGTATGATTTCTCATCCAGCCCTGGAATCAGTTTGGTTGCTCTTCGCTGTACCTTCTCGATTTTTTCTATGTATTTCACTTTATAAGGAGACCACACAGAACTTGCATATTCAAGCTGAGATCTCACCAAAGATTTATACAGGGGTAAAAATAAATCCTTACTTAAATGCAAAAAGGTTCTTTTAATGATCGCCAACATAGGGTTAGCTTTTTTTATTTTCTCCAATATATGTGTTTGAAATTCAAGTGAGCTGTCAACTACAACTCCTATATCCCTCTCCTCCTCCACTTGTTGGATCCCCAGATCCCCAACAGTGTAGTTTGAAACCTCTGCACTTGATTTCCCATTATGTAACTGTTTACATTTGTCTGGATTCAATTTCAGTAACCAGGTCACACCAGTCACACCATTTACTCATGCTGTGTAGATCTGCTTGAAGATGGTCTATATCTGAGTCCCCAGCTATGATTCGGAATATTTTCGTGTCGTCAGCAAAGAGGTATACATCAGATTGTATCACACATGGTAAATCATTTATATAAACAACAAAAAGCACAGGGCCCAGCACTGATCCCTGAGGGACTCCTGACGTCACTGGTTTCCACTCTGAAGTGGCCCCATTGACCATCACCTGCTGTTTCCTATTACATAGAAAGTCCTGTATCCGGTCAATGACTCTTATCATCTATGCAGTAAGACTTGAGTTTTGATATTAATCTTTTATGAGGTACCTTATCAAAGGCTTTTTGGAAGTCCATATATATGCAGTCTACTGGCTGGCCTCTGTCCAAGGCTGCCGACCACTTATCGAGGACAGTAAGAAGTTGAAGTGTCGTCGATCTTCCGGATAAAAATCCATACTGCTTGTTACTAAAAAGTCCATTGGACTTCATATGATCGACAATATATGTCCTAATTAATTTTTCCATCGTTTTACATACTACAGATGTCAGACTAACTGGTCTGTAGTTTCCTGCTAATGCCTTGTTACCTTTTTTGAAAATTGCACTGAAGCTTGTGATTCGTTTACTGCACTTCTCCAATGACCAGATTGTGCATAATTTTATGCTTAAAAGGCGTGGTTATAATGCTTAAGGCCGCCTGTAGCGCCGACACCAAAATATCGAGTGGGCTGGTCCACGCCCACCAATCTGCGCTGCGCCGGGCGCTGGGCGCAGTTTATAGGCTGATGCAACGATAGAGCCGAATCTTGTTTGACTGCGGTCCCCCCCCAAACTGTGATTTATTTTTTGCAGCACCTTCAAAGTCTGTCACTTTAAAACTCAAAGTCTCTCCTCGTCCATGATGATCCGCCATGATAGCTGTATTGTAATGCCTTTAGTTGATACACTTGAATAGAGTGGGGTTAGGCAACCGGCAAAATAGCTTTCGCAGGTATGGGACATTCTGCATTCGATAGCTGAGATAATAGAATCAGTCGTCCACTGAAGAGAGAGAAGAATACATTTGGAGAGAAAAAGATTTTTCTTCTGACCAGCCTCTATTGATTGTTGATTCACCTCCAGGCCTTCCTGTAAGGATGGTCCACCCAGAGATGAGCTATGAATAAATCGTGGAGCAGGATAGCATGAAAGAAAAATTTAAATGAGGACTCCAGTGTCTAAGGCAGGAGTTGCAAGATCTGCTAAGTTATCTTACTGTACACACTTAGAAGGTTTGGATTTGCGGATACAAAGATTTCCCTGAAGGCCATTCTAGGTAAATGCAGGCCATTTACCATTTAGGTTTTTGGGATAGCCTGGTTAGCCCTGCTTATGAAGCCGGGCTCTGATGGACAGCTTGATTGAGCTGGGTTGCTGAACCCTTCGTTGTGAGGAAGTCCCACCAGGCTATGTTCAACAGGCTGAACCCCTCCTTCTGAGGTAGTCCCACCAGGCTGTGTTCAACAGGCATCACTTCCACCTTCTGAGTCAGTCCTACCCGGCTGTGTTCTGAGGCAGTCCCACCAGGCTGTGCTCAACAGGCATCACTTGACATTCAGCTTTGGCCACTGCAGCTGACCTTTGCTTCTCCATACGTTCCTCTCCTGTTAATGAGGTGGACATCGATTTCATCCAGTCCCCAAAGCTCCATATTTTCACTTGCTGAGCGGCGATGCCTCCATGAAGCTTGCCCAAAAGCATGAAGCGCAGCCAAGTGTTTTGTCTCAGTGTAGAATGGGGGATCTGCATCAGCCACTATAAAGTACCACAGGGAGGACGTATTTTTGTAGACTTAACCAGAAATCGCCACCATTTTGGTCTGTCAGGGGAAAAGTCTATGGCGTTTTAGAATGGGGATTTCACTTAAATGCATAAAATAAGGTCTGTGGTTAACAAAAGTTTATGGGAACGCAAATTTGGGTTCAGCAGGATAATCTTCATGAACGTTAATCACTTTTGAAGCCTTTTGAAGCCTTTTCTAAAAAACGTGTTATAAAAAAACGCATTTACGTTCCAAAAGTCATAAAAGTTATATTCAGGTTCGTGAAGATTATCCTGTTAAACCCAAATTCGCGTCATTCACTAGAACAGTCATTTCTTACACATGATATTACTTTTAGCCTTTTAGTCATAAAGATTATTGAAAGATATTCCATATTCCAGACTGAAATGCTATAACAGAAGTGGAGTATTGGCCAGAATGACATGAACATTTGGACACTTATTCAGTGGGTATTTTGCATGTTGCGTTCAGGTGCACTGTAAAAAAAAAAAAAAAAATCCATCATGGGCCACACGCCACACGGGGGCCGCCGTATTTTGCCCATGTGTGCCTTAGAGTAACGCCAATCACTATCTAATGATATGAATAGTCTGGTAAACGTGGGAGGGGGGTAGGAGGCAGCAGCCAATAGCCCAGGGTGTAAATCCACTGCATGGATTGAGCCCAACCCTGGTTAAACGCCTCCATGGGTAATCAAAATTGAAAAAAGAAGGGAAACTAAGGCAGCTCTTCAGGTACAAAAGTTAAAAAAAAACTTTAATAGATGGCTAGTTCATTATAGAACAATTAAAAACAAGTACACACCAACATGTTTCGGCCAGCAAACAATGGCCTTCATCAGGGCAAACAATGGATCTGAACACTTACAGGTGGTATATATGAGATTACATCACAGAGTAGGGGTGGAGCCCATAGCCCTCATTCATTCAATTAACACACTGGGGATGGGGGGGACGTGCAGGAAACAAGTCTGCCTGCCTAGAACAGAGTGGAAATATACACATCAATTTGAGGAGGCTACCAATTATAGCACAACACAGAAAAAAGCAATTAACAAAGTCAAAACACAAAAGACAGTCAATTACACAACCCGAGAAGACTAGATGATCTATGGGTGATCCATAATGGAATAAAAAGAAGAATAGCCCAGATAGGTAGATTTACAGAATAAAAAGAAGAATATCCGAGATAGGTTGATTTACAGAATAAGCCTCCATGGGTCGATGGGGTCTGCCCCGCCATATGATTAAAGTGGGAAATGTTCAGGACCCTTATAAGGCATCTAGTCTCGTTCTGCCTTGTCCCTGGATGCTCTCTGGGGAGGTGCTGGCTGAAAGTCGCTCCACCTCTGGAAGAGACAGCTCTGCAGCTCCCGAACAATATTGTCCTGGGGATTCAGTACTGGGATGCCATTTGGAATTGCAAATCAACCCCTCGGAGTAGTATTCCTGATTGAGGCAGGGAATAAGATGCATTTGGGAAGCACATCAGCCATCGCCTGTTACTCAAATGGCAGCAAGCCATTTTCTAATTTGCTTTTTCTTGCCCCTCTGTGGATTAGCTTAGCATTTAGTGGGTATTATTTAGCTTAGACTCTGCAGTAATTTAAGAGGGAATGTTAATTGTTTGTTGAAGAATTGTCTTTTTGTGGATTTTCAAACGCCGGATTAGTCAAGCTACTGTAGCTTCCTCAATGCACAGCAAACTGCAGTCCATAATGGGCTTCTCCTTGCTTCCTAATCCATCAGAGGCCTGAAGACTTGCTTTGTCTTTAAATGGCGCTTCTTGCACCCCCCCAACCCCGTCCTTTTAATCACAAAGGCGCAAGAAAGCCAAGGAAGAGTGCCTCCTGTGGTAGGCAGACCAAATGAAATGAATGAAGTGTTGGCGTATGTGTGTGAGGGAGGTGAGGTCGGGCGGGGGTTGGGGGTCGTGACCACGAGGATAAGGAGATGAAAAAAGTGTTGCAGGGATGAACGATGGGCGAATGAGAAAACTGCGATGAGGGAATGGGGGGGGGGGGGATCTGTATGTGTCACAAACATACACACACAAAGGCCATTTCACAGCCTGGTCACCAGAATAAAATGTCAGCATTTTATGTTTCTGCAATCCATGGATACGTAGAATATCACGTTTTTGAACCAAAAATATGATGTTGCATATCACGTTTTCGAGATAAGTGAATATCGTTATAGATGCAGTGGTCAGGGTGGATGATGGAGGGCGTAAACACTTGCCTTTCACACCGGAGGGCCGTGTTCGGTCCCCATGCCTTTCCAAAGTCTATACATTTCACCCGTAATTCACTAACCAAAAGCATTATCCTAACCTCAACCAAGTTGCTTTACTTGCCTAAACATCACCAAAGTTGTTAGAGTTGTTTTATTTGTGTTTAACGTTGGAAAGGCAGCGAGGTTTTCAAATTAACCGCCATTTTGTTTCAAATTTACGGTGAGATTGTTTGCAAAAACAAAGTCCTGACGTTTTAGAAATGTAAAATGACGACATTTTGTATCAAATTTACATTGAGATTGTACGTATACCAGGTTTTCACACATTGCAATGTCATCACTGTTGTGTGAGAGAGAGCCTGACTTAATTTGTGTTTGCTTGTTGTTGCACGCCTGTGTGTGTGTGTGTGTGTGTGTGTGTGTGTGTGTGTGTGTGTGTGTGTGTGTGTGTGTGTGTGTGTGTGTGTGTGTGTGTGTGTGTGTGTGTGTGTGTGTGCGCGCGTGTGTGCGCGTGTGCGTGTGTGTGTGTGATAATGGCAGTCTGTGATCATGGCTCATAATGCTGTATGTTCACATCACATCAAATTGCCTGTATTCGTCGTGCCATTACAGATCAGATGTCGGCTGCTGTCGCTGTCCTCCCCTAATTGTATTTTTCATCTGAATTATCATGCCCATTGGGAGTACATTACTCTCTCTCTCTCTCTCTCTCTCTCTCTCTCTCTCTCTCTCTCTCGTAACACTACTGATTATGTTCAGCCAACGGGGGGTGCACACAGTGAAAGACTTACACCACTGATTATCTTTTCATAATAAGGACCCCTAATTTAATCCACATAGGGCCACGGGCCCCCCATTTGATGAGATTTCCTCTCTCTGACCCAAATCTGAGATGTGTGTGTCAGATAGGCTAGGATTTTCTCCAGAATTCCATGACTCTGTATTGTATGTAGAGATTTAACAGTAGTCGTGTTTCCATTACCCTCAGAAATGTGCAAAATCTAAATATCGCAATAGAAATTGAGTAATGGAAACACGTAAATTTCGAAAAACCTCCCAAATATCGCAAAAAGTTTTTGCGCTCTCATGAGGTGGTTTTTCAGACGTGTCGATATAGCAGTTTATCGCAAAAGTGTTATGGAAACACATTTTCCACATTTGCACGTCATGTGACCCATCTTCTCCTTTGGAAAAGGAGCGGAAAATAAGTTTGGTAAGTAAGGTTCGATACGCCGTGGCAAAACCTCCGCAGCAAGTGGAAAACTTTGAAGCAACTCTACCTAGCAGAAAGACGAGTGTTGTGCAAAAGCGGAGCCGGGGTAAATAGATAATGTTTAATGGCAGAAATTGATCCATGGTGACAGCAGGCTGCCTGTGTGCTCACATTTGAGCGGCGAGATGAGGGGATGAAAAGCACACACCGTGCGGTGCTGCTGACTGAAGTGAATACAGTGACTGTGAGTATTACATTACACACGTTTCAGGTGCAATGTTATAATTATAATAGGCTACACGACATTCTGATTATTGCACCATATCAGCCTTTTCCCCCCTCCATCTCTAAATCGGACCAGTTGTATTAGGCTACCTTTTTTCCTCTGCCTGTCGCGCTCACTGCATTCACCGCAGCCAGCAACGTTGCCACTCATTTTCTTTTGAATTGATAATCAGGCTCGTTTATATGCGTTGTAACTTCATGTTGTGATTTGCATTGACCATTGGTTGGATTTGAGCATGCAGGGGACGGGATATGGGGCAGATCCCCGTGCGTAATCACTGTGGCAGCTGCTGGTAACAGGGAATTGCGTTCAGGTGTGTGCGGCGTCAGACCAAACTCAACTTCAATGGAAACGCCTACAAGTCGCAATTGTACATTGTCGAAGTTGTAGAAATATCGCAATTATTTTGCGAAAAACTGTAATGGAAACACAGCTAGTGAAACTATGATCAAATCATTCTTCTACATTCTCTAATTGTGTTAACTTCTTGTAAATGAAATGAATAATGCTGAACATCTCATCAATTTGCTGGGGACCCCCTGAAACCTGCTCAAGGACCCCTGGTGGTCCCCCTGATCTCACGTTGAGAACCGCTGACTTACCATCTTTTCTCTCTGGAGGTTGCCTGTTTTGAAGGGCTTAAAATCAACTAGACCTGACTGTGGAAGGCAAGATGGTATCGATTTCCCTCACCGCGTCAACAAACCCTTCAGTGGAGCCGGGGCAGGCCGGCAGCAGAGGGAGGCTGGGGTTTAGACTGGGAAGAGCCGGGGCAGGCCGGCAGCAGAGGGAGGCTGGGGTTTAGACTGGGAAGTGACAGCGTGGAGAGAGACTCCTCAACAGTAATCTAAGCCCAGGGTATCTGTCAGATCCTTGCCACAGACAGCGAGGAGAGGAGAGCCCCACATTTGTCTGGAGATGGAGCCTAACAGAGAGAACACTTTCTGACATTTCTTTTCTGTTATAGACTGTATGTATTTTTTCCACTCCTGTCCCTCTCTTTAAAAAAGAAGAGACGTTACTCATGGCATATTGAAATAAGCCATGTATCACCTGTCCATACTGTAGGTCCATTTCATTTATTATTGTGATGGACTGTGCTTGAGGTACCATGGCTGGATTAGACTGATATTGGTTTGTCAAGACCTTGTCAATGTTCTCTGATATTTTCTGATATGATTTGATAATGCCTGAGTGCGAGCAACTGCAACTTGTCCCAATTTCCCCCCGGGGATCATTAGTCTTTCTGATTCTGATTCTGATGTCTGTAATTAATACTACACTACACATGGGGAGTCCTGAACAAGGACTAATTCTAAAGCATTTTGATGTGATGATCAGTTAAAATTGGCTAAGTGGTGTCTGTCTGTGGCGGCAATGTGTTTGTGATGTCATCAGTGATGATGTCATCAGTGATGTCACCAGTGATGTTACTTGATCAATTGTGATGTCATCAGTGATATCACTTGAGCAATTGTTACTTTCTTCTTCTTCCCTTCTTCTTCTTCTGTGGTGTTTTATGGCAGTTGGCATCCTTTATGTTGCATTACCGCCTCCTTCTGGATTTATCCATCCACTGTTTCCCTACATTCTGTAAAACCCGATGCTCACCTTCTCTGGACCGATCAACGCTTTATAAGTGGTGGGAGTATAAGTAGGGAGAAGAGAATAAGTGGCACATCATCTCTAGAGTAAGTGGTGGGAGTATAAGTAGGGAGAAGAGGACAAGTGGCGCATCATCTATAGAGTCTCCACCCTAGGAATCAACCTAGCGTCTAAATACGGTTTCAGAAGCTTTCCAACAACCTACAGCAGTTGAATAATGTACAACAATTCAATACATTCTCATGTAATTCCATGTTTCACAGTGTAAATACAGTAAATACAGAGCATTTCAGAGTATGTAATTAAAACCTCTCACATTTACTCAAACGAGTGAAAATTAAAATGGGCATTATAATGGGCCAGAGGTAGCTACAGACTTGATGTCAATATGCACTGACTTGCTTATTTGCCTGCTGCCAGCACTGATCACCCGCTGCAGTGACATCTCTTGATTACATGTCTGCAGCCGTTTTGTATGCATGCATGTACAGATTGTGCGGGCCTTCACTCTCATTTCATGCCTGACGGCTCCGGCTAATTAGCCTTTCCGTTTAATTCTCAACTTTTCCAATCTTCAGAAGACTTAATCAGCCGGCCTGGGCGTGTTATTTATACTTCCGCAGTGAGAGCTAAATATAGAGTGACCCGGCGCTGAGGCTGGAGGCGGGATGTGCTCTTAGGTCCAGTGGAGGAGGATGGAAATTCCTTGGCAGCGAATTCGAGGAATGTTCACGGATGACTCATAATTAACAGCCCATTAATTAATTATCTAATTCATTCATCGGTCCATCAGTTTATGCATTTGCTTCTACATTTTGTTCCTTCTCACTTGCACACTTGACTGTATTGATAACTTGAGCCGCTATCCTCTGAAACTAGATTTCCATCGATCCCTCAGGACAGAGGGAGTCTCCAGTCTCCAGTGTCTCATCAGAGTCTTCCTCCTAATCTCCCTCCAGAAGCCCTCTCACTCGGGTAGGTAATCACCACTCTACAAGCTCCTCTCTGTTTGTAGTTCCCGGACTATAACCCCCATCCGCTCTTTAACCCCAGCCAATTACAGCCTCTGATGTAGCTGCTCTTATTCTCAACTGGCGTCCCACATCCAGTGTCTTCCCCCAGCTTATAAGCACTCACTCTCCCGCATCCAGTGTCTTCCCCCAGCTTATAACCACTCACTCTCCCGCATCCAGTGTCTTCCCCCAGCTTATAACCAGTCTCCCGCATCCAGTGTCTTCCCCCATCGTATAACCAGTCTCCCGCATCCAGTGTCTGCCCCCAGCTTATAACCACTCTACCGCATCCAGTGTCTTCCCCCAGCAGCTTATAACCACTCTACCGCATCCAGTGTCTGCCCCCAGCTTATAACCACTCTACCACATCCAGTGTCTGCCCCCAGCTTATAACCACTCTACCACATCCAGTGTCTTCCCCCAGTTTATAACCAGTCTGCCACATCCAGTGTCTTCCTCCAGTTTATAACCAGTCTCCCACATCCAGTGTCTGCCCCCAGCTTATAACCAGTCTCCCGCATCCAGTGTCTTCCCCCAGTTTATAACCAGTCTTCCATATCCAGTATCTTCCCCCAGCTTATAACCAGCTTTCCACATCCAGTGTCTTCCCCCAGTTTATAACCAGTCTCCCGCATCCAGTGTCTTCCCCCAGTTTATAACCAGTCTTCCATATCCAGTATCTTCCCCCAGCTTATAACCAGCTTTCCATATCCAGTATCTTCCCCCAGCTTATAACCAGCTTTCCACATCCAGTGTCTTCCCCCATCTTATAACCAGTCTCCCACATCCAGTGTCTTCCCCCAGCTTATAACCACTCTACCACATCCAGTGTCTTCCCCCAGCTTATAACCACTCTACCACATCCAGTGTATGCCCCCAGCTTATAACCAGTCTCCCACATCCAGTGTCTTCCCCCAGTTTATAACCAGCTTTCCATATCCAGTATCTTCCCCCAGCTTGTAACCAGTCTCCCACATCCAGTGTCTTCCCCCAGTTTATAACCAGCTTTCCACATCCAGTGTCTTCCTCCAGTTTATAACCAGTCTCCCACATCCAGTGTCTGCCCCCAGCTTATAACCACTCACCACATCCAGTGTCTTCCCCCAGCAGCTTACAACCACTCTACCACATCCAGTGTCTTCCCCCAGCAGCTTATAACCACTCTACCACATTCAGTGTCTTCCCCCAGCAGCTTACAACCACTCTACCACATCCAATGTCTTCCCCCAGCAGCTTACAACCACTCTACCACATCCAGTGTCTTCCCCCAGCAGCTTATAACCAGTCTACCACATCCAGTGTCTTCACCCAGCTTATAACCAGTCTCCCACATCCAGTGTCTTCACCCAGCTTATAACCAGTCTCCCGCATCCAGTGTCTGCCCCATCTTATAACCAGTCTCCCGCATCCAGTGTCTGCCCCCATCTTATAACCCGTCTCCCACATCCAGTGTCTGCCCCATCTTATAACCAGTCTCCCACATCCAGTGTCTGCCCCATCTTATAACCAGTCTCCCGCATCCAGTGTCTGCCCCATCTTATAACCAGTCTCCCGCATCCAGTGTCTGCCCCATCTTATAACCAGTCTCCCACATCCAGTGTCTGCCCCATCTTATAACCAGTCTCCCACATCCAGTGTCTGCCCCATCTTATAACCAGTCTCCCGCATCCAGTGTCTGCCCCATCTTATAACCAGTCTCCCGCATCCAGTGTCTGCCCCATCTTATAACCAGTCTCCCACATCCAGTGTCTGCCCCATCTTATAACCAGTCTCCCACATTCAGTGTCTGCCCCATCTTATAACCAGTCTCCCACATCCAGTGTCTGCCCCATCTTATAACCAGTCTCCCACATCCAGTGTCTTCCCCCAGCTTATAATCAGTCTAGCGCGCTGGAGTGATTTGCTGGTTCCCAGTCTCTCAGGGACCTGTTGTGTATCCTGCCCTGGCTGCCACCTGCATTATTTATCCCCGCTGCCTATCTGGCCTCTCGGCCTGCCCAAGACACTTTGAAATAGATACAGGGGGGAGATGATGCATTGTTGCCAAAGACTGCAGCAGGGAACTGTTTGGGTTTTCCATACATACTAGTCAGGGATCCACAGGCCCAAAAGCTCAAGAAAATGGGTTGAACCTGACATGGCATGCTATACTTTTTGTTTGTGTTTTATCTCTTCATTTGGACATTAAGGTCCACTGAATGAGAGGTCTGCTCTGCCGGAAACCTCGCGAAAAAAAGGTTGTGGCCATTTTTGTATATGGAGCCTTTATTTTTTGACTGAAAAATGTGAAAGAGTTTTTTTTCCTCAAATTCCTCAGTGGGTTGCGTAGGCTGTCAATAAATTCATCCCAGGTACACAGAACATGTGTGTTGACAACACCAAGTTAAGAAATACACTTACAAAACCTTTCCAAATGATTTATAGCCATTTTCTATTACAAAAAAGCACTCGTTTTTTGAATTTTCTCCATTATTTTCATCTTTACTTTGTTAGTAAGCAATTATATCCTGAAATATGACATCAGCCAATGTGTCATTCTTTTCAGCCGATATTATAGTCATTCCACACTAAAGATTATTCAAATCAACCCAAAGTCAATGGATCTGTGGTGATTTTATTACCTGTATGCTCGAAATTCCTGGAGACATGTTTTTAGTTTTAACAAAACCCTGTACCCCAAAGACAATACTTGTAACACAAGAAATTCAAAACAACAAAATGATTTTAATCACAAAATGTACACTGGATGACAAGCTAAGAAAACAATTATTGTTATACAGCTTTGGATAGATTGTGACCAGTATCTAGAAAACATTAAATTAAACATTAGCTGAACAAAATTATTGAACACAACACATTAAAAAAAGAAAGAAAAAAGACTGGCAACAAGGTCTATAATATAACAAAATTACCTTTGCAATGAACAAAATAACTCAATCACTGTCACTGTCTTCAAGTGTGAGCAGTGCATCCAAATTACCACTGAAGTCACTCCTCTCATACAGTGACACCATGTACCGCCTAGCCGCTGTCACAACATCTTTAACATCCAGGCTTTCCCCAGGGTTACTGTATCTGCACAGGGGCAGAAGGTCTTCCAGGTGATCAACGGCAGTTTTGTAGGCGTGCTTTTTTCCTCTTCTGTAGAGATAGCTCACTGTGTCACATCCAGTCAGTAGGTGCTGAGGAGCATGGAGGAAAGATCTGCAGCTTGAACATCATAGTTCACTGCCAGGGCGTTTGCGATTGCATGAGCAGGTAGATATCCATCTTCTTTACCCACAGCTCCTGCAGGCCATCCATGTGTGCAATGTAGTATATGCACATCATGATCACGTCTGTGTCAGTAGCCACCACTACAGCCCGTTTGTGGTGCAGATGTTGTAATGAGTATGCAATGTGGGCAAACATCTTGGTATCTGCCTCCTCATGATTCTCACAGGATAGTTCTGGAAGCTCAACCTGACAATCTGCTTTTAACAGAACAGTGCGACCAGGATCACTGAAAATTACATGGATGGCCTGCAGGAGCTGTGGGTAAAGAAGATGCAATCGCAGACGCCCTGGCAGTGAACTATGATGTTCAAGCTGCAGATCTTTCCTCCATGCTCCTCAGCACCTAGTGCTCCGTAGTACAAGTATCACGTGTGAAATTCTTGTGCTGTAGGCTCCGTTACAACATAGTATTACAGTGCAAAAACAGGGCATATAGATGCAGTAAAACAAGAGAACAACAAGCAATAACAGTAAACTTTTCCTTTTCTTTTCTAGCGTAGACACCTTAAAACATAATTAAACATTCTGTTTGCACAGGTGCAAATAACAGGCATAATTATCATATGTAATGGTAGCAGCTGCTACATGATTGTTTATTTGTGTGTGTTAAGGAGTCTCGTGGCCTGCGGGAAGAAACTGTCCCTCAGGCGATTTGTTCGTGCTTTTGAGATGAGATGAGATGAGATGAACTTTATTGTCCCCGAGGGGAAATTTGTCTTGGGCAAATAGTGCCGTACAACAGCCACATATCGCAAGTATAGAGGTTTTGACACTATACATACAACAGACAGGAAAAAACACATCGAGCATACAGTGTGGTCCCTTGCCAACATGCGCTTCCACTGGGAAATTGTGCCAGCGGTGTAATATAAAAATAAAGACAGCGAACACTGGTTAGTTCAATTTGGTTCAACACTTCATCCTAATGACTTCTAAGCATATTGCACAGTCATCGTGGGTTTATTGCACAACCCTCATTGCAAATTTCCCATATGATAAAGTAAAAGAATTGAAGATAAAATAAATACAATTTTTGGAGGTACAAACCTCACCTCAAGAGCAATGGGGCACTCAACTAAATAAAACCAGAACTCAGTATAAGACAATACAATAGAGAGTTCTGCTTTGTTTAAAAAAGAATTCAGCTCTACTAATACTAGGACAGGCAATCCAGATTAGTAGAGAGTTCTGCTTTGTTTTAAAAAGAATTCAGCTCTACTAATACTAAGACAGGCAAGATTAGCCTCTATTTGTAGAGAGTTCTGAATAAGGAGTAAGAATAAGAAAAAGCTAAGAGAATAAAATAAAATAAAAATTGTAAAATAAATAAAATAAATAAAATAAATAAAATAAATAAAATAAATAAAATAATAAAATATAAAAAAAGTGAGAAGAAATCGACCTGCATATGACCTGGTTTAGGCTAGGCGGTACATGGTGTCACTGTATGAGAGGAGTTACTTCAGTGGTAATTTGGATGCACTGCGAGCCCATCTCTTTGGCAATATCAAAGGAGACATGCGTTGCCTTCCACCTACCGAAGATGCCTTCCAGTTACACCTTCGCCGAGCCCTGCATCAGTTGGCTGTATGCAAGCGAGCACACATGTCTCAACCAACCTACCCTGTTGCCACTGACTTCGGCAGAGAGCTTGTCAGTGGTAAGCTGATGGCAACCATGATGCTGAAGGAGGCAAAACCTGCAGAATTCAAACGCACCAAATACTGTCACTGCAAGAAAAGCATGTGTGCCCGAGGATGCTCTTGTGTGAGAGCCAATGTCAAGTGTGTCATCGCATGTCTCTGCACTGGGGACCCCAATAAATGTTCAAGGAATGAACTCACACTTGAAGACAGTGACAGTGATTGAGTTATTTTGTTCATTGCAAAGGTAATGTTATGTTATATTATAGACCTTGTTGCCAGTCTTTTTTCTTTCTTTTTTTAATGTGTTGTGTTCAATAATGTTGTTCAGCTAATGTTTAATTTAATGTTTTCTAGATACTGGTCACAATCTATCCAAATTAAGCTGTATAACAATAATTGTTTTGTTGGCTTGTCATCCAGTGTACATTTTGTGATTAAAATCATTTTGTTGTTTTGAATTTCTTGTGTTACAAGTATTGTCTTTGGGGTACAGGGTTTTGTTAAAACTAAAAACATGTCTCCAGGAATTTCGAGCATAAAGGTAATAAAATCACCACAGATCCATTGATTTTGGGTTGATTTGAATAATCTTTAGTGTGGAATGACTATAATATCGGCTGAAAAGAATGACACATTGGCTGATGTCATATTTCAGGATATAATTGCTTACTAACAAAGTAAAGATAAAAATAATGGAGAAAATTCAAAAAACGAGTGCTTTTTTGTAATAGAAAATGTCTATAAATCATTTAGAAAGGTTTTGTAAGTGTATTTCTTAAGTTGGTGTTGTCAACACACATGTTCTGTGTACCTGGGATGAATTTATTGACAGCCTACGCAACCCACTGAGGACTTTGAGGAAAAAAAACTCTTTCACATTTTTCGGTCAAAAAATAAAGGCTTCATATACAAAAATGGCCACAACTTTTTTTTGCGAGGTTTCCGGCAGAGCAGACCTCTCATTCAGTGGACCTTAATGTCCAAACGAAGAGATAAAACACAAACAAAAAGTATAGCATGCCATGTCAGGTCCTCTCAAATTTTGGGTGACTGGATCCCTGACTAATACCGCCTTGTCGTTTTCTGTCATTTACTTTGGAGCGGCATCGTAAGCAGTTTATGCAGCCATTCAGTACAGTAGTCATGTATAGCAATATGCTAAATCAAGTTATTATTGATAGGGAATTACTGTGCTAATTTTGTTTGTTGCATTGTAACATGTTGCGTGCATTTTTATATGTGAAGAACTGCTAAAAGCAAGAAACAAATAGCAAATACCTCCAATTAAAATGCGTGTGACTTGCATGGATAACTATTCATTCCCCCACAGACAGGTGGTACATCATTCCTCTAACATAGAATCACTGCAGGTAAAAGTACAAGGCCCTTTGACATTGGCCTCATAAAACCTTTATAGGAGCCATCAGTCACCTGTCGCCTGCAGAGAGCGCTGAGGGACCTTGACGGGAGGCCCTTATCTGTTGGGAGGGCCGGCAATCCTGTTTATCTCACATAACAAGATTCATTGCATAATGGAAGATGTCAGACGTATGTGATGCCCCATGTGTCCATGGCACACATTTTAAAATTGGATTGATCAGATAGACGGACAGACACAAAGACAGATAGAGCGAAAGAGAGAGAGAGACTGATGGATATATTGCCATGCACACACAGAGTGGAAAGAGTAAGGATGCATTTTTTATGAGATTATTGTTTTGCTTCTATTGTTAGACAGTTCAAGGTGGAGAAAATCAGGCAAGATTTGAACCATGTTGCAGAACTGTACTGGGGTTAAAATGAATGAACCAAGTTCAAATTGTATTTCATTACAGTTACTATAACTTGAAATTGTAATGAGTAACATAACTCAGCAATGTATTCTGATTACTGAAAGTGAAAATTACAAACTTCAGAAAATTTCTTTCAGGTTTGCAAAACAAAAATGTGTTCTCAAATACAAAATTTCTTCTGTGCCACATATCATAAAGACATCCTGTCACTATTTAAATTGCCTTCTGAATACCTTCCAACCTGTATTTTCTGAATACCTCGCAAGTATTTTCTTTATCAAGTCCAACCCCCCCCATATTTTTCACCCATTTTCTCCCCAATAGTACTTGGCCAATTCCCCCTGCTGTCCCGGTCATTGCTCTACCCCCTCTGCCGATCTGGAGAGAGCTTTAGACTCGCTGCTAGTCATGCTAGGAAGCAATGCTTCCTCCGATACATGTGCAGTCACCAGCCGCTTTTCACCTGACAGAGAGGAGGTTCACCGGCATGTAGCGCATGGGAGGTTCACACTATTCCCTCCAGTTCCCCTCCCCCTGAAAAGGCACCCTGACATAGCCCCGACCAACCAGAGGAGGCGCTAGCGCAGTGACAAAGACTCATACCCCATTGACTTCCCGCCCGCAGACACGGCCAATTGTGTCTGTAGGAACATCTGCATGACCAAGCCTGAAGTACCGCTGCCAGGAATTGAACCCATGTCTCGGTCGTGGTAGGAGTTCTTTTACCTCTACATTACCCAGACGCCTCCCTCAGAAGTAACCTTTCTAAATTAAAAGTACTTTGTAATCAATTATCATTATTTTTAAGGTACCAGAATCCAGTAAAAAAAAGTATTCCGTTACTACTCAACCCTGGTGGTTACATTGTATGCATGGCCCAGTTCTTGACTAACTGCCAGACATTTTCTCTGCTGGTCCACCATTGAGATTATATTAGAAAATTCCCCAGCTGACCGGGAAAAGGAGGAAAATCTGTCTGGTGAAGCGGCTTGTCGCCTGTGCTCCATTTACACCGTGAGCGGGCGGGCGAGTCACTGGGGGCCTGGCCGCTCTGCGTTCCTGCTCCAGCGGAGTGGCTGCTAAAGTGCCCTGCAGAGGGAGGGACACCGCCGGGCTGCGTTAATAGTGCACACGAATGGACCATTTTGTCAGGCGTCCCTGAAATGTGTGACAGGCCAATGTCTAGGCTGCTGTCAGCGCAAGTGTGCATCCTCAGTCTGCACGCACGGCATGACAGTAAAGCACAATACTGCATGTTCCAACATGAAATGCATGACATGTCACAAAGCTCACAGTTGCCTCGTCACACATACCACTTCATCATTGTAACCTGAAAAAGGGACATAGAAGAATTCCTCCCTGTGGTGTCTGGGTAGTGTAAAAGCACTCGCCTACTACTACTGCGGAGACCCGGGTTCAATTCCCGTTAGTGGTACTTCCGGCTTGGTCAGATGTTCTTACAGACACAATTCACCGTGTCTGCGGGTGGGAAGCCGGTGGGGTATGTGTCCTGATCGCTGCACTAGTGCCTCCTCTGGTCGGTCAGGGCACCTGTTCGGGGGGGGGGGGGGGGGGTGAAACTCCTGTCAGGTGAAAAGAAGCGGCTGGTGACTGCACATGTATCGGAGGAGGCATGTGCTAGTCTACAACTCTCCCAAGATCGGCAGATGGTGGAGCAACGACCGGGACAGCAGGGGGGATTGGCCAAGTACAATTGAAAACTGGAGAAAAAACTTGATAAAAAGTATTCCTCCCTCACATTCGTCAACTGCATGCGCTTAATACTGACTTTCCAGTGTATCTAAGCGGTTAGCAGGGGGCTAGCTGTGCAGGATCTGTATGTGTGACCTGACTCATGCACAGCAATCAACACTCCACTCTGTGGTTGTGATATTTGTGTGTATGCCATCTGTGTCTTTACACCTCTGATTCCTCCACTTCCAAAACAGATATTCTCTGAGGAAAACATGATACTTTGAAGCATACAAATCCAGGGCCGACATTGTTGAACTGTTAAGTCTCAGATGCCCTTATAATTGATAGGAGGTTTCACTGCTATGCACTCAAAGCCTGCATGTTGTGTTGCAGACACATTCAAGCGCCGCGTTTGGAGACTACCAAATGAATCTCCTCCAAAGGTTTCTTACCCCCGTCGCTAGAGGGGCTAACGTTCACATAATGGAAACGTATGGAGCGATTACGCATGCGGTTCCAATTGTCACTGTGTACATATTAAGTCAATGGGTAATGAGGGGGGTGGCGCTGGTATGTGTGGAAGGGGGGGACGTGGCTATCTAAGAAATGATTGCATTCAAGCATCTGACACTGGGCCCTGCGGGAAGACGTCTCACGTACACACACATGCACACACACACACACACTAGGGATGCACTGATGTGATCAGTGGGCGGAGTTAATGGGGGGTCCAGGCCCCCCCAGTATAGTAAAAAATCCTCACCATTGTAAATCTCCATCTCACTGTCTGGCTGAATATGCTCATACAATTTGGTAACGCTTTATATTAAGGTTCTATTAATAAGCGTTAATTAATAGGTAATAAGGCTCTTATCCACCTTATTTTTGAATGCCCCACTGTAAAAAATAATTGTGGGAACAAGGTCCGGTTTAACGTGACTCATTGTTGCAGCTGGCCATTTCCTTTGTTATACTCGGCTGCAGACCCGAATTATAAACCGGAAATTGGAGTACGTTATAAATATAGTCACGTTATAAACAACTAACCAATGCTGGGGGTCCGTATGGAAACATTGTTACTCGAAATGGTTAAAAGTTAAATCAATTTGGTCATTCAGTGGCGTTTTACTGCCATGTAAAGTAACTATTACGCTAGCCGTTAGCATTAGCCACAGTAGCCGACTACCCACAATGCATTACGTTATCCCAGCACCCGAACGACACGGCTGTAGAGCAGAATGGCTCTGCTGTAAAATCCTCATAGATGTTTTTTTTGTCAAGTTAAAACAGTGTAAAAATTACACCGGAAGTGGAAGAAGCACCCATCAGGCATCATGGCAGCTAGAAATAAGGTGGATAAGGTGCTTATTAACACTATTATTATGTTAATAATACTATATAAGTGTTAATAATCGCATTATAAACATATTTATTGGTAGCGTATAAGACATTTATAAGCACTTTATAACCACCTTTACTAGCTGGCTTTGTTACTTTATTAAGCCTAATAAGTAGTTTGTTATGACCTTATTAGCAGTTAACTATGCACTTATTAACAGTTAACTATGCTTTTTGCAGGTACCTCATGAGCCCATGCTCACTTCCTGGATAAGCGATGAAAATTTCAGAAAGATCCAAGCGTCGGTTCCAGAGTTATTCAAGAAAAACCTCTTATTGGCTGTTTAGAAGGCTCTGGGAGGCTTAATTTGCATTTTTGTCCCATCATGCAATTCTGCCCCTCTTAGAGACACAAAACCCTGAGTGAAACACACATCTCTCAGAATCATTCCCCTGGCCGTTTGGCCATTTAGACATCTGCCTGCATTGAGGCAGCATAATAAGTGCATAATAAAGGATTTATTAAGCTTAATAAGGCACTGTTCTCGCTTTAGATCGGGTACCTACAAAAAGCATAACAAGTGCATAATAAAGGATTTATTAACCTTAATAAGGCACTGTTCTTGCTTTAGATCCGGTACCTGCAAAAAGCATAGTTAACTGTTAATAAGTGCATAGTTAAAGGAGAATTTCATTTTTTTTACACCACGGTCCTTATTTCCAGCTTAAAGTATGATCTTTTACTAACCCAAATAACTTTGGTTTCATCCGGATGTCCACAGACGATTTTGAGCTCGGAGTAGCATCCTCAAACAGGCTATAAGATAAAGCGGGAGGTGTTATCTGTGATGGACACTCGGATAGTAAACAGCAGGCTGTCGGCAGTCGGGAGCACAAGAGGTTAGTTAGATCGCTAATTCATGTTCTCATAATTATATAACAACCACAATGAACCGCGATGTGACAGAAAATGTGTTATTTACAGAGCGCATGCATGTGGCCCCGTTTGCGCCCGTTATAGCCTGTTTGAGGATGCTACTCCAAGCTCAAAATCGTCTGTGGACATCCGAATGAAACCAAAGTTATTTGGGTGAGTAAAAGATCATATTTTAAGCTGGAAATAAGGACCGTGGTGTAAAAAAACGAAATTCTCCTTTAACTGCTAATAAGGTAATAACAAACTATTTATTAAGCTTAATGAAGTAACAAAACCAGCTAATAAAGTTGGTTATAAATGTCTTATAAGCTACCAATAAATATGTTTGTAATGCGATTATTAACACTATAGTATTATTAATATAATAATAGTGTTAATAAGAACCTTATAAGAGCCTTATTACCTATTAATTAACGCTTATTAATATAACCTTAATATAAAGCGTTACCTACAATTTATATCCACTTTGACAAGCATCACAGGTATCTCTTTGCTAAAGCTGTGACAGGGGGGCCCCCTCCCTCTGGAATGCCCTCCCCAGTCACATCTGACAGGCCAAAACTAATTTTCATAGTCTTTCATACTCATTATGTTGTCATTATGTTGATTGTCAATATGGGTTTAGAGAAAGTAGATCAACCTCGATGGCTTTGATGGAGCTTATGGAAGAACTTTCAAGTGCAGTAGATAATAAAAAGTTTGCTGTGGGGATTTTCATAGACCTGAAGAAGGCATTCGATACCCTAGATCATAACATTCTGTTGGAGAAAATGGAAAGGTTTGGAATCAGAGGGGTGGGACTGGAATGGCTGAAGAGTTACATCATGGACAGGAGTCAGTTTGTGCAGGTGGCAGATGCCATGTCCAAACCTGCTGACATTAGGTGTGGAGTACCACAGGGTTCTATAGTTGGTCCAAAATTATTTATTATGTATATAAACGATATTTGCAATGTGTCCGATATTTTGAAATATGTAATTTTTGCTGATGACACCAATATTTTCTACTCAGATGTCTGTTTACAGAGGTTAATGGAGAAGGTGACAGTAGAACTAGAAAAACTTAAAATGTGGTTCGATGTTAATAAGTTATCTTTGAATTTAAATAAAACTAAGTTTATGATTTTTGGAAATCGCAAAACACATTTAATAACTGAGGTAGGTTTAAGGATAGGAGGGGTTGATTTAGAAAGAGTATACGAAAATACTTTCCTGGGGGTAGTAATAGACCATAAATTCAGTTGGAAATCCCAAGCGAACAAAGTAAGATCCAAAATCTCCAGAAACATCGGGGTTTTGAACAAAGTCAGACACTTCCTTAACCACAGATCCATGAACACTCTTTATTCCACGTTGATTTTACCTTATTTAACTTACTGTGTTGAGATCTGGGGTAATGCTTGCAAAACCACACTACAGTCAGTTTGTACAGTACAGAAAAGAGCAATACGAATAGTGAATAATGTTGGATTCTATGAACATACTAATTTATTATTTATAAAGTCAAAAACATTAAAATTTATGGACTTGGTGGATCAAAAAACAGCTTTGATTGTATATAAAGCCAGAAAGGGAGTGCTCCCGTCCAACATACAAATAATGTTCAAAGAAAGAGAGGGGGGGTATGCCCTCAGAGGCGAACAAAATTGGAAACAACCCTTCTGTAACACTGCCATGAAAAGCAGGTGCATATCTGTCTGTGGTGTGAAGTTGTGGAACGCTTTGCCGGAAGACTTAAAAACCAGTAAGAATGTGTTGATCTTTAAAAAAAGGTATAAAGACATGATGTTGGAAAATTACAGTCTAGTTCCTAGGTAACTGAATGATGTAGGGGACAAGAGAAAAGAAAGAAATAAATAAATGAATAATAATAATAATAATAATAAAGAAGAAAAAAAAAAAAAAAAAAGTGTATGTATAAGTATATATATGTATATATAGGTATATGTATATATATATATATATATATATAAAAATAATAATAAAACAATGATTATAAAATGTATGAATATGCATGTATGGATTGTGTTGGTTTTGTTATTTGCTACCCACTGGTTTTTGACTGTTGTATTATTTGTTTATTTTTGCTTTTTTTTTTTTTTTTTTTTTTTTTGTTGTTTGTTTCTTGTATTAGGATATTTTTTTCCTTGCAATCCTTTGTTGTTTATTTGATGGCAAGTAAGGACAATGTCCAAAATGTCTGATCATGATGATCTTCTTATTTTAATTGTAAGAAAAGGGGGGGCTTTATATAAGCGTTTGCTTCTGCCCCAAACCTTTGGTTATGACCTAAGTGTATGCTTGGTGGTGGTGGTGGTGACCAATAAATTTTTTCATTCATTCATTCATTCATTCATTCATTCATTCATGTCATCTTTCCAAAAAAGCCTTCAAAACCCACGTTTTCACTGTTGCTTTTGACCTATAATCTTTTTCTCTCTCTCGCTCTCTCATTTATTTTAATATTTTCTCTCTTTATTAAAGTAGTAGGGGTGTCACGATACACTCAGTTCACGATACGATACGTATCACGATACTGGGTTCACGATAACGATACGATACGATACGATTTTAACAATATTTTTTTTAACTTGAATAATGACAATATATGACTGGAAAAGTAGTATTTTATTTGAAATGCACAAATACAAAACATGCTGTTGTGGGAAATTGTTATTACAATAACAACTAGAAAAAACATGAGATTGGAGATAAGGCTTATCTTGAAATAGAATGAGTTACACCGTCACTTAGATTTACTTTGAACTAAAAGGTTTCTCAGCAGTATAAATTCTCATTATGCATCTTCAGTTTTTCTTCAAACTCAAACAACAAGACTTTTCTTAGTCTATTTTTTATGCATCTTCAGTTTTTCCTGTCAAGTAAACAGTTTTGCCAGAAACTCAATTGAATGGTTTCTCTCCTGTATAACTTCTCATGTGTCTCTTCAGAGACTTGTTCAACTGAACTACTTTCCCCACATTGAACTTCAACAAACAAAGACGTTTCTTAGTCTATTTTTGAAAAAAAAAAAAAAAAAAAATTTTTTTTTTTTTTTCACGATATGAGATTTCATCTCAACGATACATATCGTGACGTTTTACTATCGCGAAATTTCGTGGGACGATATATTGTGACACCCCTATAAAGTAGTTTTATAATGTATTTGTAAAGTGTCTTTGAGCACGGTCAAAAGCAACAGTGAACAGTGAAGCGCTATAATATACATTACATTACTAAACATACAATAATGAGTATTAAATGTTCTGTAATTCTACTCATATTCTAACATTTCTTATATTTCCATTCTTACTTATTAAACAGTAATTAGAGAGAGACCATGATGATGCCAGCCTTAAAATTAGATATTCCTCAAAATCTGGCTTCAAACGGGGCAAAATTTCAAATGTAAAACGGCCAAGTTTTTTCCGCCGCAAAGCGCGCCGGCGAGCGTCTGACTCCTGTAGAAGTGGCCCCCCAAAGCTAAAAGTCAAACTCCGCCGATGCCGATACGATAACTGATATTAACATTCCTGTTATGGCCAATAACCGATATTTACAGATGGCAATATGATCTGTATAAAAACAAGTTTCTATGATAATCAAATTTTGTACTGGTGATTTCTTTTGATGTAATGTAAACACTAAATTTGAAAAAGCAATGTCTGTCTTTATTTCCAAAACATTTGGAAAAGCTCATAAATCATGGATTTACCACATTGTTTCCTCTCAATATGAACATTTTAGCCGATACGATAAATACATTGCTCTTATTTTGCTTATCGAACTACGATATATTAGAAAATCACTAACATCGGTTGATACCGATATGATTGCCCATATATTGTGCATGCATCCCTAACACACACACACACACACACACACACACACACACACAGGCCCCTATTCTCCCACAGGCCTTCGGCGCTAAAACGGGCCTTCGGCGCTAAAAAACGTGCCTTGCGCCTGCCTCGGGAAGATATCAATATGGCTTTACGCTGCCAAATGCGCTTTAGGCCGAATGGCCGTGGCGCACTCCCTGAATGGGCGAGAATGGGCGTTTCGGCGTTAAATATCGGCGTAATGATATCTTCCCACCTGGCGTAAATTTAGCACTTTGCGCTTTTGAAAAGCAGGCCTATTCAGTGCGCCGGTTGCGCGGAGCACTCCTCTGGCTCTCCTCTGTCACCCTTCTCTGTGTCACTCCCTCTCTCTTGCTCATATCAGTCTGACAGGCACAATACGACTCTCTCTCTCTGACTCCCTCGCTCAGACAGACACAACACGTCCCATAGAAAAAAGAAGTTGTAAGTTCACTGCAATGTGAATGTCCCATCATGCATTGTGCTTCTCCATTTCGCTACTAAATAGCAACCAAATGAGCCGAAAACCTATATTAAGGGAGGATCTAAATAATGTGTAATGGTAACACAACAGGGGCATCGCTAGCCCTGGGCTTCCGGGTCTAGAGCCCCGGATGTTTTTTTCCTAGCCCCAGAGTTTTTTTTTTTTTTTTTTTTTTTTTTCAATAAACAAAGTCTGGCATTAATAATCAGTACATTGTACAAAAAAATCTGACTAAACATTTACAAAATTGGAACAGACAATCAAATAAACAACAAAATAAAATAAATAAAGCAAAATCATTAAGTCAGAGTTCTAAACAGTTTTCTAAAAAAAAAAAAAAAAAATATCAGTAGGCTATGCAGGACCAAATTATCAGTTACTATTGTCATAGTGTGTCATTACATAATGTTTCTGCTTCACTCCTCACCACCTCCTCTCCACACGAGCTCATCATCTCACTATGAAATTATTCAAACAAATGACATGCGCCAACATGCACAGCATCACAGTAGCTACAACTATGAAATTATCTTATGTTATTTAGTTGTTTAGTTGTGAAGATATTTTCTGAGATAAATGGGCCTTGATGCTCAAGGCCCATTTATCTCAGAAAATATCTTCACACAGAATATTATTAACCATACAACCTACAACGCTAGCATCAGCATGAAGCCACAGCCATCCACTCCAATGTCTATAGAAGCTAACGTTAGCATGACTGTCACAATAACAATGCCTTCACTTCACAGTTACATTAAACAAAACCACACATCACTGCTTCATTAAACCATTACAACAAACAATACCTTGTTCCCAATTCCAGCTAGGCGCTTTTGATTAGATAGAACCGTAGGTTGAAGAGCGACATGTGTTTTGCGACCGGCCGGTGAGCACACCTTACGTCAAGTAGCGTAGATATAACATCACTACGTCCGCTCTAAGTTTCAAAATAAAAATAATAAATAATAAAATAATAATGATTGGATTTATATAGCGCTTTTCTAGACACCCAAAGCGCTTCACAGGAATCATTATTCATTCACACCATTCGTACCAGTGGTGGTAAGCTACGGGTGATGTAGCCACAGCTGCCCTGGGGAAGACTGACGGTAAAAGTACCATATGATACAAAAACGGCACCATCAGAATTTAGGTTTACAGGAAGCGTGTACCTTAATAAAATACCTTCACAGGAGTTACTGGGGGGGTTCGTACCATTGAGATATAATATTTAATAAAATAAAATATGTAAATTTGCTAAGTGGACTCCCGCCAGAACCCTATCAAGGACCTCTGGTGGTCCCTGGACCTCACTTTGAGACCCACTAATCTTGTTCTTCTGTATTCATCTCAAATGACTCACAACATGGGTATTTACGGATTGGAAAAACCAAAAAAATTTGAGTGGGGGGGGGGGAGCCCCCTACCCCCTTACCCCCCCTCCCCGTCGGGGTACCTGGCTAAAGCCCCCAATGTCTTCAGGACCTAGAAACGCCCCTGTAACACAACCTGCAATTGTAGAACATTTCAATATTGGACCAAATAAAACATCGAAATGAAAACACCACCCTATGTGAAACATATATGTCCTCCTGGGCCTATATATATCTCTTGTCGATTTAACGTGATTTAGATAAGTGACAGCGGAACGCGCTTCTACTGTCATCTGCTATACTGTGATGTCCGCTCCAATAACTTGGCCCTACTTCACATTTAGTTTTACAATAAAAACACATTTATGCAATGACTTTACATAATGTAGGGTATATTTATGTGCATCATCCTTCCTGCAGCAGGCGAGAGAAAATGATATCTTTCTGGACAAACTTTCACCAATCTAATAGGCTATATTTTTCTAGCTGATGCATTTAGAACATTCTTTTCACTTTGATCTTGCTATAGTGTAGGGTATTTACATGCTTGCAGTATTTAAACTGCAGTTAGATTGGTTTGAGAAGCATAATAATATGGAATAATAGCCTATATATGGAGACAGACAGACTGGATGAAGGGAGGGGGGGGGCAGAGCGCTTGGCTTTTGTCTGGTTTTGCTGGACCACTGGAATTGGAGCTTAAAAGGCAAGCGTGCGATTCGTTTATTGCACTTATCCAATGAGCATGACGGTGCATAATTTTACGCTTAAAAGGCGTGGTTGTAATGCTTTACGCTGCGTGGAGCGCCAACACCAAGATATCAAGTGCGCTGGTCCACGCCCACTGCGCCAGGCGCTCGGCCTAGAAACTACGCCGATGCAAAGATAGGGGCCACAGTCTTCATTTGTCTCCTGATGTTTGTAATTGTGTGTAAAGCAACAGAAAGGTACTGAATGAGTACACGCTCATTCATGTGCGGTTGTGCATTGGTGTGTGTGTGTGTGTGTGTACCTGTGTGTTGCAGGACCTGGAACGTGTGAGGCATGAGAAAGGAGGATGGCCGCCCCCCCCCCCCCCCCCCCCCCCCCCTTCATTAGCAGCTGCCTGTCAGCGAGGCCCCATGCACTGCTGGATGGTTGCCTGGCAACTGGGACCCTGCTCAGCCAATCAGGCCCGGATGCAACAGGAGTTCTCTCCTTGACACATAAAAGAGAGAGAGCGAGTTCTCTCCTCCGATTCCATTGATTTTGCTTCAGTGACATTCGCTTCAAGGACGAAGCACACAGGGGTGCGCCGCCACGGAGCGGGGGAGTGAGGCTCGCTGCAACGCGCTCCAGGAACAAAGTTGCGTTAACCGGGGGCCGTTTGGGGGGAATCCCGCATTATCTGCGCTGTCACAAGCAGTCGTGTAACCTTCACAAACAAATCTCCAGCAACAGCCCCTCTGGTCCTCTTCCCATCATGAGGATATGAGCATAGATGGATTTGGCGGGGAGGGCCAGGGGGGCACGGCCCCCCTAGAGGCTGAAGTATATCACTACAACAACCCTTGAATAAATCCTCTTCTACTCCTCGTGGATGCCAAATTACTGTCTTATCCACCTTATTTCTAGATGCCATGATGCCTTACGTGAAATATGGGTGCTTCTTCCGGTGTAATCCTCCCAGCCCCCCCCCCTTCCCATTACGTTGCTGACACAGACACAACATACTGTAGCCCGTAGATCTCTGTGAAGTGAGCAACAATCTCCCCCAATTTGACTTCCAGTTTAACGATCTTAACTCTAAACCCCCGTAGCGTGTCCAGCTAGGCAAAAATCTCGTCGATAAATATCCAGAGTTGTTCAAAGAGCAACAGAAATAGCGGATGTGATAGATCAAATTATTACATTTCCTCAAATAAATCGTCAAACGAATGTATTTATTGTGACAAGCAACTTTTTTTTTTCCAGCGTCAGAGTTTCAACGAGGAAATGCGCAAGCTGCAACAATCAGTCACGTTCTAAACGGGATCTTGCACCCATGTTATTTTACAGCGGGGCATTCAAAAATAAGGTGGATAGAGGCTGTAGAGATTTTAAAGCGTGAAGATACGAGATAGTATCATATGAAACTAGAAGACCTAATCTAGTGGTACCATCTATGTCATGATTATCTTGTCGGGGAGGGAGCTAAAAAACGCACCAAAGTTAGGCTAAGTTTTGACGAGGGAAAAACTGGCATGGCCATTTTCAAAGGGGTCCCTCAAGATATCTGAATGAGAATGGATTCTATGGGTAGCCACAAGTCTCCCCTTAACGTTAGCACTTCTAGCAGACAATACAGTGTTGTAGAGAAAGCAGCTTTACTGGCTGTCATGACTGTCAAGCAGGCTTACTAGAGATGACCAGATACATGTCTGGTATAATTCATATTATACTGCTGTTACAATAATGTAAATTCAATGATTAGCCTACACAACATCCTATTTCTCCACCACCTGGCTGGAAAAAGCGGGTCACATCACCCAGCGTTTTTCTGAAAAGTGTAACATTTCTCAGCTGTTCAGAGCGCTCCGCTCTGAGGAAAAAACCACTGGCTGCAGCGCTTTTCTGGAGCGGCCCCCTTTTGTGCTCCTTTTGCGCTTCCTGTTGCTTTTACTGAGGAAACGGCGCTGGAGCTGAGAATAAAAACGCTATATGGACACAGCCTAATCCCAGGCAGTTTTTGGGAAAAACCATGTAGTTGTTTGCATGCAGTATAAATGTTATATTTCTGCACACTGGGGTCCCTAAACAGTCTTGGTAATGACTGAGACTCTTGTGGATATATGAGCCAAATTGTCTTCATGTGTGATGATGTTCGCCCCCATAGTAGCAATTTCATTGTAGTGAGAGCATTTTTCAAAACTTGACCTCAGTCTATAAAATGACCTATTGGGACCTCTAGGATAATCAAAACTTTACACTTTAAACTTTACAACCATAAACTAGAGACCTAGGACATTCAGGGGATGTATGGCTTTCCTAGGTATATTGACAGTAATGGGGTTTTCTGAGCAATTTCCAGAACACCCACCCAATCTTGTAGTCTGGTGCTCCCCAAGAAATCCACCCATGGATATGAGGCATAAGCAGCCCAGGACTTCATCACTGATGTGGCACACAGCGGCAAAAGCAAAGCGAGGCAGTATTCATTGGTGACTTGCGGCAATAAATAAGTGGTGGCTGAGGCCATTTGCTTCAGATAATGCACCTGTAGGTAAGACAGTAAAGACGGCCATTAGAGAGAAACAGTCCCTGTGTTCAGTGAATCATCTCTAAACATTGCCACCACATAATGGCCAAGGTGGAAGAATACAGCTAATGTATTATTGGTCTGAGGAGCAACATCTCGCACTCCGTCTGTCCCCATTCATCTATCTTCATACCCTTTCTTTACCACTCCATTACTTCTCCGTATCCTCTTTACTATTTCAGTATGTTCCTCTTCACCTGTGGTGCCTCAACTTAACTGCAGAGTTGGGAAACTCTGCAGTACTGTGTACTGTGTACTGTGTATAGAGTTCAGGAATGGTGACGAAAAGAAAGAATGATCAGGGGAATAAGTATGTAGTCCCCCAGATGACAATCAAAACAGCTGAATGGGGATGAGACCACAGACTACTGCTTGAGCAATAAAGGCCGCAGCTGTGCTGCTTTGAACTCCTCGTCCACCCAACACTCTGCTCCTCAGTATCAAACCATTTCCAGCCTGGTTCACGCTGTCTCATTTGACACAGGAGATAGGAGCGGTAGCTTCATTGTATCAACACTATGCATCAGTGGCAAAAAGCCCCATAGCATTAAAAATAGATAAGAGAGTTTGAACACAAATGTGACGGCATATGAGACTGTAATTGCTCCTGGCGAACACTACATCACGCCAGGGGTTACTGTCACCTCGGAGCTCCACCGCTGCAGTTCAAGGCAGCGCTATCTCTCCTAACAGTTCCCTCCGTCGCTCCCCGCCGCCCTGCTACAAAAAGTCAATTGGATTTCAAATTGTGGCAGAGCTACAGACTCGATTAATATTTTAACGCCAACAGCGGCCACGCTCGTCTCTCTGTCCGTGTGTGAGCAGGCCCGGCTCCAGACCCAAGTTACAGAGGGGGCCTGCCCCTAGCTTGGGGGGGCCAAGCTACCCAAGGGGGGTCCGGGGGGATTCTCCCCCGGAAGAAGATTTTGTACATTTTAAAGTAAAATTTGTCAACCTGGTGCATTTGAGAGCAAAATGAAGAGGCTAAATCTGTGAAGAACTACACACATCTCTAATGTGTTGTGACTTTACAAATAATTAGGCATAAACAATTAATATTAAGTGTATTTACACATTGTGCACAAATTGCATTCATTGTGACAAATTTACAATAGTTAATATCCAGCCAGAATCATTGCAAATGGATGTTCAAAGTAACAGTTAGCAATAGCATTCAGTTAATCAATGCCTAATGACAGCCAGATTCCATGTTAAACTTTAAAACAGAAAAACGGAAAAACGTTTTTAGCAAAAAACAAAAAAAAAATTATAATTGAATGGGGGGGCCAGTTTGTTGAATGGGGGGGCCCGGCCCGGTCAGGCCCGCCCCTAACGCCGGGCCTGTGTGTGAGGTACAATGAGAGCGCCGCACCTGGGGGCCAGAGCCCCCCCCCCCCCCCCCATCCCCAGACGCATGGATCACCCAACTGAGCGAAACGTTTTCCGAAGCTGTCGTTTCCAAGTCAACGGGCTTGATTGCGTATCTTTCTATGAAAAAGTAGATGTAATAAAGTCAAAGAAAGGGGAATGAATCATACTGGGATGAAAGGATGTTATAGTGTCGGGAGGGTAGTAGGCTATACAGTGCAGTTTTGGACAGTATTGATGCAGAGATCTGAACTCTACCCGAGAGAAGTTTCTTTAAGATTCCTGCTATAGTTTTTTTTTAAATCTTTATAGATGTTTCTCATTTCTGATGCGTCTGAACCTCTGCCCCCTGCATTGGTCTACATTCTTTACTCAGGTTACAAAGTTGCACTTCGGCGGGCCCCAAGAGGCAGCGAGAGATAAAAAGTTGTAATTGTTGAATGTTTGAAGGACTTCATTACCCAGAAATCATGTAACGCGACATCAGTAAACAGTGCACACTCCTCGGACTTGGAGGTGCAATTAAATTTTTACCCTCCATAGCACAAACGCACCTTAATAAATACCAATTAGTTATGACTCAACGATTACTTCACAGGGGCTGAGGTTCCTGACTTTCAAAACTCACTTGCCAGCCTGTCACTACTCTGGAACAAAAATCCCCATTCGACTCTCCTGACACACACATATAGGCTAGTCTTGAGAATCAGTGACATTTTCCATCCTGGAAAGGCTTTGTTGTGAGGATGGAGATATTTCAGTGTTAGAGGAGTGGAGAGCGGTAGATCGGGTAGATAGATTCACAGAGAAAGACAGAGAGAGAGAGGTGGAATATCTTTGTCAGGGACCAGTCACTCTATGTAAAATGTGCGAGCTCCATCAGCGGGCCTTGTCTGACACTGCCATCTCCTGACAGAGGTGTCGCTTCAATTAACTCCAGAAACAGAAACACAAGGCGATCTGATTCGGGCTGCCAGCTTTTCATCCACATTTTGTTCCCCATCTCCTCACGTCTCTCTCTTTCCGCAGAGAGGGAAAGGTGCGGCGCTTGTCACAGTCGGTCCAGATCCACTTCCATTTTCACATTACGAACGATTGCATTGTTCCATGCCTGAGAACGATTGCCCGCTGTCCCGACTCCCCTGCCGGCCAGCTGTTTTTATTATTATTTTTCTGATTTTCCCCCATTTTCTCCCCAATACTTGGCCAATTTATCCCCATGCTGCCCTATTTTTCTGCCCCGGTCGCTTCTTCACCCTCTGCTCATCTGGGAAGAGCCAAGACTAGCACCGTGCTTCCTCCGACACATGCGCAGTATCCAGCCGCTTTTTTTCACCTGACAGGGGGAGCTTCACCGGTAGGACGTAGTAGGCCTACATGGGAGGATCATGCTATTCCCACCAGTTCCTTTCAACCCAGACGGTCAGCTTTCACGTTAAATACTGCCATCCTTAAGGTGTAGCAACCAAAAGTAGACAGCTAGCCAAACTCCATTCACAGAAGACATGAGAGTCAGGATATAGCCTCCAAGCTCCAAATATTTATTGCAGACTCAGGTGCATGTAGTGGTGAAAATGGAGTGAAACTGAAAAGACAGAATACAGCATATTACTGTAATGTTCGTTACAGGTAAACAGAGGTAAGTATCAAAGTGCACAAGCATGGTCGGCTCTGTACCAAATGTAATGTTTTGCCATAAAATATAAAGCAAACAAGGGAGTCAAACCAAATGACTAATTAAATAGCTACATAAACACAGCACTAGTGAGGATAAAGGCTAAATGCTTATTAAAAGATCCCAACTTACAGACAATGCTTTCTATGGCACAACAACGAGGATGGCAGCAAATGAATGTCCTGTGCTCTGGTAGGGCATAAAGGTCTTGACCCGAGAGGTTACCTAGCTTCAGAGGAAGGCATGGCCGCTCTTAACATGTCACTAGCGGCCCATGTGACTTCGAACAACCAATGAGCATGCAAACATTCAAATTAGGTGACATTCATCCAGAAAGTGCTAGAACTTCACATGCAACAACCAGTGTTGGGAATGTTACTTTAAAAAAGTAATTAGTTATAGTTACTCACTACTTGTTCCAAAAAGTAACTGAGTTAGTAACTGAATTACTCTATAATAAAAGTAACTAGTTACCAGGGAAAGTAACTATTTGCGTTATCTCCACCTTGAAAATGCCAAATTTTCATGGATTGCTGCAAACCTGAGGGTACCCTCACGGGCCCCTCGGGCCGACCAAAACGGGCCGAGGCCGGGCTTGTTTTTTATTTATTTTTAATTAATAGGTCCGGGGTCGGGCCGTTTCAATAATTCAATTAAATAATGTTGTATTAGCGTACTCGCTTGATTTTACACAGCGGAGCACAGTCAGACAAAGAGGAGGAGTGCACATAGAAACAAGCCGTTTGTGCCGCCGTGTCCGTCCATGTACAGCGAGCGGACAGCTCCCAAACACAGAGAGAGAGACAGAGTCAAATAGATAGACAGACAGAGAGAGGCTGCGCAGGACGGCCGTGCAGGACGGCCGCGCGGCGACGCAGCACGCGGAACAGAGAGGGAGAGAGATGTGTCATTATATCGTAATATTGGCTTCGGGCCTCGCAACGGGCTGGATCGGGCACGGGTCTGCATGTCACGGGCCGGGGAGGGCTCGGGCTGAAATTTCAGGCCCGCGCAGCTCTCTACTCCGGACTCGCCATTTCTGCTGCTTCCTCGAATCTGTTTGGTGTGTCTGTGTGTGTGTGTGTGTGTGTCGCCCGTGTCCTGACTCCTGGCTCATGTGTAACACTGGCTCCGATTGGCTACCATGAAACACATGACTCTGCCTTAGCCAATCATAATCGTTTATCTCGTTATGTTAACCCACCCGGTCTCCTCACTTGACAACACTAGTGTAGGCTACGGGTAGTTTACTCAATCATTTCATAGTAACGCACCGCATTTAGCGTTCAGTAACGATAACGGCGTTGTAACGACGGAAACAGTAATTAGTTAGATTACCCCGTTACTGAAAAAATAACGGCGTTACCTAACGCCGTTCTTTTAAACGCCGTTATTCCAAACACTGGCAACAACCACCTAGAGGGCGCTAGAACCTCACCTCATCCAGAAGTTGCTATAAACCTCTGTAAAATCAAACTAAATGCTATAGAGGGCACCAGAAACCACACTATAGAATATAATATAAATGCCTGGAAGGCAGAACATTGCTAATGTTGTTCCATTCCTGGGCTGCTGGATACACCAACGTATTTACAGGAAACCCTTCCATAAGGCAATAGGGATCTCCGTGCGAATAATCGGCACGGGCATTCGCAAAAAAAGTTAGAATTTGTTGTAATTGAAGCTTGCACACCGCGGCCGAACATTCGTGCGGCATTTTATTTTTCCGGATGGACATTGACGTGCGCGGATTTCCGCTGCGGAAAATACGTTTGACCAATTAAATCCTTTGTTTACAGCTCATGTCATACCTCCACTACTCTTGTCAAACCCGGCTCATCAATTTGGTTTCTCAACATTCAATTTTATATGACAAACACCATGACGATCAACACCGAAATAAAGGACAAGCTGGGATTCACTGAAGATGGTAATGTAGCTGTTATGTAACGAATTCCTACTTGCTAACGTTGTAAACCACTGTTGTAAATGGATGGAGCTAAGGTTAGCCACTTGTATCCAAGTGATGGAAATTTCTCTGCCTCCAGTTGCTTTTCATGGCTCGTCTCGCTGCTGTATCTGTCTGTCTGTCTGATGTTAGCCGACTAGTACAGCTAGCTTGCGGAAGTATATGGTGCTGTCCTACTAGACGGGAGCCCGGGAGGGACACCAACTACTGGTTACACTGAACACTTTTTCCGCTGATGGAAAATGAACATGGGACTGCGAATAATTCGCACCAGACCTGTGTGTATAGGTTGCAATGCGGAAAATTCGGACGGAATTTCGTACCACATTCCGCCTCCGCATTCGCACCACATCTGTGTGAAACGGCCTTAATACCCTGTTCAAGACAACTCGGACCACCAGAAGAAATGGGTTCCGACCTGTGAAAAGTTAATTGAACGGTCGTCCAGGCCAGAATTACAGCTCGGAAATTCAGGTATCATTCAGAGTTCCGCGTTGTCCGAGTTGACGTCATATCCACACATCTCATCCAGAATGTTGCATTACCGCCTCCACTTCCCAGAACCCTCCTTGGTTTTTCCCAGTGTTTTCCCTCTGACAGGGAAGTGCAGCGTGCCGTGAATGCAAATATGCCAGGGGCGGAGTTTCCGAGATGAAACTTCCAGCGGTCCGATTTGTCATGAATGCGGTATGTCTACTGTCTGTTAGGCAGGATATTTATAGGGACCAGACAAATGAGAGGGGCAGGCCAAGTAAGGTAACCTGAAACACCTGCGCCGTGTTCGGAATGGTTCACTCGTTCACTCATTCACTATTCTCCATGTAGTGTTTATCATATAGTCAACTATTTGGGGAACGATCAAACGAGATTCAGACACTACCTCACTCTTCTTCTCCTTCGGCAAACACGACAGCATTGCATTGTGGTATATGGGAGAAATTGTAGGGTACATTCTCTGTTCACTAGAAATCGCTGTGCATTGTGGGTATTTTATAGTGGACTAAATAGTGAATCAAATTAACAGTTGAGAATTCGGACACTATAAGAAAAAATGGCGACGCACTAAATAGTCCACTATTTCTGTCATAGGGACCAATTCCGAACAGAGCTAAACATACATTAGTATACGCATGGACACACACCTCAAATATTTCAGCTAAGCCTAGTGCAATAATCACTAGCCATGAGACGCTGTTAGGATTTCACTGAGCTTTGAGAGAATATTTTAAGTGCTTTCACTCACTTAGTCAGCAGGTCATTGTATGCATAGCAACACTAATTCTGCCGAATAAGCCTATCTAGCCTGTCTGCTCTTTATTCAAACAATTAAACATCATAGTTAGGCACATACATTTTTGAATGCCTACCTACCCGCTGCATTGTCCCCCCCCCCCCCCCCCAGCACCAAGAGTGTTTGCCGTTAAAACATATAAAAAATAAAACGCCACTCATGCGGAGTAGGCTACTAATGTGATTCTGTAGCCGCAGGGCTGTAAATGTAAATGTGAACGAGGCCATAATCGTAACTTCACTCTTATTTAACAAGGTTAGCAGTGAATGCTAAAGAAGCCTGTCAAGAAATGTCAGCTTACAGTTGTGTTGTAATAATTGTTATGGTGTGACAGTTGCCATGCACCCAGGAAAACAGGTCAGGTCCTAATGCTGCACAACTCACTGGCTGTGGCAACGTGTCTTTCTTGTGGGACATGGTTGCAATCTTGATTAAAGGCTTAGTAGCCTGTTTTCTTTATTGTCACATAGCACAAAATGATCATACTATAGTATGATACTATACCAGGGTTGCTGAAGATTATTTTGCCAGGTGTCGAGCTTTCTGGCTTTCAAAACTCACTTTCTGTCAGGGGGGTGGGGGGATGATAATAATAAATAAAATCCCATTGGAATTAAAAAAAAAAAAAATTGTTTTTTGTTTTTTAGATTCTTTTTGGGGGCATTTGCCTTCTTAATTAGGCAGACAGAAAGGGTGGGGAGAGAGGGAGGGGATGACATGCGGCAAAGGACCTCCGGTCCAATTTGAAATTTCATTGTTTGTGTCAAGCTCACTCAAAAATATGCGATGCTTTAATTGAACCTCTTGATTCTAGATACATATGATTTCCCATGTTTTCAGTCATGTTAAAGAAGCTAGAGACATAGATTTCCCATGGTATGTCTTCAGTCATGTTAAAGAAGCCTCCTTCTGCTGCTGTGTGGGGATTATCAGTGGGTGGAATGATGTACGTTAAAGAGTAAGACAGTTAAACCTGATGGCCTGTCTTCCCCCTTAAGAGCTTACTGGGCCCACACAGTCGTTCTCTCGGATGAATCAAACTGTTACGTGCCTTATATCGATCAGATTTACAGGTTTAACGCCGCCTCCTAAGCTGTTTCATGTACATACAATTCTAGAAAATAAGGCTGACATGAAATCTAATTTCATTGGAGTGTATTTCTACTACTGTAACCCTACTGTATTGGTGTAAAAGCTATCAAATTTTCCTGATTTAAGCTCCTCCGTCTTGTCTGTGGCTGTAACGTGCACACACGCACATACACACACACACACACACACACACACACACACACACACACACACACACATATAGATGGAGGGAGACAGAATGAGCACAGTTCATTCAACCACCAAGCACCCCAAACTAAATCCTGCTGATTCTGACAGTTCAGTCAGCTTTACAGATACACACACAGCAAAGGCTTCAAGTCTGCAAGATAAATATATACTGTAACTATTCAAACATTGGTTTTGTTGTGCCTTTTTAAACAAGCATCACTTTTGAGAATCAGATCCCAGGAGGAAAAAAGCACACAGCATATTGCATACAAATGTCAGTAAGACATCTTATTGATTGTTTAGTCTCTAAGCGTTCCAGCTTCATTCTTCAGAGATGTATTTTGAGAACTGAGAAACTGAGAAAATAGATGCACTTATAATTATATGCTTTCTGATTAAAGTTGATTTTGTTATCTTTTCCTAGGACTATCTGCAACATTTGGATACATCAGTTCACCTTTGTGTCATGGCGTACAAATAGCACAGGTGTCGACTTTGAAAATATGTGCAATGTGTTGAAAAAGAGAACGTCGAGACTGGAGGTGTGTCTTATATGCTGAACTAAAACAACGTTGGTTGTGTTTAAATAAGTAAAATAACCTTGTTAAAGTTATGGTGATGGTTTGGGTTAGGCTTAAATAATGAAAAAGTTAAATGCGACTTATGGTTCAAATGTAGACTTTGGACGCCTCCACTACACCCTAAGTGTAGATTCACACCAGGCGCTATTCAGAAGCAGCGCTTAACAGAAGCTGAGTGTCACGCTAAACCGGAAGCACACTCTTTTCCTCAGCACCTCGCTCGGCGCTGCTCTTCCCCCGATCACAACCTGCATTGACTTCATGCCTGGCAGCTCGGGTGCAGCGCGTTCACTGCATGCTTGAAAAATAGAACAGAAGCTGAAACTATCGCTGCAGCATAGCTTCAGCGTGGCGTGCAGCTGGTGTGAACGGTCTCGCCTGTTAACAAGGACGCCGAAAGGAAACTGCCACAGCGCTGCGTAGCTTCAGCGTGGCTTCGGCGTATGGTGTGAACGAGGGCTAAGAGGTGCTACTTCCACAGCTTCCAACACTTTGGCGTATGCACAGCACGCGATTTGACAGTTGAAAGTTGTGTTATTTGAACACAGAGTGAAGAGAACGGGCTGTCCATGCAAACCAGAACCTGTCCTTAACCTGAGAAATGACTCTTACTCTCTCATCATAGTGCTGACTTGCATCCAGCACTTGAACAGGGCAGTCGCTTTTCTTTGTCGCTCTCCCTTATCTCCCTTCTTTCCCTCTGCCTGCAACAACACCCAGAGCAAACTTGCATTCGTCTACTCGAAATGACAAATATGGATTTATTGGATTTACTAAGCTGGTCTCTCAACGCAAATCAACTAAACTTTGAAGAATGCGGGGTCCGGGGAACCCCCACCCTCTGCCCAGACGGATCTTTCACCTCGGGATACGGGAACAGCGATTGACCCTAGGCTGTGACGTCATGAAAATTGAGACGGGCGGTCAGTGAATTTGAACTGTGATATATCATAGAAATTCCACTGATCTGCATTAAGTATTAATTAATACACAGGACAAGATGTTACTATCCCTTGTGCCAAAATCCGAGGAAAAACACATTTAGAAGCCCAATCCAGAATAAAACAAGCTAACAGGCTAACAAACTAATAAACAAGACACAAATCACCAGTTACCTACCCTAGCCAACAGCAGTATGAAGCATGTCATTGGGGTTTTCAAGTGGGCACCTTCCTTCACCGACGTTTCGTTAAATTAGGCCCACGACACCTCAAGAAGGCTTAACGGTGTAATCCAGCGTCCTGGAAACACCCCCCTCCATGCTACCACCGCACAACTGCATATTACCTCACTATCTAAGCCTAGCTATCCAGGTCGGTTCGGTATGACATTCCTGACTACACCACCACTGTCAATGATTCAGCCCTGTTCATGCGGACCGTTAATCATGACCAACAACAAACAATCCCTAACTACACCACCACTGTCAATGATTCAGCCCTGTTGATGCGGACCGTTAATCATGACCAACAACAAACAATCCCTAACTACACCACCACCGTCAATGATTCAGCCCTGTTGATGCGGACCGTTAATCATGACCAACAACAAACAATCAATCTGACCTTAGCGAGCTCCCCAGCTAGCATGTTTCCTCCTTATCCAGCCATTCACTTGCTCGTTCTGCTGCCTGAGACATGTTGCTAACCGCAAGTTTCAGGCTCCGTCCCTGAATGCCCAACTCAGTTAGTAAGGCAATAACGGACTTTGCCACAAAACCACGGCAGCCCACCTCTACAGGCCGCACTCGAGCCCTCCAACCTCGCTGCTCTGCCTCTGCTGCCATTTCAGCATACCTAGCTTTCTTGCGCTCATAAGCCTCCTCAACTCGATCTTCCCACGGGACTGTGAGTTCGATAAAATAAACTCTCTTCTCTACCTCAGACCACAGTAACAAGTCCGGACGTAGCCGGGTGCTAACTATATATGCTGGGATGACTAGCTGTTCATTCAAGTCAACCCTCATTTCCCAGGCTCCACCTACACTTAGCTGCCCTAACTTGTGCCTGACCTTAATTGGTCTAATCTTTTCTCCCTCACGTACAAATTTGATCTGTCTAGTCTCTTTGCTAGCAACTAGAGAATTTACTTCTAGCCGCTTTTCCTCAACTGCAGCTGCCAAACATTTCAACACCTGGTTGTGACGCCAGGTGTATCGCCCCTGGGAGAGACTGACCTTACACCCTGACAGTATATGCCTCAATGTACATACACTAGAACACAACGGGCAGGCACCATCCTCGCCCAACCACTGATTTAAGTTCTGGGGAGATGGCAGCACATCATAAGTAGCCCCTAGAATAAATCTAATTCTGCTGGCCTCCATGCTCCACAACTCTCTCCACTTCAACTTTCTCTTCTCTACACTCTCCCAGTTCACCCAATGCCCTTGCTTTGCCTGCGACACTGCCTTAGTACATCTTACTGCCTCCTCTTGCCTATGTACTTCTTCAACTACCATCTTCCTCTTTTCTATTACTGATGCCTTGTTCCACACAGGTTTCCCTATGCACAACCCTAAGCCTCCACGCCCATGCTGCACCTGACCTATGATATCCCTGTGTCTAAGAGCTGACTGTGCTTGCTGTACTGCCTCCTTTGGGTTCCACTTCCTCCCTGTTTTAACTGTGAAGAACTAAGTTGGGAATCAGAGACTTGACACCTGCTGTTGACTTTCTGGTCTGTGTGACCCTGGTCTGTGTGACGTGAAAGGAATTCCAGGCAACCAAAACATTTTATCCTAATCTGGACTCTCTACTGCCAAGGACGCAGCTCTCCTGATATTTCGTCTACAACTGAGCTCTTCCCCCCCCCAAACCCCCCGCCTTGTTCCCCGACAGCTCTTGCATCATCCACCCCCCCACCCCCCTCTCCCTCTTCCTCCGATACTCATCCATCTGGCGCTGATGACAGCGAGCCACTTGCGATGTTTGAGGAGCTAGTGCAACGGTGGCGCTGCGCACGCGGCGACCCGGCTGAGGGCAGTAGATGGTCTTTTGGAATCTGTACATAATGCAACAAATGTTTATGTATTGTATAATATTGAAGTGTGCCTTATTACTTTTTCAAACTAGTAATAATGTATCTCAATTCTGAAGTGTGCCTTCATTACTACTATCAAATTAGTAATGATGTTGTAATTTCCACTACTGTCTGATGTGAACCAAAGTGCCCTTCTGGGACATGTATTAAACTGATTGATTGATTGATTGATTGATTGGCTACCTTCCCTGCATCCCTGCACTGAATGAACCACCAGTGAATAGAAAGAGGATGGACTGGCCTTACTAAAGCCTTCACGTTGACTGATGGACTGCTTGATGGACTGGTTTGCAGTCAGGATTAAATTCTCAGAGGTGCACTTTCTACATTTAAGAGGTAGAAGCACTCGAGCACTGCTCTACGGTGTCTCAGAACTTTGAAAAGGAGTGCTAGAAACTGTGATGTGTAGTAATGTTGCTTGCTCACAGGATGGGGTCTGTCTTGTGTCTGTGATGTGTAGTAATGTTGCTTGCTCACAGGGTGGGGCGTGTCTTGTGTCTGTGATGTGTAGTAATGTTGCTTGCTCACAGGGTGGGGCCTGTCTTGTGTCTGTGATGTGTAGTAATGTTGCTTGCTCACAGGGTGGGGCGTGTCTTGTGCCTGTGATGTGTAGTAATGTTGCTTGCTCACAGGGTGGGGCCTGTCTTGTGTCTGTGATGTGTAGTAATGTTGCTTGCTCACAGGGTGGGGCCTGTCTTGTGCCTGTGATGTGTAGTAATGTTGCTTGCTCACAGGGTGGGGCCTGTCTTGTGCCTGTGATGTGTAGTAATGTTGCTTGCTCACAGGGTGGGGCCTGTCTTGTGCCTGTGATGTGTAGTAATGTTGCCTCCTTACAGGGTGGGGCCTGTCTCGTGTCTGTGATGTGTAGTAATGTTGCTTGCTCACAGGGTGGGGCCTGTCTTGTGTCTGTGATGTGTAGTAATGTTGCTTGCTCACAGGGTGGGGCCTGTCTTGTGTCTGTGATGTGTAGTAATGTTGCTTGCTCACAGGGTGGGGCGTGTCTTGTGTCTGTGATGTGTAGTAATGTTGCTTGCTCACAGGGTGGGGCCTGTCTTGTGTCTGTGATGTGTAGTAATGTTGCTTGCTCACAGGGTGGGGCCTGTCTTGTGCCTATGATGTGTAGTAATGTTGCTTGCTCACAGGGTGGGGCGTGTCTTGTGCCTGTGATGTGTAGTAATGGTGCTTGCTCACAGGGTGGGGCGTGTCTTGTATCTGTGATGTGTAGTAATGGTGCTTGCTCACAGGGTGGGGCCTGTCTTGTGCCTGTGATGTGTAGTAATGTTGCTTGCTCACAGGGTGGGGCCTGTCTTGTGCCTTTGATGTGTAGTAATGTTGCTTGCTCACAGGATGGGGTCTGTCTTGTGTCTGTGATGTGTAGTAATGTTGCTTGCTCACAGGGTGGGGCATGTATTGTGTCTGTGATGTGTAGTAATGTTGCTTGCTCACAGGGTGGGGCATGTCTTGTGTCTGTGATGTGTAGTAATGTTGCTTGCTCACAGGGTGGGACGTGTCTTGTGTCTGTGATGTGTAGTAATGTTGCCTCCTTACAGGGTGGGGCCTGTCTCGTGTCTGTGATGTGTAGTAATGTTGCTTGCTCACAGGGTGGGGCCTGCCTTGTGTCTGCGATGTGTAGTAATGTTGCTTGCTCACAGGGTGGGGCCTGTCTTGTGTCTGTGATGTGTAGTAATGTTGCTTGCTCACAGGGTGGGGCCTGTCTTGTGCCTGTGATGTGTAGTAATGTTGCTTGCTCACAGGGTGGGGCCTGTCTTGTGTCTGTGATGTGTAGTAATGTTGCTTGCTCACAGGGTGGGGCATGTCTTGTGTCTGTGATGTGTAGTAATGTTGCCTCCTTACAGGGTGGGGCCTGTCTTGTGCCTGTGATGTGTAGTAATGTTGCTTGCTCACAGGGTGGGGCCTGTCTTGTGCCTGTGATGTGTAGTAATGTTGCTTGCTCACAGGGTGGGGCCTGTCTTGTGTCTGTGATGTGTAGTAATGTTGCTTGCTCACAGGGTGGGGCATGTCTTGTGTCTGTGATGTGTAGTAATGTTGCCTCCTTACAGGGTGGGGCCTGTCTTGTGCCTGTGATGTGTAGTAATGTTGCTTGCTCACAGGGTGGGGCATGTCTTGTGCCTGTGATGTGTAGTAATGTTGCTTGCTCACACGGTGGGGCCTGTCTTGTGTCTGTGATGTGTAGTAATGTTGCTTGCTCACAGGGTGGGGCCTGTCTTGTGTCTGTGATGTGTAGTAATGTTGCTTGCTCACAGGGTGGGGCGTGTCTTGTGCCTGTGATGTGTAGTAATGTTGCTTGCTCACAGGGTGGGACCTGTCTTGTGTCTGTGATGTGTAGTAATGTTGCTTGCTCACAGGGTGGGGCCTGTCTGTGATGTGTAGTAATGTTGCTTGCTCACAGGGTGGGGCCTGTCTTGTGCCTGTGATGTGTAGTAATGTTGCTTGCTCACAGGGTGGGGCCTGTCTTGTGCCTGTGATGTGTAGTAATGTTGCCTCCTTACAGGGTGGGGCCTGTCTCGTGTCTGTGATGTGTAGTAATGTTGCTTGCTCACAGGGTGGGGCCTGTCTTGTGTCTGTGATGTGTAGTAATGTTGCTTGCTCACAGGGTGGGGCCTGTCTTGTGTCTGTGATGTGTAGTAATGTTGCTTGCTCACAGGGTGGGGCGTGTCTTGTGTCTGTGATGTGTAGTAATGTTGCTTGCTCACAGGGTGGGGCCTGTCTTGTGTCTGTGATGTGTAGTAATGTTGCTTGCTCACAGGGTGGGGCCTGTCTTGTGCCTATGATGTGTAGTAATGTTGCTTGCTCACAGGGTGGGGCGTGTCTTGTGCCTGTGATGTGTAGTAATGGTGCTTGCTCACAGGGTGGGGCGTGTCTTGTATCTGTGATGTGTAGTAATGGTGCTTGCTCACAGGGTGGGGCCTGTCTTGTGCCTGTGATGTGTAGTAATGTTGCTTGCTCACAGGGTGGGGCCTGTCTTGTGCCTGTGATGTGTAGTAATGTTGCTTGCTCACAGGATGGGGTCTGTCTTGTGTCTGTGATGTGTAGTAATGTTGCTTGCTCACAGGGTGGGGCATGTATTGTGTCTGTGATGTGTAGTAATGTTGCTTGCTCACAGGGTGGGGCCTGTCTTGTGCCTGTGATGTGTAGTAATGTTGCCTCCTTACAGGGTGGGGCCTGTCTCGTGTCTGTGATGTGTAGTAATGTTGCTTGCTCACAGGGTGGGGCCTGTCTTGTGTCTGTGATGTGTAGTAATGTTGCTTGCTCACAGGGTGGGGCCTGTCTTGTGTCTGTGATGTGTAGTAATGTTGCTTGCTCACAGGGTGGGGCGTGTCTTGTGTCTGTGATGTGTAGTAATGTTGCTTGCTCACAGGGTGGGGCCTGTCTTGTGTCTGTGATGTGTAGTAATGTTGCTTGCTCACAGGGTGGGGCCTGTCTTGTGCCTATGATGTGTAGTAATGTTGCTTGCTCACAGGGTGGGGCGTGTCTTGTGCCTGTGATGTGTAGTAATGGTGCTTGCTCACAGGGTGGGGCGTGTCTTGTATCTGTGATGTGTAGTAATGGTGCTTGCTCACAGGGTGGGGCCTGTCTTGTGCCTGTGATGTGTAGTAATGTTGCTTGCTCACAGGGTGGGGCCTGTCTTGTGCCTGTGATGTGTAGTAATGTTGCTTGCTCACAGGATGGGGTCTGTCTTGTGTCTGTGATGTGTAGTAATGTTGCTTGCTCACAGGGTGGGGCATGTATTGTGTCTGTGATGTGTAGTAATGTTGCTTGCTCACAGGGTGGGGCATGTCTTGTGTCTGTGATGTGTAGTAATGTTGCTTGCTCACAGGGTGGGACGTGTCTTGTGTCTGTGATGTGTAGTAATGTTGCCTCCTTACAGGGTGGGGCCTGTCTCGTGTCTGTGATGTGTAGTAATGTTGCTTGCTCACAGGGTGGGGCCTGCCTTGTGTCTGCGATGTGTAGTAATGTTGCTTGCTCACAGGGTGGGGCCTGTCTTGTGTCTGTGATGTGTAGTAATGTTGCTTGCTCACAGGGTGGGGCGTGTCTTGTGTCTGTGATGTGTAGTAATGTTGCCTCCTTACAGGGTGGGGCCTGTCTCGTGTCTGTGATGTGTAGTAATGTTGCTTGCTCACAGGGTGGGGCCTGCCTTGTGTCTGCGATGTGTAGTAATGTTGCTTGCTCACAGGGTGGGGCCTGTCTTGTGTCTGTGATGTGTAGTAATGTTGCTTGCTCACAGGGTGGGGCCTGTCTTGTGCCTGTGATGTGTAGTAATGTTGCTTGCTCACAGGGTGGGGCCTGTCTTGTGTCTGTGATGTGTAGTAATGTTGCTTGCTCACAGGGTGGGGCATGTCTTGTGTCTGTGATGTGTAGTAATGTTGCCTCCTTACAGGGTGGGGCCTGTCTTGTGCCTGTGATGTGTAGTAATGTTGCTTGCTCACAGGGTGGGGCCTGTCTTGTGCCTGTGATGTGTAGTAATGTTGCTTGCTCACAGGGTGGGGCCTGTCTTGTGTCTGTGATGTGTAGTAATGTTGCTTGCTCACAGGGTGGGGCATGTCTTGTGTCTGTGATGTGTAGTAATGTTGCCTCCTTACAGGGTGGGGCCTGTCTTGTGCCTGTGATGTGTAGTAATGTTGCTTGCTCACAGGGTGGGGCATGTCTTGTGCCTGTGATGTGTAGTAATGTTGCTTGCTCACAGGGTGGGGCATGTCTTGTGTCTGTGATGTGTAGTAATGTTGCTTGCTCACAGGGTGGGGCATGTCTTGTGTCTGTGATGTGTAGTAATGTTGCCTCCTTACAGGGTGGGGCCTGTCTTGTGTCTGTGATGTGTAGTAATGTTGCTTGCTCACAGGGTGGGGCATGTCTTGTGCCTGTGATGTGTAGTAATGTTGCTTGCTCACAGGGTGGGGCGTGTCTTGTGCCTGTGATGTGTAGTAATGTTGCCTCCTTACAGGGTGGGGCGTGTCTTGTGTCTGTGATGTGTAGTAATGTTGCCTCCTTACAGGGTGGGCGTGCAGATAAAAAGATTTAGGAGAGTTCAGACACCTGTAATCCATTTTTACAACCGGGTTTCTCGGACGTATAATTCACAGCCTGACCCGAGCTCATCCCTGTTATCACTGTATCAAGCAGGAAGCCCCTCCCCCCCGGGCCCCCCAGCCTAAAACATAGGCTCAATAAAATCCTAAAGGTAGCAGACCTCTGGCAGCTGCAGCTTTGTACAGCCTGCTGCTGATATGCCCATTTGGTGCTTTATTAACCCTGATAGCTGGACAGGAGGCATGGAGCAACACGTCCTCATACTGAAACGAGACAATACGTCGATTTCCAATGACTCCTGATCCACAACAAGATATATATGAGCGAAGCGCTGCATGCAGGTGATATGCCTTATGTCAGTTAATTTGAAAACATCACAGAGTTATGTTTAAACGTCGGTTATTCTTAGGTAACTAAAACAACTTGGCTTATGTTTAGGCAACTAACAACTTGGTTAGGGTTAGGGTTTGGGTTAAAGTTCAAAATGAAGCACATCGGGAGGCGAACTGGCTCTATCACGATGAGGAAGTTGAAAGACGAGAGAGCTACCGCCCACCCCTTCACCCTTGCATGTCAGCGAGCTTTTTCAATATCAGACTCGTAACGTTAAACACCGCCATAGGTTGCCACTACTTCCTGGTTACAGTCCCGACTGCACACATGCACATGATCCCAAGAGGAGGCATTTGTAAACATCGGTCATTTTAACCACCTTGAAAATCAACCAATGTTGTTGTTTTCCTTGTGAGGGTGGCCTGCATGGAGATGGAGGCGCTCATGATGAACTTCCAAATGGGAGTGGGGGAGGGGTAGCCTGGAAGAAAAAACATAACGGGTGTGGAAAATGGCCGCCTTGATATTACACATTTTCTTTGATCTTTGGGAAACAACCTGGAGAGGCAGAGCGTGCTGCCACGCGACTCTCCCTTCAGTTCGCAACTGAGTTCTCTCAGCTGTCACATCACATGGACGGCTGTTTATATTAACGCTTTACCCATTCACATTAACCGGTGCACAACCTCCCTGTCATCGTCGGCATACATCCACATCAGCGTTTCTGCTGAACAGAAGCCGGCAAGTGAGTGAGTGAGAGTGAGTGAGTGAGTGAGAGTGAGTGAGTGAGAGTGAGTGAGTGAGAGTGAGTGAGTGAGTGAGAGTGAGTGAGTCAGTGAGAGTGAGTGAGTCAGTGAGAGTGAGTGAGTGAGAGTGAGTGAGTCAGTGAGAGTGAGTGAGTCAGTAAGAGTGAGTGAGTCAGTGAGAGTGAGTGAGTCAGTGAGAGTGAGTGAGTCAGTGAGAGTGAGTGAGAGTGAGTGAGTCAGTGAGAGTGAGTGAGTCAGTGAGAGTGAGTGAGTCAGTGAGAGTGAGTGAGTGAGAGTGAGTGAGTGAGGGAGTGAGTGTCTTCTTAATCGGCGACGAGGAGCTCAACCGCCAAGGCTTTTTCCAGTGGCAGTGAGATCATTGAGATTTGGATAGCAGATCTGCACGCACAAACCCCCACGTATGAAATGGGGCCATTTGCATGACGAAAGAGGGGGGGAAGGGGGGGGGGGGTAGCTTAATGACATTCACACGTTTAGTGTGTCACGCTCTGAGGAGGATTTGATTTGAGCTGCGTCACAGGTCTCTTTTTATGGGTCTCTTTTTATAGCATCCTCTTGATTCCTTTTATCGCTTTGATCACTGCCATTTAGCTGGCATCCATTTTTATTATTCCCTCCGCTGATAGTGCTTTTTGAAAATGTTATCGGTAGATGAAGTGGAGTGGTCAAAGAACCATCTCGCAAATCCCAAGTCTAAGCCTTTGTTCGCGCAACTGTCTGCATGACAAACCTCTGACTTTTCAGCTAAGGCATTCAGACAGAGGGTGTTCATCACCTGCCTGCATTCCCGGCATTCCTAGGGAGAAGCCTATATGATCTCCTCCAGGGAAATTAATATGGGATGACACTACTGTAGTGAGGAAACCAGGGCCACAGGAGGTCAATACTGTAGGTGGCATCCTATAGAAACAGTCAAGTGTGTTATGAATAGATTATTATAATGACGCTATCTTGGTCATGCAAAGGGAGCTGATCACAGCACACCATTCCACTGTGGATCATCTTTCCATATGTTGTTCTACCAACACAGAGAGAGAGAGAGAGTGACTGTGTGTGTGTGTGTGTGTGTGTGTGTGTGTGTGTGTGTGTGTGCGTGTGGATGGAGGGGGGGGGGGGGGGGTTATGTCCATAGAGCGAGGCAAATGTCTGGGATTCACCAAACAGGCAGCTATGACAGATCTACTCCATTTGTTCCTACACACAATGATTCAGGGTTCTAGATATATTGTTGAGTGTACGGCTCCTTACCGTAGCATCACATTCTGAATGTGCCTGGCCCCAATCTCTTCACATGGACTTCATGACCCTGCAAGCCAGGTAGACATTTTTCACTTTACACCGCACGTGGTTTTGGCAATGTATCAACAGAACAGAAAGAAAGGGGAGAGTTTGAGCGCGCTGCTGGGATCGCAGTGGAGAACACCTGAACTAATTTTCCCAAGAGGGATTCAATCTCTGCTAAAGAGAGGAGAAGTGTGACGACAGGAAACGGCAAACTTGGTGCATAATGTCTGCTAAATATCTGAGGTGCTGACAGGACACAGGCAGCAGAAACACCAGTCCGCTGAATGGAGTTTTTTTGTTCCAGGAGACTGATACAGGTGCATGGAGAGTAGACACCACTCCTCTTTTTGTAACCATTTTGTCACAAAGGGGCATTGATTGTGTCTACTGAGACAATTTCGTCATCTTTATAATATAGACGGTTTTCACCAGGTGAGGGAGCACACCTATATGAGGAACAACCTCCTCCCTATTTTACTATTGTAAACGCTTCAATAAAAAGTATGGGACCTCCGCTCCCCTGCGCTCCCACAGCACTACACCCCTGGTTTTTACAGAATTGTCAGTCCTGCTCTGCTCCTTCTTCTTTTTTTCTGTCCATAGCAAACACTGTAACAGGAAGTGAGCTGGGGTTCAATTTCAAATGTTTTTGTTGTCAAGTTAAAACTGTCTATACCTGTCTCTACCTACACCTGAATTTCATTGGTTCGTCTCTCAGATCAGTTTACATGTTTTGGACCACTTGACTTGTAGATTGGACTATATGCATAAACTCGCCATGCCTAAAAGCATGAAGCAAGGCAAGATTCTAGGTGATAATGAAGTGATGAGTGATTAGAAATAAGGGTTTGGCAATGTTAATGGCAATAGGTGGGACTTTTTCAGCACACCACATCCCGATGGGCTGTAGTGTGGTACTTAGAAGGCTTATGTGCCAAATTCAGGACCATGGACAGCGACACAAACAGCTTGGGTAACTGGAGGAAGGAATGCCTGATCCTGAGTCAGATCTTACAGGCAAGTTTGTCCTTTTTGTCCCCAACCTGCAAAAACAGCTTACTTTCAAAGGCATATACATTATATTAGTGCACTTTAACAACATGATGGTTCACTGGGGATCGATAGCCGAGTTGTACAGTATGAATGTTGTCTAGTTTTTCCCATTAAAGCCTAATTGGTTATTTTTTGATAGGGACATGCCACTAATGTAAAGTCACAACATCATGTAGCCTAACAGTCTGTTCATGTCAACATTTCAAAATGTTGTGAGGAAATAACAGGCGAGCCCATGGGAGGCAGTTTGTTCCTACAGTAGGCTACATTTGTTTCTTGTTGCAACGTATTGATTTTTTCTCCCGACCATTGGTAAACAAGCACTGTTATAAATTCAGACCCTCAAACCCACTTGTATATTTTCAATCACAGGATCGCTGAACAAACTTCCAGGGAGGAAATTGATTCTTAAGGACAAGATTAAGTATGGCCACGTCAACTGGTGACATTTCAGAGTTTTATCGCTCATGGGCCTTCAGTCTGTTTGGACAGCAGAAAAACATAGGGCAAGTCAGTGAGTGAATCTTATTAACAATAATTAATATAAAATAAAACAAAACTTGCATTTCATCCTATAGAAGCAACATTTTGTTTTTTCCCATGGCGCTGGGCCAGCAGCCCCGCCAGGGTCAGGGCCGGTACATAAGAATAGCATAGGAATAGGAAGGTGGTAGTCTGGATTCGAGGGGTGGGTAGGTGGAGTGGCTAAGGGGATATGGGTGGGAGGGGGGGGGGGGGGGGGCAAGGAAGTGGGTGGGTGAAGGAAAAGGGCCCCTAGCTGTAACTACACTGGTTCAATGTCACTTAGAAATGATGGCCACGCTTCATACTGATGTCTTTTGACGATTTTATTTCTCTCTCTTTGGTCTCTTTGCCAGCTGACACACTCTCTCTCTGTGTCAGCAGACACAATCAGCAGACACCGTGAAAACGTGTGCGCCTTTTGAACCACGTGCGGACTGGGTTTAGATTGGGGCTGTACGTCTTTACTCTGCAGCAGCCATATTCGTTCTGACCCAAAACGCCACGGTCACGCCCTTAACTAAACTCTGGTCATGTGACTCATTACACATTACACACATTACACATTAAAACTTACATGAAGTGCACTTAGTTTTTACCCAACATTAGGCTATTTTACAGTAGTATATTTTAGACAACTTTTACCATTTTTAATCTCTTATTTATAACATCTTATTTATTACATTTTTAATCTTTTTAATGACTGTATGAACTCAAATCACCATGAATTTATGACGGAAGAATGAATATGAATTATGAATCAACTTCTCAATAAAACATGTCTCTGGGACAGTTACACTCCCACCAAATTACTATGATTTATAATAGCCATACAAATATTGAATACATCTAGGAATTTCCTTAACCAAATAGTCGGTATACAACTCTTAATTCAACACTGATACTTTAAACTCTCCACACAGGTAAGTGTTTATAGATTAGTTCCATCAAAACACCTTTTAGTTGCTCTGTGCAAGTACAACTAATTTATGAACAGGACATTCAAGAATAGATACATTAATGAGTCGTGAACCCTCTAGCACCGACCTCTATTTCCTATCTGTAATGTGGCTTTTCGCAAAAGTCCATCTTCATCTTTACAATTTTGGTGTCCTTTCTTTTTATTCTAGCCTTTCGCTTCATTGACTTTTTGATTTTTGCTAGTTTGTCCTTATTTTCCTCCATAAGAACTTCCTTAGCTTCCTGTCTCTTCAACGGTTTGGTGTCAATTTGGCTGAGCTGGCTAACCGTCCTGAGTTCTAGAGGTCTGCCTGGGCAGCGAACCCGTCCTCTCCTCGAGCCCTGACCTTGGCGGGGCTTCTTCTTCGCACAAATCTCTCTTCTCAAACCGTACATCTGAGTCTTAGTCTTAGTTCTCTTAACCCCGGATCTTGGAGCTACAGTAATTTCCGGGATGATGTCACCCGGTGCCTCCCATTGAGTGTCTCTCAAGAAACCTCCAGCTCTCATCCGAGCTTGGTCAGTATTCACACATGTTGACCCCACAAGGGCTCCAGGGCCTCTGGCGTTCCCTCTCAGACTCCCTGAGACGGCCGACCGCCCACTCGTCTCTCCTGCAAAATGGGACGGCATGCTCCCTGAACTGGTGACCATTTTGGTTTCCTTCGTCTGGACCTTGTGGCTTGACAGACTCACTGAGCAAACACTCACGTTGATGTGACTCTTTGTCCCGTCACTGACTTTAATCTCTTTACTTCCTGAGAGAGAATCGAGGGCATATCTTTGTTTTCTCTTCCTCCCTGTAGGTGTGCCTCTTACACCGTCACATTGTTTCCCTTTTGACTCTGTGACCCGTGATGAGCTGCCAACTACGCTCCAACCCAGGTCAGTCTTGACCGCATACGGCTCATCAACACCTCCCGTGATGACTTGACGCGGAGCCAATGCTCTGGGGCAATCGTAGCCTATCAGTAGCCCAACCTCACAATCCATCAGCTCTGGTATTTTCTGCGCTACTATGTTCAGATGCTTCCACCTTTTGGCAGTTTCAGGGGTAGGAATGTGGGAACGTTCAAGTGGTATGAACTCTCTGGTATAGGTTGGTGGCAAGTTGATAAAGCTTTCAGAGGAAAATCCTCTAACTCTAAGACCACTAACTCTCTCACTGTGAACAATAGAATCTTTTCCCATCATAGTGGTTAGCTTTAACTTGACTGGTTCTAAACCCGCCCCTGTCTTCCCACATACCTCTTTGTCTACAAAAGTGTTGCTACTATGGGTATCTAGTAGGGCATACACTAAGGTCTCTGTCTCAGGGATAGCGATTGAGGAAACCCATACAGGTACTATCATAGATGTGCTCCCACCATCGCCTGTGTCTACACTGCAAGAAAGGGAAGATGAGCTTTCTTCGGTCTGCATAGCATGAGGTGACATGTCGGTAGCAGCAGCAGGACGGTCTTCATGAAGTGACGTTGGGTGATGTCTCTTACATATGCCACAAGTAACTTTATTTTTACAGTCTTTTGAATTATGTCCTCTCCTAAGACAGCCAAAGCACAGGTGATTGTCAAATATGAACCGTCTCTTGTCTTCTACAGGCTTGTCAGTGAACTTCTGGCATTTGTGGATGGAGTGACTTTCTCCACAGAACATGCATGTGACTGGGTTTGAAGAAGAATAATCCTCTGAACTGTTCTCCACAGCACTGTATGTTTTCATCACTGTACTTGATATGTCCGATGAGTTCCCATTTGTGACGAACACATTAGCCTTTGTGCGCTTTATCTCTCTGAATGGCTTGTCTTCCATAGGCTTCAGAGCATGAAAGGATGTTACAGGATTGCATGCGATTTCTGCCTCTTGCGCCAGAAACTCAGCAAACTCTTTGAAATTTGGATATTCCTCTGTTTGTCGCAACTGCTTTGTTACATGGCGATTCCAGCGAGAGGTCACGTAATCAGGCAGCTTTTGGAGCATTTTTTGATTCTCTTCGCAGTCATTCAGCACTTGAAGCCCTTTGACGTGTGGCATGGCATTGCTGCAGCCTGTCAGAAAATCACTAAATTGTCTCAGTTTAACTGACTCCCTCGAGCTGATCTTTGGCCAATTATTTAGTTTTTCTCTAAATGCACGCTGGAGTATAAAGGGGTGGCCGTACCGAGCATTCAGTGCCTGCCATGCTTGGTCGTAGGCTTCGTCATCTTTTCTATAGAAGCTTCCTTCTAATACAGATCGTGCTTCGCCACTGACGTATTTGTGTAGGTAGAACAGCTTGTCAGCTGGATTTGCGCATCGCCGTTCTATCAGTGCCTTGAAACTTGTGCTCCACTCTAAGAACTTAAGTGGATCTCCTGAAAACACTGAGGGCTCGGGTGCAGGAAGTCTGGTGAGCACCATCGTGTCATGCAGGGCTTGTACTAACGATGCTTCATTGCTAGTATTGCTTGTTTGCACATTATTATTGCTCTTACATGTTTGTTCACTTTTAATGTCTTTGTGAGACACTGGAGGACGATTGGCTTCCTCCCTGCGTGATGATTTTCTTTCGTCATATGCCTCAGCTGAGTCAGCCTCAGAGTATGCTTTAAGCTTAGCAGTTATTACCTGAAGATCTCTCTGATCTTCCAGTCTCTTAAGTTTTTGTTCGTGCTTTTCAAGCTCTAGCTCTTGTTTTTTAAGTTCTTGTTTTTGGGCAGTAATTGTCTCCTCCATCTCCATTTCGGCTTTCTTTGCCGCAAGCTGAGCAACACACTCTACTCTTTTTGCTGCGATGCCTTGCTGCTCTGACGAAGCTTTGGAGTGATGACTACGAACATTGGAGATTGTAGTCCCAAATATTGACTTGGCATACTCTCTATCAAGCACGTTATGAAGTCTTGCGTTTTCTGCATTAGCATCAAACTCCTCTTGCCCCACTTCACTCAGGCGTACATGAACTATCCTCCTCAGATCTTCTGATACTGCTACGCAGGAGTCTATCTTTCTCCTAATGTCAGGAGAAGGTGCCGATTGAGATCGCATATTATCATAGATATCTTTCACTTTTGTCTCCTGCTCTTCTACAGCATCCATTATTCTACATAAGTCATCGTCGGAGCACTCATCCTTAAGTTTGGCACGCGCAACTCTGACTTGCTCTTTCCAATTTTCATATTGTGCGATGAATTTAGTCTCTTTCTGAGAAGCTTCTTGTTGCTTCAGTGCCAGCATTTTAGGGGTGAATCTTTTCTCCCTTGAAGATTTCCTTATTTCATCTTCCTCTGCAGTGGCTAGTATAGGCTCCTTCATAGCTATTTTGAGTATCTCTATTTTAACATGAATTTCACCTATGAGTGATTCTAATCTCTCTTTTTCATCCTCATCAGGTTGTAACTTTAATTGTTCATTTAAGTCATCAAATTCTGCCTGGAGGGACTCAATTTGCTCACTAACTTCACCAAGTTGTGAATCTTCTCCATGTTCTTCCATTGTGTATGTTTTAGAAAAGCACTGTATTTATCACAAAGTTGCTGCTAAATACGCATCTAACCTTTACTGTTAGGTTATTGAGTGCAAACCAAGTTCTAGTGCTTGATAACTATTTATTTGAATAATCTTCCAAAGCACTCCCTTTGATTAGGCATTTAAACTCTCAAAATCACCATTGTGATATTCTTAATGCCACTCATGAAGCAGACAAGTAGGCTATATGACAGATCAATTACTTTTCTCTATTTTTCTCTTAGTTAACCAATATTTAACCAGAAGACTATTATTTATTTTGTATCTTCTTAAATTTCTGTAAGCTATTTTTCTTTTCCTTCTTAAATTTACAAATGTCCTTTCTGTTGCCACGGTAGCACAGTCAAACCTGTGCCAACAGCAGAGCCGCTCTCTTCTGCCTGAGGACCGCAATGGAAAGGAACAGTCACTGTAGCCTGTGAAGGATCTTTGCAGAACTGTAGTCCACGCTGGTCGATGACGCCCTCTGGTGGTGCAATCGCGGTACCGCTTTCCAGCCGACTGTATCAGGTGCTGAGATGGCCTCTCCCGTCTTCTCCCGTGGATCAGCTGGCTTCCTCGTTGACGACTCCGGCCACACACGTTGCCCCAGCGCTGGGCTTCCTCCTCTCTGCTTCTGGAGGATGCGCGGCTCTTTTAGTTTGATCTCTCGGCTTTGCGGGCGGCGGTACTTCTTGATCTCTTGGCCATGCGGGCGGCGATTACGTTTTCACTGTAACTACACTGGTTCAATGTCACTTAGAAATGATGGCCACGCTTCATACTGATGTCTTTTGACGATTTTATTTCTCTCTCTTTGGTCTCTTTGCCAGCTGACACACTCTCTCTCTGTGTCAGCAGACACAATCAGCAGACACCGTGAAAACGTGTGCGCCTTTTGAACCACGTGCGGACTGGGTTTAGATTGGGGCTGTACGTCTTTACTCTGCAGCAGCCATATTCGTTCTGACCCAAAACGCCACGGTCACGCCCTTAACTAAACTCTGGTCATGTGACTCATTACACATTACACACATTACACATTAAAACTTACATGAAGTGCACTTAGTTTTTACCCAACATTAGGCTATTTTACAGTAGTATATTTTAGACAACTTTTACCATTTTTAATCTCTTATTTATAACATCTTATTTATTACATTTTTAATCTTTTTAATGACTGTATGAACTCAAATCACCATGAATTTATGACGGAAGAATGAATATGAATTATGAATCAACTTCTCAATAAAACATGTCTCTGGGACAGTTACACTAGCTAGGGATAGGAAGGTGCCCAGCAAACATTGTCTAGTCTCATCTCAATCTTATTTCTGTCAGTCGTCTACCCGGAAAGTCATGGCGCCGCCGCAACGTGACGTCGTCTCCACATTCCCCCAAAGTAACAGTCTAGACTGTCTCTTACAAAACAAGAGATTGATGATATATTGCTCAGAAAACACCACATCTAGGTGTCTTTTGTGTTTTTGATGAATAAAAGACATTTGATTGACAATGTATTTGGTTGTGATCAGATAGTCACAGTGTGACGTGCACTCCACATGATATTACTACTATTACTTATGACGTGTTTTTTATGAAAACACGTTTATGTCATATAGTATAGGATAGTTTTAACCTGTGTGTGTAAGTGCCTCTTTATCGTATTTATCACAAGCTTTCTGTGGTATTGTCCCTTTACTCTTGCCGTAACTGAACTGTTCTGGGTAATCTGGGCCATATGGATGTTGTACTGCTAAAATAAATGGTCCGAGTAACAATATATGTTATACAGGTGAGGTTAAAAGACCTCAGAATAAACACTTCCTTGATCTCCCCGAAGCATAAAGTACACACGAGATGGACGGTAAATGAAGCCGTACAGAGTAGAAACACGCACAGTCAAAATAAGTCTTACATTATCGTACATGATATAAAGTATCTCATCATTGGTTGGAATCATGAAACTGAATTGTAACTGCGACTATAGGCTTGCAATGCAAGTTCCAGTATGAACCTTCACCCTGAAATGTCCCTTTGAGGACACTATTATGTCCAAAATACTCAGAGTAACTCCAACAAATCAATAACTGAATGATTAAGGTGTTGCGCTATAGCGCAGGCGTCCCGGGTTCAAATCTTGCACACGGTCATACTCCCCCCCCCCCCCCCCCCCCCAATGTGGCAAAAATAGTTAAATCTCGACATACCATAGGCTATATGTAATGCTGCTGAATGCATACACAGATTTGTATCTGAATATCTGAATAGCCATTGTGGGAGCGGCATATTTCGACGTTGTGGGGAAGGAGACGATCTACGTGCAGCGGCCGTGCAGGAAACGTCATCAATGTCGCTATGATTTTGATTACGGATATATAATTAGACCCTGACTAGACGTAGTGGTTTGATGCGCAGAAGACGGTCGTTATACGTGAACATGTTTGCCGGGTAGTAGAGAGTCAGTATTCCAGGTTGTGGGCATATACAGTAGGTGGAGTGGCTAATGGGATATGGCTGGTGGGGACCAAGGGAAAAGGGGCTGTATAGCTAGGGATAGGAAGGTGGTAGGGAGTTTGGGTTTGAGGGATGGCTAGGGGGAGTGGCTAAGGGGATATGGGTTGGGGGGGGGGGGGCATGGTGGAGTGATGCCAACTTCCAGTGTCTGTTTATGTGACTCCAAACCATCAATGCTCCCAAAGGCAAACAGCTAACGTTAGCTGATGTCACCATTCTAACAGGCAATGTACACCAGATGCGTTACGGCTGCATTGCTGATCCGGCAAAACTGCCGGATCAACTCTCGCCCATGGTAATTGAAGGGCCATAGATGCGGTACAGAAAAATTATGCACCTGTTCTATTTTTGTGGGATCCCGCATCCGTCTGACAGATTACATGAGTGTGTGGGTCTGTTCGCAGCTATACCGGAGCCGTAACGCATCTGTTCTGGAGGCGGTGTACATTAGCCCTAACTTAGGCCCATGCATTTACGTACGTTAAGAAACATCTCCTGGCATTAAAACACATTATTTTCTTAACTTAACACTTCAGTCCTAGCATTACTGCACTTTTCTCCAAGCCCTTTTATTGCGGTCCGATCACACATCAAATTGTATCAGAATTTGATGCGCAAATTCTGATACAAAATTCTGATCAACAAAAAAAATATATTTTTTCCTCTAACCTCTGAGGGCAGCCCCATTTCAATGTGGTGCAACAGGAACTCAAGAGGCGCGGTCGGCAGCGGAAGAAAATCCCTTTCCGCTCCCTGCAAGCTCTGCCATTGGCTCCAACCGACCGGGGCCCCGTTCCAATACCCATACTTCCATACTATTTAGTAGGCAAAAAAAGATTTAGTATGTCCCAATACATAGTATGTCAGATGCAGTATGCCAAGAGTACCAGGATGTTGTACTACATCAGCTCCTATTTCGGAGTATGCATCGATGCATGCTTCACCAGCCAATCTTCCCCACAATCCTTTGCGCAGCAGGAAGTTATGTCTTCTTCTTCTTCTTCTAATGTTTTATGGCGGTTGGCAAACAACTTTTTGTGCATTACCGCCACCTACTGGAGTTACGTCACACTGACTGAGCTGCGTGTTCATGAATGAGATAATTAAGTTTAAGAAAGCCTTGAAATATGTTAAAACCAAACAAGCATGGTGTGTACCAAAACATGCATATCTTGATTCCTGTTTAGAACTCTGACTTAATGTTTTTGCTTTATTTATTTTATTTTGTTTATTTGATTGTCTGTTCCAATTTTGTAAATGTTTAGTCTGAATTTTTTGTATAATGTACTGTTTGTTACTGCCAGACTTTGTTTATTGAATAAAAAAAATAAAAAAAAACTCAAATGTGGCGCTGTGGACGTCGGCGGAAGTGAGCAAGAGGTCGAGTTCAGGAAGCTCACGTGATGACAGATGTAGTGTGTCCCAATAGTATGCATTTTGCATGCATGCTGCACACTACAATCCATACTTTGTGAGGGCAGCGGCAGTACATACTACAAGAAAGAAGTACAAGTATGGGTATTGGAACGGGGCCCGGCTCTGTCCATTAATGCATTTCTTTTCCGCTCCCTGGGTGTCGCTCTCAAATCCGTCCGTCGCTATGAAACAACAATAACAACTCTAGCTCGTTGCTAGTAGCAAGTAGCAACTTGCTATACACTGAAAATGGTAAGTGTTGACAACACACCGGTCACGTTCCCTTCATTTTGATCAGGTAAAGCGGCGCAGCATGTGTGCGAGCGCTGTTACAACTCTTTTGACGGAGCCTGCCGACAGATTTTCGATGCAAGTCGAAAGTCTGTCTCGAGAGATTAGCATGGACGTGACGTCACCATATGTACCCCAAGCAGTCGACCGTCCTAATACAGTCAATGGTCCTAACATTACGCAACTGTTGCTATTCCCTAACACAAGTAGCCTATATCCCAGGCTCTCATGTTAGGAGCTGTCAGTGACAGCTTGAGAGTGGCTGTCATAGCTGTCAATCACCCCTTTTTATATTGTCAACTTATCAGAAAATGAACACTTGAAAATACATGTAGCCTACATTGGCATGACAAGAACTAGCCTACCTAAAATGATATAAACCATCTTTGGGGGAAATTGTTTGATTGTTTGTTTAGTTTGGCGGTGGTGGGACCCATACTGCGAGCAGCCACCAGTGAGGTGAACTAGATGTTTTGGTTTCACTGATATCATGTCCATTCTTTAAACAGTCAATGTAGACTGCCATCCATCAAAGCCAGGTGCAATGAGGAGAGTGATCCCAAATATGTGGATAAATAGCTAAAATGTAGGCTAATATACTACAGTCTGAATTAGCCTACTACACATTTATTTTGAACCTGGCTGGCAGAGACCATCTCTGTGCTCTGTGAGAGGCGGGGGTGAGCATCAGACACTCCAGGCTGCATGCACTTGTTCAGGATAGATTAATTTCTGTAGCCTATATTCCTTAACAATAGACAGTATGTGGATATTAAGCATGTTCTAATTGAATATGCTTTAAGTGAGCTTATTGGTTAGCTTAACTGTTCAAAAACAGATAATTTTACATGGTGTAACCACTTTTGCTTTCAAAACATAATAGCTAATTATTATGTTTTTATAGCTACTGAACGAAGTGTGATAATTGGCCCTATAATGGTGTATTTTTATTAGCTCCTCTTTTTTTGGCGTTTTTTCTTTTTGGTACGCTTTTGTTCACCTTCTTATTTTGGCTTTTCTTTTGCTTTGTAAGTCTGTTTTGATAAGTGCTTTATAAACAAAGCTTACGATTATCATTCGCTAGTGTGAGGAGGCAGAACTGCACAGCTGCAACTTTAAGACTCCGCACACCACCCCGCCGTCAGCCGCTGAATGGTCTTTTCCAGCTCCTCACAGCTTATCACAGCACAATTTGTAACATGCCATACATTTTTTTAACCGGTGTGTCTCGCTGGAGAAATCAAATGTCAGTAGCCTAGTAGCCTACCTCTGTCAGCGGCTAAATTCATGAGCATCCTCGCTCTTTTTGGACCATGCCCGCGGTGGGGACCAGCAGTAGCTTGACGATTGGAGCTTTGGCGTCGCCGCTGGTTTGCGCTGAAGAAGCCTGGTAGATTGTCCGCTGGATGGTTTGGCTTGCAGAGAGACACTGCAGTTGTCATTGATCCGCTCACTGCGAGAGCCCCCCGTTGTAACGGGACAAATTGTGAGTATGCACGCTGTTGCCGAATGACCTACATTGCCCTATTCCTGCGCTCAAGGTGATTTTCTACAGTGCCCGCGCTTCACATCCTCAACTCTGAACTGATGTGTAATATTGCAGGAGTGGGAGGGTCTTGCGTGGATGGATGGATGCATGCTATATGAGTGCATATGAAATGAATATAATATAGGCTATATTTAGAATAACCCAGACATTTTTCTGTTCCATTGACATTGCGAGGGGCTGCAGAAAAATTCGGCCGGGCTGTCACATGCAGCGGAGGGGAACCGAACAGGAGAGAGGGGTTAAAGGGGGCGGGATGCATGAGAGGCTGCATGATGTAATGCACTTGAGACAATAGCCAAGGATTCTCCCCAATTATCATTTCAGAGGGAGGGAGGGAGGGGGGCTACGGTGCGGCGACGACGCGCTCAGCGCCGCATTCAGGCCGCCTCGGCGTGTGTCTGCTGCGGGTAATGACAGAGAGGAGAGAGAGGAGCTGTCATGAGAGGAACAGCTGCCCCTCCTATAAACAACATTATCACACCTATTACACAGATACAGCGAGGAGGAGGAAGAGGAGAGAGAGCATCAAACCTGCTGGTGCGCGCTATCTCTCTCTCTCTCTCTCTCTCTCTCTCTCTCTCTCTCTCTCTCTCTCTCTCCCTCTCTCTTTCCATCTATCTATAGCCTATCTATAATAACTATGAATGAAACCACACATGCACGCACGCAGGTGCCTACTTGGGTGCTAGGAGGGTAATTGCTGCAGGCTCTTTTTTGTGTAAGCTGCAAGCAGCTCCTCTGGTAAACCAGTGAAGGAATAGTATTCATCTTTGCATACAGATGCATTACATCAGTAGGCTCTGTGTTGCTAAAGTTGTGGCACAACTGTGGAGACAGCTATTTGCAGGTGTTGCACTGTCCAGGGACTTCGTGTAACATGGCTATGCAAAGGCAGAATGCTTCATTTAACGCTTTTACATGTAAAAGAGGGTGACTTTCCAGCGATGCACCTCAATCGTGCTGCCTAATACAGTATGTATGTGGTGTGCAGACCAGGGCTTTATTGCCTCGGGGTGTCATGCAGAGGGGGTGGCTACCTGTGGCGGCTTTTATGTGTGTGTAAAACAATGGTTAAAGGTCTGCTTTTACAGCCCACTTGTCATTATTGCCAAACAGTCAATGTTGAGGAAGGTAAAACACCGCAGTCGGCCATTGAAACGTTGGCGTCGGCGACGACCGGCACGGTGCAAATCAGATACGACCCAGCCTTTTATTTCTTATTTATTTATTTACTTCTCACCCTAATCTGTGTTCTTATTCAATCTCTATCGATTGATGGTTTGCGTGACCTTGCTGCTGGGCGATTGTGGGCAATGTTAAAGACTACACACGGTCAACGAACACACGTGCCCCCCCCCCCCCCACACACACACACACACATGCAAAAGACACAGACCACCCCCTTCCTTACCAGATGCTCACACACAGGTGGAGGTACTGCCACCCGCGCTCAAAGACAAATTGACCCAGACACACACAAGCATGTATCCATGCACACACACACACACACACACACACACACACACACACACACACACACACACACACACTGAAGCACGGCCTCCTTAATGGCAGCCGGCTGGGTGTAACTCTACACCCATGCCATCCTCTCCTTCCCCTCTCTATCTCATTCACTCCATGCCGCCCAGTCCACCGTCATTCACCCGTTGGGGGCGGGAGCGACGGAAGAATGAATGAAAACGGTGCCCTACCGTTTAATAGATCACAAATGCATTCAGCACCGTTCCTTTACTGACTCATTTCGTCTGATCTTGATTTACATTCTGTTATACGCAGGCTCATTAGGGCGCCGTGACTAATTGAATATGCCAGGAAACAGAGCAACAGTTGTGGTTGGGTTTTGACTCCGTGAGGGTGACCGTGTGGCAGATGACATCCAATTGACCAAACATTTTGACGCTTCTAATATCCTGTAGTGTTTCACTGTGTTGCACCTATCATGGTTCCCACCCAAACCATGCCAGTTAGCATCAACATTGCATCTCCAACAAGCTGGGCTGCTGCCTGCATAAGCCCTGAATGTCACAGGATCCCAGGTCTTGGATCAGCTTGCTGTGGCCTGCCTGCCTTGCAGTGTTGGAGAAGAGCTCCCGATTTGCTTTCCATCCGCCCGGTAGAATCACACTCCAGCAGTGTGATCCGCCCGGTAGAATCACACTCCGGCAGTGTGTTCCCAGCGCTGGAGTGTGATGGCAGCAATTAGATTGGACAGAGTTGAATTGCTGTTTCCTTGGCAGGCCATCCCCCAGTTGTCTGAAGTCTATCTGGTGCAGGGAACCATATGAATGGGATTACTCCACACTATGAGTGTACCATTGCAATCTGGCCCCATCCTCATTCACAAAAGCACCACGTCACTCCTCTCCCACCTGTCTGCATGCTAAGGATGCCACCCCCCCCCCCCCCCCCCCACCCCCCTCCATTAGCCTTGGAGCTTCAAAGCGGTGGGCGGATGCACTTTGCGCTCAGATGCACGCCAAGAAATCAAATGCAGACATTATTTACAAGTGGAATTTCCCAGCAGACAGCTTCCCTGGTGACTGCAAAGCAAGGTGTGTCATCAGTTCAGCGTCTGTTGCTGATTCAAGTCAAGTGCATTACCATCAAAACAATGTGCCCTTACATTGTCATTCATATGGTGACGAATTGAGCTTGAATGGATTTCCCATCCCGGATTGTTCTCCCATTTTCTCAATTCCCAATTGCACTTGGCCAATACCTCCCTGCTGTCCCAGTCCTGGCTCCACCCTCTCTGCACATGTAGCACATGCTTCCTCCAATAGTTGCCAGCCACTTCTTTTCACCTGACTGCAAGGAGTTTCACCAGCAGGGGGTAGTGCATGAGAGGATCACGCTATTTCCCCAAGTTCATCTCCCCTTTGAACCGGTGCCGTGACCGACCAGAGGAGGCACTAGTGCAGCGACCAGGACACATATATTAAATACACAAATACACAAGTATTAAAACTTTAAAACATTTTTTTTTGCTTGAAAACAGCATTTTGGCAAGTCTACAAATGACTACGGTAGGCGTAATCTACTTCCGTGTCTAAAACGGAAAGACGATTACAAAATGATGTCATGCAGAAGCGTTCTTATATGTACAAAGAATAAGGTGAATAGCTTATCTCCCAAGCCACAGAGTGCAGCGCCCGGTGCTGTGCCTGTCTCTCCACGTGTCTTTAGATGTTCCCAGGTGGTGAAGAGTGCTGAGTCGCCTCACATGGCCACACCGCGCAGGAACATGCTGCTGCTGTGTTTCCTTATCTCCTCACACAATTGTCCTCATTAATGAGATGAACTGAAGACATTCATGAAATTAGCCTCGGCTTGCTGATTTGCTCTCGCTGAAGTGGAGTGGCTCGACGCAGAAGCTACAGCTGTCCCATATAGACACAGTACAGACACAGAAGCTACAGCTGTCCCATATAGACACAGTACAGACACAGAAGCTACAGCTGTCCCATATAGATACAGTACAGACACAGAAGCTACAGCTGTCCCATATAGATACAGTACAGACACAGAAGCTACAGCTGTCCC